>NC_037092.1:75215823-75533323 GCF_002994745.2 Rosa chinensis | reverse complement strand
AATAAGCGGCTTGTAGTTGGAGGAGTTGAACCGAGTTCCTTTTGGATACACCCTTAAAATGTTCTTCTGGGTGAATCTATGAATGAAAATTATTAAAGTCCAGAGTTGGTCAGGTGGAATATATACCAATGTAATAGAAAAATGATCACAAATGAATTCATATCTTAGATTGTTGAGAATCATTTGGGATGTCATTGTGCTAGAAATTAAAGTACCTAACAACATCAGTTCCATGAGACTCAGCAGCCTTCTCAAGTGCTTGTTCACTCAAACTAAGGCGTCTAACTCTATCAACTTCAACTTTTAGTGCCTCCTTTAAACCACCATTTGGTTTCCCAGCATGGAGTGCAATGAGACGTTTGTATGATGCGGGTTCTGCTCCACGATTAGAGTTATTGTTATCCTCGTAATCCAGATTTTGTTCACTTGCTTCACTTTCACTCTGCAAGCCAATGGAGCAAAATTTATCACCCAAGAGTAGAGACACTAAAGATAATTGGAGCTAGCATGTGGTAATTTCATTTCTCAAACTCACCGTATCAACATCTTCGTGTTCCTCCGTAAGCTCTGAAGGTTCATTCCCCCATGCATCTTCTTCGCTATCTTTTCTCTTGTGTATGTTATCTGCCTTGACAGTGACACATTTATCCTCAAGGTACTCCTTAGGAGGTTTGGTAGATATGATAATTCGATACTTCAGTTCTTCCGGTGAAGGTAATTTTTTGAAACATTCGGAATCAGGAATAAACAACATATCCTTAAATGTCTTCATGAGCAGCTGGGGGAAAAAAGTGCAATGTAGAATTAAAACAGATATTCTGGTCAGAAACTGATATATATATATATATATATATATATATATCTCACTCACAGAAGAAGAAAAAACTACCTTTGCTACTTTAGCTTGGAGATCAGGGGTAAGGTGGTCTTCAAGAGTTATGACTACAGGGTATGGAGAATCAGTAAAAGCATGCTCCTTAATTGATTTCAAGCATTTAACAAGCTCCACAGGGGTTGTCAAGGTCCTAGGTCAGAAATGCAGACGATGAATATCTATCTCATGAGCTTGAAAATAAGATTATCAACAGAAAATCTAGTAGGAACAGCAACCCAAATATCTAGGCCAGAAATGGTGTTCATATTCAAGGATAAACTTTGATGCATAATAATTAGAAACGAAGGCATAGTTACTCTACTTTAATTTCATGCTGCAACTTTTACAATTGAACTAAAATCAATGATCATTCACATTACCAAAACAGTAAATTGATAATCACTGAAGCAAACTTCATTTTACTTCCTCCTAAAGTTAACGCATCCAACTGAAAACCAATTGGAAATGGGTGTAGACACCCAATGTGTTACATGTTGCAGAGGCATACTATTTCAGATGTGGCATTTGATATTCTGAACAATTTTCCAATGCATTATCCAAATTCCAAAGCAAGAGTCAGAGAGCCAGTAAACTATGGTAGCAAGAGATATCAAGTAGATGCTACAATCTGATAAATTTGGGGGCTCGGAAATGATTAGTTATACCTTCCATGAAGAACATTAACATCATCCTTTTTGGAATTTGGCCAAAGATCAAGCTCCACCACTCTCACACCTCTCTTCAGCGCCTTTATGATTGGCACATGACTACAGTCACTACTGAGTTGATTTCCAGTCAGGTATGAATTATGTCCAGTATATATGTAGTAATGAGACAATGGAGCATTCATATCCTGATGAACCTGAAAACAAATACCCAAATGCCTAAACTTAGGAATTTCCTTAAATTGAATTTCACTTGCCAATAAACTCAAAATGTCAAAGACTCAGTTGACTTCATTTTCAAAAACACAGTTCGCACTAAACAGAACATCTCGCACCCTTTTTCAGTTTTTTTCATCAAACAAACAAAATCCAAGAACCCAAGTAAGGAGAAAATGAACCATCTTCAAATCCTAAAATTAAAGTCAAGCATTTTGTTGACTTCATTGGGAAAAAAAAAAAAAAGAAAAAAAAAAAGAAGAAGTTCCTCAGACATTTCATCAATCAAGTGAATCAAGAACAATCAGAAACCGAACACTCTACCTGGTTTTCGATTGGAGGGTTGAGATCGGCGGAGAACAAGTAATGGTGGAAGTCTTCTAGAGTGAGCGTGCGCCTTGTTATCAACTTGGCAATGTGATGGTGCCTCTTCTGCAACACCTGCTCCACGATCCGCTCGGCGTCCGAGGTCGACGCCCCGCCGTAGCCCTGGACATCCGCCAGGAAGTTCCTGAGCTGCTCAGCGGTCATGTGGGTCCCTCCCTCGGCGTACTTAGTGAAGTACTCCGTCACGTCAGAGGGAGGCTCTGCCTCGGTGATCCTGAACTTGCGAGTGAAGCAGACGCACATCCGGTAACTCCCCATTTTCGCCAAAACTGGAACCTCTCGGAAACACAGAGAGAGAGAGAGAGAGAGAGGAATGCAAAGCAGTTGAGCTTTCGTGGGTTTAAATATAATTAGTGTTCAGAGAGATGAGTATTATTATCTAATGAAGTCAGACACTCGGACAGGTCCAGTCTTTCTATATTCTTTCGTCTACAGTTTTTGTTTGGCGCCTTTTTTCCTTTTTTTTTGTTTTTCTTTTTTTGCTTTTTCAATTTATCTATACTATTATTAATAAAAGATATGTTGTTAGTTAAAATTAATTTTTTTACCTTTATAACCCTCAAATATTAAAATATCATGGATCACATTTTAAGATTAGGAATAAAAACGTAAAAAGTAAAATAAAACAATAAAAAAAACATAAATAAAAGAAAATAATTATTTCAAACTTTACACTCTCACAATTATAACTCTCCACTTTTTCCTTAAAATAAATAAAAAATTATAACTCTCCACTACTCTCACACAGTCACACCCATCGGGTGTGTAGACATTTTCTAGTTTCTATAACTTTTTTTCTTTTCTTTTTTTTTGAAATGATGGTTGATATAACTTTACATGTCTGCAACTTTTCTATTTCTTGAAGAAAAAAAGCTTCACGACTGTTACTAATGGAGACAAAGAAACCGTTCCATTATCTCAATTTCCATACCGGCTCATGCAATAATTGGTGTGCGATGATCCTTTTCCTATTTAGTTTGCCAATCACCTGCTTATGATAAATTGATAAATGTAATTGGGTAATTCTTCCCTTTTGTCATATTTTTTACATGTTTAGATAGAAGATAAATCATACACGGGTATATGTACTCTTTTAGTTTTGGTTTGTCAGATGCCTTATTTTTGGCGGACAACTTCAACGAGCAAATTCGACTTTGAAAAATCTATTGTTCGATACAGTATTAGATACAGTTTCTACTACTTTTAAAATTATATTTATGACTTTACAATAATACGAGAATCGGATTATCTTATAAGTTGATGAATTACTGTCTTCTTAATAAATGACTTTAACGATTGTTTAACATTACGGAGATTTATGACCAGATGATTTTAACGATTGTTTAACATTAGGGAGACTTATGATTATGTGAGGATAGTGAAGTTTAATGCAAGTTGATTATCATGAATTTGACCAAGCCCTGTGAACTAGGATGGATGACACCAATATATTACATCATTGAATTGTTAATATAGTGGTGCAGTTGTAGCTGGACAGGGTGAATGAAATAGGAACCATCGGAAGGAACAGTAAAGTCCAAGTCTACTCCAGTCAATGGACTGGCCGGTGTTGTGTCCTCATGAATAGATGAATTTGAATCATCACGTGGTTTATTTACTGCTGTGTCTACACGTACCGTGCAATAGACGGAAAAACAACCACTACCACAGTACCACCCTTTAACAATGTGAAAATGAAACATCAGCCAATCAAATGAGAAGCTCCAGCCATGGCCATTGGATGTGGTCAACAAATCGACAAACTATTGACTTCTTTTGCATCGGAGAATTTTCTTCTTTTTCGTTGGTGGTGTGAAAAGAAGTTGGTATATGATACTCAACATCATCATTGACGTTGATTTGGTGAGTAAACCGGAACAATAGGTGGTGGAAGTCATCAAGATTCAGATTGGATATAATATACTACCTACTAAATAATTGAGAGAAAAGAAAATCATATACTACCTACTTGAGAGATAAGAAACTCTAATCTTTCCTCAAGTTTCAAATTTTAAAATATGCAAGGCTTGCATGATTAAAATGCAATGTAATCTAATGAATAGAATCATTCATTCCAAAAGAGTTTATATAAAATTGTAATCATTGGTAAAACATAATTTTTAAGAACTGTCTTAAGTGACGAACGACAAAAGTGTAGCCTTGATTTTTCTGTAATGATTTTCATAGATTTTGCTAACTTTAGAAATTCATTAAAAATAATCTGGTTGAAAATTGAGTTACATCAATTCTATAATTTCTTAAAAATCATGATTAAGGGGTGAGAAGATTTAGGCAAGAATATTTGGCAAAAAAAAAAAAAAAAACCTCGTGATATAGTCCACAATTTCTATGTGAAATTATAGTCTCAGAGAAGTTTTTTATTTTTTTAACAAAGTTCCGAAGTTGGTTCCCAAGAGGTTGAATAAATAAAAATTAAATACTCGTTACTCCATGTACTTTGCTCCGTAAAACAGTTCAGTCTCTCACTTTTTAAATTAAACAGTTTAGTCTTTATTCTCTCTAATTCTCATACAATAGGTCCAAAATGTCTATTATACCCGTCACTTCATCTATTTTATATTTTTCTTATTTTTCTCTCTCTTTTTATTTCTTTTTTTTTTTTTTTATGCTTCTCTCTCTCAGCTTTCTCTCTTTCCCCTCTCCAAGCAATAAGCCGATCAAAATCCGAGCTTTCTTTCAGTCAAATTCATCATTTAGGTATTCAATTTCGCCTTCTTTTCAGTCAAAATCGCCATCTGGGTATTCAATTTTCTCAATCAAGAATTCGGGATTTTTGAAAAAGGCTATAAATCCATCTACGGCTACCAATTCGTGTTCTCTCTTTCGGTTAGGTAAGATCGGCTACCAACCCCCCGCCGCCGTCTCAATCAACTACACATGCCAAGGGCTAGGTACCCCTGGAAGCTTCTGAAGGACTCTAGTAAATCTGTCAAGGCCAGGTTGATAACCAACCTTGTCAACGGTGACGATTCGACTGAGACAGATGATCGGAACTAGAATGGGGACAGGAGCTTCGAGTTAAAAAACAAGAAGATCAAATCGAAGTGAGCAGTGATGATGAAGAGAGTGCGATCGGATTGGATTTTGAATTTAAAAATTGACGAGGGAGGTGATAGCAGGGAGGACCCGGGGGGGGGGGGGGGGGATGGATGAGTGTAGATCCCGATAAGGATAATCTAGTGTGGGATGAGAGTCACCCCATTGACCCAATTAATTTTGGATACTTTGGTGAGGGATGTGAAGTTTTTTAACTTGTGAATAATCTGGAAACGTTTTGGTTTGGTGGTGGTGGAAGAAAGTGGAATAATGATTTGAGTGATGGAGGCTGGAGAGTAGTAGTAGTAGTAGTAGAGAGAGAGAGAGTAAAAAAAAAGAGAGAGAAAAATAATAAAAGAGAAAGGGAGGGTATAATAGTCATTTTGAATATGTTGTGTGAGAATTAGAGAGAATAAGAACTATCAAGTTTAATTTTAAATACGAGGGACTAAACTGTTTTCCAAAGAAAAATTTGAAGATAACAAATATTAACTCCAATAAATAATTATACCAACATCTTTCGAAGTGCTTAACCTAGCTTAAAAGACACTATTAGGCTCGGTTGCATGAGTATAGGAGTGAGCGTAACTATGGGCACCATTAGCCTAATTAGACGTAATTATCATTAGCCTCACTAGACATGCAGCACCATTAGTCTAGCTTGCATGGGTGTTGATATGTCAATGTGTTAGCCTCACTTGACATGACCATTGTTTATGTAAAATATTACAAAAAATAGTCTAATGTTGTAGAGAAACTGAATTTGAGAGGAATTTGTTGTGTATTCTCATTGATAATAGGGGCCTCTTTATATAGAGGATTACAATGCATAGAATCTCAATCATACACGGAAAGTAATCGTATATTGAATAGGAATCAAGATCCTCCTAATTTAACCCTATTACCACTAGAGCAAGTAACCTAGAGTTTGGGCCAAACACAAATTAGGGTTTACTTGAACACTCCCCCTTGTGTTGCCTAAACGCGGTGCTTCTCTCGTTGCCTCCTTAAAAACCTTGCCGAGTAACAAAAACCCAATAGGACAAAAATAACCTCGGTCGAAGGGGAAAAAGAGCACAACACACCCTTCACGATTCGAGACGAACATGTAGACATCTTCCCCTGATGTCTGCGCCTCCCTCTGATGACTACGATCATGGGAGTTCAAATAATTTCAGCAAGCCAATTCTTGCCACATGTTTCTCGAACGTGGATTTGGGCAATGACTTAGTAAACAAGTCTGCCACATTGTCCTCAGATCGAACCTGGTTTACTTTGATCTTGAGGAGCTTCTGTTGTTGCTAATTGTGACAAGACCCGCCCCGAATTTCACCCTGAAATCCGAGGTGGCCCTGCGGGGTCCACCTTAGAGATAACTCTAACGAGAATTGGCCGAGTCACCCCTAAAATGAACTACCCAAAACTATTAACTCACGATATATCAGAGCCAAATGAAGAAGTGTAGAAGCTATTTATCAGCTATGTCTCGAACCACGTACGTTCGACCTCAACTAATAACGCCTGCACACTGGGCGTTAGAAACCGAAAGGCCCAGGGGAAAGTAGACGAAAAACGTTAGCGTGAGTGAACAAAAATAAACAATTTAAAAGAAAAAGGATTTCATACTTTCCCACATTTATTCCATTAAAAACTGATGCATGCAACAATTAGAAAACACATCTAACTTTAAATCCAAGAATTTCAAACGATAAACCGACTAGCCTTGCTAGTCACAACATTCGAAAAATATATCGTAAAACCGAAATCTCGTTTCTAAAAAAGATAAGACCAGCCCCGCTGGTTACAGTGGAAATCGGACTAGCCCCGCTAGTCAAGTAACGATAAGATATGGGGAAGAGGTATCACCATACGAAGGGAGCCTCCCAGGCTCGGGTTGGAGTGTCCCACACTCTGGAGCATCCCATGCTCTGCTCTTACTCACCCATGAACACATAGTAAGCAGGGAGGAGTACTAATAGGCTAGCTAGCAATAAATATGACGACCCAGGTATGGTGGGTTAAAATCATACGAAAATCGAAAAACAGTAAGGCTTCCCCATAAGTCCCGCGAATAAAAAAACACAGGTACGATTCCTAACCGTACCTGGAAATTCTCGTAGAAAGTCACATAAATCAACAGCGTGTCCCACACGGTAAAAGAATAATTAGATTATCAACAAGGCATTCCCAATGCTAAAACCGAAAGTCGATAAATAAATAGGAAATAACTTCATCGAAATCCCATTTCGAAAATCTTTCCAAAAATCTCAAAACAACGAATAGAAATATACTTAATTCCGGAAATCACCTCGGAAAATTAATTCGTCAAAATTCAACATAAATTATAAATTCGAATCCGAGCATAACAAATTAATATCCGAAATTCACAACCGGTATAAATCATAATTTCTTCATGAAAATCATTATTGAAAGCAAATCCACGAGATAAATCGAAATCAAATTCCGAAATCAAATCATATGCTCGAAATGTAATATGATAATTAAATAAAGCATTAATTCAAGAAAAACATTTGCATGCATCCATATTTAAAAGCAAAGGTCCACTCACAGTACTATTGGGTGACCACGCAAACGAGTTGTTTCATCTAGCCGTAGCTCGCGACATCATCCTGTACACAATTATATTTCCGTAAATGACAATCCAAATAAATAATTACGAACCTAAACAAAACCTCGAACATCCCTATCCCCATTACTTCTCAAATTCAACCCAAATCACACCCATAATACCAATTCTTCATTTTACATATTCCACAATGAAAATGAGGGAAATCCGACGGCCGGAATTTCCTACAATTCAATCACAAAACTCCGAACTTCGGAGAATCACAAACAATTCCAAACTCCTCCAAAATTCACCAAACTTCACATACAAGCTCTACAACATTTCTACAATTTAATGGGCTAAAAACTGGAATTAAAACATTGCCCTACACGCCTCCACGCGCCATCAACAGTGGCAGCGCGTGGGCCCCACGTGCCAGCCGCCACCACCTCCGATGGCTACCAAATTTTGGTAGCACCACCTACTCAACGGACCCAACATTTTTCACAACTACAACAAGTTTCAATTTTACCTTTAAACAGTCGAAACCGGCCGGTGCAAAAATTTCCAGAAAATCCAAGAACCCTAGAAATTGCAATCGTTAATTCGACCTCCACACTGTAAATTGAAATGAAAGACCTTAGGGTAAATGATCATTGGCAAAAACCGAACCTTCGACGCCAGTTTGGGGGCCGGAAATGGCCGGAATCGCCGGAAATTGACAAAACTCCCAAACTGCTACAGTGAACTTCACGGCTCAATTCCGAGCTCCACCGGCCGAGCCACCGCAAAACACCACCACAGGCGTGACAAGGATGAAGAGGCGAGCTTGCTGGTGCCCGGATTCCATCGTGGGGTGGCGGGAGGAGGAAGAAATAGGAGGAAGAAGAAATCGGGCCGAAGAGGAGAAAAGATCGGGGGAGAAGAGAGAGAAAAGCTGGGTAAGTTTCCATTTTTGGAAACTTACCACAGTAACTTGGCTATTTATAGAAACTTACCACATGAACAGTAACTTTAGTATTTCGCTTATAACTTTTGCATACGAACTCCGATTTTTACGTACCACATATCCGCACGCTCGGTTTAATGTCCCCTACAACTTTCATGAAGAACATTTTCTCAAATTTTGACCCGAACAAAGAGTCAAATTTTAGGGCCACTAAAAGTACTAAAACGACAATAAAAGTGAAAGTAAAGGTCATTTACCGTCCAAATGATTAGTAAACCGGTAAATTCAGGTTCGGGACGTTACAGATTGTAGAAGAATTTAGGCAATATGTGCTTGGTGTTGTCGCCTTTGATGTAGCCTTGCTTCATTTGTTCAATGCAAGCAGCATTATCCTCATAAATGCTTGTTGGCTCATCTGTGGTAGACTTCAGTCACACAATTGCTTCGAACATGCATAACTATGGACCTAAGCCATATACATTTACGAATTGCTTCGTGAAGAGCAATAATCTCTGCATGATTCGAAGAGGTAGCGACTAAGGTCTGCTTTGTAGACCTCCAAGATATCGCGGTCTTTCCAATGGTGAAAACGTAACCAGTTTGAGAGCGACCTTTATGTGGGTCAGAGAGGTACCCAGCATTAGCAAAACCTTCCAAAACATTTATATCGTTTTGGGGTGGGGAGAGGGAACGTGGTCCACCATATGTGGCGTCCCTGACACTAGATGGGTCCGAATCCATCTTCTCTCTGTAGGGATAGAACAAGCCCATATCGATCGTACCACTTAGGCATCGAAAGATATCTTTAACACCAGTCCAATGGCGTCATGTTGGCGCAGAGCTATATTTAGCTAGCAAGTTCACAGCGAATGAGATATCCGGTCTTGTGCATTGTGCTAAGTACAATAATGCGCCTATTGCACTTAGATATGACACTTCTGCCTCTAGCACTTCTTCGTCGTCATCTTTTGGACGGAATGGATCCTTCTTTGGATCAAGACTACGGACGACCATTGGGGTGCTTGAAGGCTTAATCTTGTCAATGTTGAAGCGCCTAAGCATCTTCTGGGTATAAGCTGATTGATGAATCAGGATACCATCTCTACTGTGCTCAAGTTCCAAACCGAGGCAAAACCATGTTTTCCCAAGATCTTTCATCTCAAACTCGGATTTCAAGTGTTCAGCGGTTTCCCTTAACTCTTTAAGGGTGTCAATTATTTTCATGTCATGAACATAAACCGCTACTATTGCAAATCCGGAACTTGTCCTTTTTATGAACACACATGGGCGTAGTTCATCGTTGACGTATCCCTTTCCAATCAAGTAGTCACTTAGACGGTTATACCACATCCGTCCGGATTGTTTCAATCCATATAGTGAGCGTTTCAACCTTATAGCAAACGCGCTCCGTGGTTTAGAGCCACTTGATTTGGGTAACTGAATTCCATCTGGAATCTTCATGTATATCTCCGTATCTAAATCCCCATATAGATACGATGTAACCACATTCATAAGCTGCATGTTTAGTTTTTCGAAAACAACCAAACTGACAAGGTAGCGGAACGTTATGATGTCCATTACAGGAGAATAGGTCTCTTCGTAGTCGATTCCAGGGCGTTGTGAGAAGCCTTGTGCCACAAGGCGAGCTTTGTATCTTACAATCTTGTTTTTCTCATTACGCTTTCTAACGAATACCCATTTATGACCAACTAGTTTGGTGTTGGGCGGTATTGGTACAACATTGCCAAATACCTTTCTTTTCGTTAGAGAATCAAGTTTTGCCTCGATCGCATATTTCCATTTTGGCCAGTCAGCTCTACGTTGGCATTCATCAACAGAGCGTGGTTCGATGTCATCGGTCTCAATAATCCCAAGCGCCACTGAATACAAGAATACAAGAATATACATCATCAATGATGATGGAGTTTCTTTCCCACGTCCCTTGTACACTAGTGTAGTTTACAGAAATCTCTACGTTCTCAGGGATAGGTTCTGACATTGAGGCATCCCCCAATGATGTCTCTTGGACATAACCATAATCCAGAACATTCTCATGGGACGAATTTTGAGTATCGATGATCAAAGGATTTGTTTGTGCATCATTCGCTCTCTTTCTAGAGCGAGTATCCTTCGAACCAAATGGTCTACGACGCTTCCTTGCAAGACCTGCTGCCATAGACGCCACATCATTGCCATGCTGGGCAATGGCGCCATCTCCTGGTGTCACAGGAGTGGCGTGATGTCCAGTATTTGGAACATCAATCCTTGCAGGCACGTTTGCAGCAGGTATGTGTGATCTCGTCACTTTGGCAACATCAGAAAACTCATCAGGTAGAGTGTCTGCTACGTTCTGGAGCTCGATTATTCGTCGCACTTCAAGTTCAGACTGTGCGGTACGGGGATCGAGATGAGACATAGTGGGGATAGACCACGACAATTCCTGTCGTTCCTGTTGAACATCTGTGTTCTTATCTCCCCCTAACGATGGGAAAACTGTCTCATCAAAGTGACAATCCGCAAATCTAGCGGTAAAGAGATCGCCTGTCAAGGGTTCAAGATAGTGGACGATAGTTGGAGATTCATATCCAACATAAATGCCCATTCGTCGTTGTGGACCCATCTTAGTACGCTGTGGCGGCGTAATAGGCACATAAATGGCACACCCAAAAATGCATAAGTGCGAGACATCAGGCTCGTATCCAGTCACTAGCTGTAACGCAGAGTAAGATTGGGTTGCAGTGGGTCGTAGACGAATTAGCGTCGCTGCATGCAATATTGCATATCTCCAAGCAGAAACAGGGAGATTGGTGCGCATAACCAATGTCCGTGCTATCATATGTAGTCGTTTGATAGCAGCCTCTGCGAGACCATTTTGGGTATTGTTAATGCTCAAGTTCGGCGGTAGCCGATACCTTGCTTAACGCGGGTCCGGTGGGCGGACCGCTACTCCTAGGATTAGATGATTCATGTTTGCTGCAACACGATAGATAGGGCGTCAGAGGGAGACCGCACTGGGCGGTCTTCACTGTTCCGATGCCTAAGTCAGTCACTGTATGGACAGTGTAACAATAAACGAGTAGTAATTGCATAATTAATGAGGAGAGAGGAGAGAACCTTTTATAGTTGAGGAAGAGGTTGATCTTCTTCTTGTTTCCGATGTGGGACTGATGTGCTTCGATTCCCAGCGTCTGGAGCTTCTGATGCTATCTTGACGGGGCGCGTGGCGGCGCGTCAGCGGTGATCTGGGGGCGGTCCAGGGCTTAAGCGGTAGCGTGCCTGGCCGTGCCTTCGCACGTCATCCCCTTGGTGGGAGTCAGTACCTCTGGCGGTACAATAAGCGTGGCTCATTATAGCTAATTATGCTCGTTCTGGCACATGTAGGTACAAGTCCCCCAAGTCCCCAGTCAAGGAGGGCAATCTTGGTTGGGGAGTTGATCGGCGGTGTGAAGCGTTACTTCCGCTAGACTTGCAACAGCATAATTAGCGTCAGTGCGTTGTTAACCATGGATTTACTGAGCAAACGCTTTATACCCTTTCGGGTGGGCCCCTGCCAGGCCCGCCAGGGAGTCCCCCACTCCCTAGCCAAGACGGACCTCCAGATGGTCGGCAAATTGTTTGTTGAGGGGAAGCTGCACGGAGCAGAAGGTGTTGGGTAGCGAGCCCAATCTTAGTACCCAAGTGGCGGGGGTCAACGTACCTGATCAGGGTCGTCATAGACTGTTGACAAGTCCCCGTGTCCCGTAGGGACGATCTGACCGTAACGCAGCGTGGAGGTCGTTGTTAGAATGATTCGTAGCCTCGGGATTCGCCGCTGGCGGATACCCCCCGCTGGATGTAGCAGGAAACAGCGTCGGGTAGACGTGTTCGGCGGTGGTTACTGAGCGGAACTGCGCTCAGCAACGCACGGGGTTTGCAAGATGGAGGGGGTTCTGCCGGCAGTGCCACGTATAGCCGAGGCTGCCCCTTGCAAATTGTCAAGTGGAAGTCTCTAGCGGGAATTCGCTCAGCGGACTTCGATACTTGGAAAGTGACAAGTGAGAAGTTCCGCTAGCGGGGTTTCGCTCAGCGGACTTCGGTACTTGGAAGATGACAAGTGAGAAGTTCCTCTAGTGGGGTTTCGCTCAGCGGACTTCGGTACTTGGAAGATGACAAGTGAGAAGTTCCGCTAGCGGGTTTCGCTCAGCGGACTTCCGTACTTGGAAGATGACAAGTGAGAAGTTCCGCTAGCGGGGTTTCGCTCAGCGGACTTCGGTACTTGGAAGATGACAAGTGAGAAGTTCCGCTAGCGGGGTTTCGCTCAGCGGACTTCGATACTTGGAAGATGACGAGAAGTTCTGCTAGCGGGGTTTCGCTCAGCTGACTTCGATACTTGGAAGATGACAAGTGAGAAGTTCCGCTAGCGAGGTGTCGCTCAGCGGACTTCGACACTTGGCGCCTTCCGCCCAAAAGTTGTGGCTTCTACTAGACGCTTCGCCTGATGGTGGTGGACACGTGGCGAACCCCTAAAGGGTTAGCGTGCGGAGGCGTGCCTCCTTCGTTGAGCCGTCTCCTCGCCATTAATGTCGAGTAATAATGGATTTCGTAACCGAGGCGACGCCTCGGTTAATCCGGAGAGTAACTGCAGTTGTGGGACACGTGTACGGCTGGCATTTGATGTCGTTTTTTAAACGGACGGCGTGGGATTGTTTGACGTTGACATAAAAGGGGGGGAAGGTAGCATATTTGGCACTGCTCTAAACTTTGAACTGTGCCTTCGTCGTCTTCAAGTGTTCTGTGTCTGAGATCGGAGAAGAAAGGTGAGGTGATATTGGCGAGTTTTCGTGCGTGGAAAAACCGACGATCTCCGGCTTCGAAGACTAGTGTACACACTGCTGTCAGAGGCTTCCACTGTTAAGGTTGGTATTCTGGCCTATTTCCCTGTTTCATTGGGTGTCTGCGTCGGTGAATTTCTGGGTTTTGGGTGTTTCTGTGATATGTTATTTGTCGACGTACTGTGAGGGTGTGTTCGGGGGAAAGGTGGTTCTGATTGACAGAATTGGGGTTGTTAGGGCTTTTCTAGATGGTCGAATCTGGGTTTGAGTGCGTTTGTTCTTGTTTTGGCATTTTCTGGGTTTGAGTGTTCTTGATGTTCTTGGGCACTGACTGATATAGGGGTAGGTTTGATCTTTGTGTGAGCTAACTGATTTGGGTTTTAGGGTTTTGGGATGGCCGACGTCATAGAGATTTAGAGCAGTGAGGATTCCGGATCTGAAGTGTCGTTCAGCGCGGCGGATAGAAATTTTATTGACTCGTTGCGTCCGTCTGCCCGTGCAGGAACCTCACTGCCAGAACCGCTAGAGGTCGAGCCGCTACAGACCATTCTGTGGGACATAGATATGGATCGTTCATCCCGTCCGGAGAGTTCTAGGGCGGGGGAGGCTGCCGCTGCACATACTCTGCATGAAGAGAGACTAGAAAGTAATAGTACCGCCAGCGGTTCCGCTGGCGGAGGAGGTGCAGCGGGAGAGGACACCGAGTCGGCCTGGGTGTTCGAGGACGGCACCCCCGTTGACGAGGCGGGAGGTAGGATGACAGCGGTTGTCGTCAACCGGCTGAAGCGGGTGTTCCGGTTGCCCGGCGTGGTGAAGCTGCGTCCGCCGAAGGTAGAGGAGAAGGCTTCGATTCTGCCCGTGGGCCACGCCGCGGTGCACGAGGCTATATTCCGCGAGGGAGTTACCCTACCTCTGGTGCCCAACCTACAGATCCTGGTGTGTGAGTTCGGCATCGCCTTTGGGCAAGTGTGCCCTAACATGTGGCGGTTGTTGCTGGCGTTGAACTCAATGTGGCGGTTGTCTGGTTGCGAAGGACCGACCATGGCGGAGGTATTACACTTCTACGAACTGGTGTACGTGAAGCGCCAGGGTTGTAGAGGGCAGGTAAACCTCAGTCGTCGCCAAGGAGCGCCCAAGCTGATCGAGAACCTGCGGGACTCAATGTCGTACTGACGGGGTTCGTTTTGCATCGCCACAGCGGAGTGGGAGTACCAAGTGGGGTCTAACGAGGGGGAGTCGTCGTTTAGAATTAAGTCAGAGTTTCAGCCCGTCCGAGGTTGTTTGTCGTTTCCTCTGAACATGACTGGCGGGGTTTCTGTTTTTTCTTTTTTTTACTGATAATGACCTTTTTTGTGCAGCGGGGTTGCGGTACAACCTGACTCGTGAGGAAGAGTGCCACGTAGCACGCATCAGGGGTTGTTGGCGGAATCGCAACTTACTGGACTTCCGTCTCCTCACTGGGTGGGAGCTGCTGGTAGCGCAACAACTGACGCGTGCTGTTGGTAAGTACTCTCCGCTGAACTGCATGTTTTGTGATGTTGCCTCATATTGACCGGCTTGCCATTATGTACCTTTGTAGAGACTCCTCTGGGAAACAAGGCCAGCCGTGACTCCTTCAAGAAAGCGATGGACCGCGCTGAAATAGACAACTTCCAGGAGGCCATGTACGCTTCCTGGCTGGCAGCGCAAAAAACGGCGGTGGACCCCGACACGCTGGCGCTGAGCCTATCAGAGGTTCCAGTGGCGCTGCCAATGCCGCACCACTCTCATCTTGGTGGTGACGGGCTGCCCGCTGTTCAGGCGAGGAGTGGCGAGGCGGCGCCGCGGAAGGAAAGAGCTCCTGCGATACGACGCGGGGTGCCAAAGAAAATGGTGCACCCAACGGAGGGAGTAACCATAGTGGGGTTGGAGCCGTCGAGGGGGGTGCGAGGGCTGTCGCTGCTGGAGGTACGCGGACCCTTCAGAGAAAACGCCGTCAACCCGACTCCGGCGGGGAAGAGGAGGAGGTGGAGGTCACTGGGGCCCGCGAGCAGCCGAAGAAGTCAAGGCAGGCTCCGCCCGAGGCTCCCGCTGACGTGGCTACAGCGGCGGGTACGAGCGGCTTGGATTCTTTTGCCGCTTACGCCGAGTTCCTCAACGACGGTGAACGGGAGTTCCTGTATCACCTTTGCGAGCGGCTGGGGTTCAGCGGCTTGGAAGGAATTGTTCGGTCGACCGCCGTCAGCGAGTCGCCCTTCAGCACAGCCTTTGGGCACGTCGCCGTTGGGTTGCATGAGATGTTCTAGGCGGCGTCAAAACAACCTTTGGTTGAGCGGGAGCTCAGGGAGGAGGTGGCGGGTCTACAGAGGGACTTGGGGAAGACCCGGGAACAGTTGGCTGACGTCGAGCAACGTTTGACGAAGGCCGACTGCGATGCGGCAGACGCCCGTGGCAAGC
This sequence comes from Rosa chinensis, assembly GCF_002994745.2. Taxonomy (NCBI): domain Eukaryota; kingdom Viridiplantae; phylum Streptophyta; class Magnoliopsida; order Rosales; family Rosaceae; genus Rosa; species Rosa chinensis. The sequence continues at coordinate 75,517,362 of NC_037092.1, read as the reverse complement.
TCAATGTTGCCATTGAGCGGCACCTGGAGCGGAATGAACATGTCGCCAAATTGGAGCAAGACATGTCCCTGCTGCGGGATCGGGTGGCCGCTAAGGATAAGAAGGTTGAGATCCTTCAGCGGGAGTCTGCCGCCAAACAGGCTGAGGTCAAGCGGCTAGAGGGTGAAGTCGCTCGGCTGGAGGCTGAGGGGAGCCATGCTGCAACCGCTGCTGTTGAATCATACAAGCAGTCAGCGGAGTACAACAAGGCGCTGACTGAAACAGCGAAGGCTGGTGCCCTGGCCAATGTGGAGATGTTGCAGCAGAAGGGCGCCATCGACTGGGCGAAAGCGTCGATGCCGGTCGTGCAGGCAACCAAGGGAGCTCCGCCGACAACAAGTACCACTCCTCCTGCTGCCCTTGGTCGTGTTGGAGTCTGTTCGGGTAGCGGGGAGAGTGGCGAGCTTCCAGAAGACTCCCAGCGGATGCCTACATAGTCGGAGGTGTCCCACGCTGGGTTCTTGGCGGCCCACACCCGGGCGGATGGCACAATAGAGACCCCCAGCCCCACAGCCCGAGGGTCAGACCAGACGAGCCGCTCCCATCCGCCGCAGGCCGCCAGTGGAAATACCGAAGGTAGCGGAGCCGACCTCGCCAACCCTGCCAACCCCGCTAACCCCGCCAACCCTGCCAACCCCTGAATAGGAGTAGGAAAGTTTTTGTAGCCGCTGAGGTATGAATGATGTAATTCAGTTTGGGATATAAATGAAATTTTTTGGCACCCAAATTCCTACTGTGTTTCTTTTTGTTTGTGATAATGTGTGTGCCGCTAGAGGTCTTGATACTTGCTTTTTGTCATGAATGAAACATTAAAGGAATTAAAATTGGTCCAAGTGCATAATGTAGCAGACGTAGTCCGCTGACTGGCGTTGCCAGTTGCCCTCAGTGCTAGACTTAGTAACAATGGTTTGAATAATTCCTCGTTTCATTGATAGCTGTCTGAACAGCGTTTACAAAAGCGGGGTCGTACCCGTTGGGTAGCTTCCCTTAGCTAAATATTGAACAAAAATTTAGCTAAGTCAAGATGCTCTTGGGTAGCGGTATGACTATTTGTAGTAATACCGAAGGTGTTCGGTATTCCAAGGGTGGGTCGTTGTGACGCCATCCTTGTCCATTAAGTAGAAGGTGCCTGGGCCAACGACCTCTACAATTTTGTATGGACCTTCTCAAGTTGGGCGGAGTTTTGTTGGCGGTGGTATGACTTCCTTCATTACCCAGTCCCCCAGTTGGAGGTTGCGGGCTTTGACCCTGGCATTGTAGAAACGCGATACCCGTTGCTTGTTCTGGAGATTGCGCAAATGGGCTGCGTCTCGCTTTTCCTCTAGTAAATCCCTGTCGAGGTTAACGCCGTCGTTGTTGGTCTCAGGGCAGTAGCTTTCGATCCTAGCGGTAGGTTGGGTTACCTCGATAGGCAGGACAGCTTCAGTCCCGAACATCATACAAAATGGGGTTTCACCTGTGGCGGAAGTTGGGGTTGTTCTGATGGCCCATAGAACTTCCGGGAGCTTCTCCGCCCACAAACCCTTGGCCTTGTCGAGCTTCTTCTGTAACAGTTTCTTGATTATCTTGTTTGCCACTTCGACTTGGCCGTTTGTTTGGGGGTGAGCGACGGATGCGAAACGCATCTTGGTGCCCAGGTTGGCGGTGAAAGAGATGAGTTCCTTATTGTTGAACTGTGTGCCGTTGTCTGTGATGATTGTGTGCGGGACACCGTAGCGGCAGTAGATGTTCTTCCAGAGGAAGTGAATTACCTTGGCGGTAGTTATTGCCGTCAAAGGTTCCGCCTCTATCCACTTGCTGTTGTAGTCGATGGCGACAATGATGTATTTGAACTGCCCTTTGGCGGTTTGGAACTTTCCTATCAGGTCCAGGCCCCACGTTGAGTGAATCCAAGGACTGACGATAACCGACAGAGGTTCCGCCGGGGCATGTGGTAGATCAGCATATTGTTGGCATTTGTGACAAGATTTTGCTATTCGCCTGGCGTCATCACCGAGCGTAGGCCAAAAGTAGCCTTGTCGCATTGTGCGATTGGCCAAGGATCTGGCGCCTGAATGATTTCCGCATTCCCCGCCATGTATTGTTGCCAGCACGACCTTTCCCTCATCTGGGGTTAGACAACGGAGGTTGGGGTGAGTGGAGCCTTGGCGGTAAAGTTTGCCGCTCTGTATATTGTAACAGATTGCTGTCCGCTGGAGATGTCGCGCCTTGATCTTGTCCTTTGGCAATGTCCCGTTGCGCTTGTATTTAATAATTTCGTCCATCCAGCTAGGATTGGCCTCGATGTTGAAGATCTCTGCCAGGGTTTTGCTGATACTTGGCCTGTCCAGAGACTCCACCCTTGTGTCCGCTGGACTCTGGTGTGGTTGGGCGGTTGCCAGTCTTGCCAGTGAATCAGCCTTGGTGTTCTTTTCCCTGGGGATTTGTGTGATGGTGTGGAACTTGAATTTCTTGAGCAGCGTCTTGGCGTACCTTAAGTATGCCGCTAACTGATGATCCTTGGCCTGAAAGCTGTCGTTGACCTGGTTGACGACTAGCTGAGAGTCGCTGAAGATGTTGACACTGTCGGCCCCTGAATCAATGGCGAGGAGTAGGCCGGCAATGAGTGCCTCATATTCCGCCATGTTGTTCGAAGCTTTGAAGTTGAATTTCAACGCATATTCGACGCTAAGCCATCCTGGTCCTGTTAAGATGATTCCAGCGCCGCTGGCCATGGAGCAAGCTGAACCGTCTAAGTGTAGGTTCCAGTCTGATTTTTGGGGAGCCTGCTCCTCAACTGTAACTATTTCCATTCCGGGCGGTACATCGATCTTGGTTTCAGGCTGACGCTCGGTGAGCTGAGCGATGAAGTCTGCAACCGCCTGGCTTTTCATGGCGGTTCGTGGTTTGTAATCTATGTCAAACTCGCTGAGTTCAATGGCCCACTTGCTGAGGCGCCCCGAATGTTCAGGGTTCTGCATTACTTGTCTCAGTGGTTGATTGGTTAACACATGGATTGTATGGGCTTGGAAGTACTGGCGGAGGCGTCTGGCGGCAACGATGAGTGCGAGAGCAAGCTGCTCCAAAGGAGGATACAGTGTTTCTGCTTCGTTTATGCCCCTACCGGCGTAGAAAACTGGGAGCTCGTCCTGGCCCTCTCGCCGGACGATAGCGCAACTCACCGCTGACTGAGACACCGCTAGATAAATGTACAATGTTTCTCCTTGGACATGAATGGAGAGGAGTGGAACTGCCGCCAGGTATTCCTTCAGGTCTTGGAACGCCGCCTGGCACTCTGGGTTCCAATCGATGACCTTCTTGTGGGTTGTTTTGAGGACTTTGAAAAATGGGGCACATCTGTCAGTCAGTCTGGAGATGAATCGAGACAGGACGGTTAGCTTGCCCTGGAGGCATTGGACGTGCACCTTACATTCTGGGTCCTTCAGGTTGAGGATGGCCTGTACCTTGTCAGGGTTAGCCTCGATGCCCCGTTCACTGGCAATATATCCCAGAAATTTGCTGGCGGTGACGCCAAAGAAACATTTCTCCGGGTTGAGGCGCATGCCGTAGGCCAAGAGGATGGTTATTATGATTTTCAGATTTGCCACATGTCCGCTGGCCTTTATACTCTTGACCAACATGTCGTCTATGTAGACCTCGATTATCTTGCTCAGATGTTCCGCGAACATGGCGTTCATCAGCCGCTGATAAGTTGCCCCCGCGTTCTTCAGACCGAAAGGCATCACATTGTAACAATACAGGCCTTTGTCGGTGGTGAAGGGTGCATTCCTGGTCGTCGGGAGGCATCCTGATCTGGTTATAACCGAAAAAAGCATCCATCATGCTGAGAAGCTCGTGTCCAGCGGTTACGTCGACGAGTTGATCGATGCGAGGTAGTGGGAAGCTGTCTTTCGGGCATGCCTTGTTAAGGTTTTTGAAGTCGACGCACATCCTCCACTTGCCGCTTGCCTTTTTTACCATAACCAGGTTGGAAATCCACTGGGGATAGATGACCTGGCGGATGAACCCAATGCCTTGGAGCTTGGCAACCTTCTCTCTGATAGCGCGGTACTTCTCTTCGTCGAAGGCTCTGCGTTTCTGTTTGATAGGGTAGAAGGATGGTTTGATGCTTAACTTGTGTGAGATGATTTCAGGGGAGATACCTGGCATGTCTGCATATGACCAGGCAAAGACTGTAGCGTTGTCACATAGGAACTGAGTGAGCTCCGCCGCCAGCTTTGGGTCCAATTGAGCGCCTATGCGGACCGTCCGAGATGCTGACAACCCTCAGTGATGTTTCTAGGTTGACCGGCTCCTTCCTTACATACTTCTTTCCGTCCTCCCTGGGGTCCTCAAAAATGTTTGGTGGCGGTGCCTGACTGCCTACCGCTAGGATCTCGTGGCGGCGGGCTGATTGTGATATGGTAGTAGAATAACACTCGCGTGCCAATTGTTGACTTCCTCTGACACATCCTGTGCCGTTGGGTGTGGGGAACTTCATGAGCAGCATGTACCCGGCGATGATGCACTTGAGTTTGTTGAGCGCTGGCCTACCAATGATGGCGTTGTATGAACTGAAACAATCGACAACTCCGTATGTATTGCAGCCATACATGGACTAGTACCCATAACGAGCCGCATATAGTCAGAGCCTAGCGGTTGCGTGACGTGACCGGAGAAGCTGAGCAGTGGTTCAAGATCTTGGAGCAATTTTCTGTTCCGCTTAAGGTCGTTGTAACAACCACTGAATATAACGTTGACAGCGGAGCCGCTATCAACCAAGATTCTTCCCACCGACATTTTGCCTAGAATAGCGTCGATCAAGAAAGGATCGTCGTGGGGCAGATGTACTCCCCGTTCCTCCTCCTCTGAGAAGGTAATGGGTTCCCAACCAGACCTTGGGAGTTTGGTGGATCTTTCGTAGCGGATGTTGCAGACTTCCTTTGGGTGATTAGCTCGAGCATAACGCTTTCTAGCTCTGTGAGAAATGCTGGTGATTGGAGCACCTCCGTCGATTGTGTTGATGCGGCCCATGGGCTCAATATCGGCGATCACAGGTGCTTGGCGCACCTTGAACTGCTCAAGCTTGTCGTCACGGTACAAGGTCTCAATGGCTGTTTTGAGGGCGTTGCAGCTGTTGGTATTGTGACCGCTATCCACGTGGTATTTGCACCACCTGCCGGTGTTTCTTGGCTTTCCTGTGTTTGGGTATTTTCCCGGGGGCGGCGGTGGGATCTGATCCTAGCACTGATTGTATATTTCTTCATACGAAGCCGTGAGGACTGTAAATACTGCATACCGCTGGGAAGACTCAGTATGTTTGTTGCGGTTGTCCCCATGGGATGGGCGGTTTCCCTTGTAGTGTTGGTCCTTTTGCCGCTTGTTTTGGTTCTGACCCTGCTGCCACTCTCTCTTCTTGTCAGTTGGCGGTGTGGAGGTTTTATTAGCGGTCCCCTGCTGACTGGAGGAGGGTTGTGTCGACTTTGCTAGCGCAGCTGGTGGCGGTGGGGTCTCCCCATATGTGATGAATTCTGCCTGGGCATGAATGATCGCCTCACTCATGAGGTGGTCGTATACCGCATTTGGGTGATTGTAGTTGAGGTGATAGAGAAATGGCCCTTTGAGGAGTCCCTGCTTAAAAGCCGCCGAAGCCATTGTTTTATCAAGATCACGGCACTGAGATGCTGCCGCTCGCCACCTTGTGACGAACGCCTTCAGTGTCTCCTCCATACCCTGCTTGACGTTGAACAGTTGGCTTGTGTTGTGGTGCCCGGCGGACAGTAGGATGAACCGAGAAAGGAAAGCATGCGATAATGCCTGAAATGAGTCAATGGATCCCGACGGGCATTCGCAGAACCAATTCATTGCCTCATTGTCCAGCGTTTCACTGAACAAGTGGCACATGGTGGCGTCATCGAATCTCTTGTTGTTGGTGACTTTCTTGAAGGTGTCCATATGGACGAAGGGATCAGTCTTACCGCTGTAATGTGACATTTTAGGGGTCTTTGCATACGCCGGTCTGACGGCCAGCAAAATTGCAGCGGTAAATGGTCCTGGCTGGCCGCGAAAAGTGGGTTTGAAGCTGGTGCCGGGGTGCCTGATTCCGCCCGGATTAACCGTTGTTCCAACTGCTGCATCTTTTCCAGTATTTGAGCGGTTGCATCGCCGGCGGGGTCTAGCGGGGTATTCCGCTGAACTGATCCTCGCCTGGGAACGGGTGGGTTTCCCTCTGTTCTCACCCGAGGTCTCGAGCGGTGGGTGTGCAGTGATGACTCCGCCTCTTGTTCCAACATTAGCTGGGGTGCAGGGGGTGGTCCCATTTCCGCTAGCTCTGGTGGGCGCAGCGGGACCTACATGTGTACGACCGGTGCTGGTACCAATGCTCCCGTGCTGGGTCGGCTATGCCTGGTGCTTCGTGACTGCTCACTTCGTGCCGGGTTGGCGATTGCCTCCAGCATTTTCTTTAGCTCATCGAAGCGGGACACAAGCGTGGCCACCTGCCTCTGGGCTTCGGCCTTTTCCTTGCGCTCTTGTTCACGTTCTCTGTTTGCCTTGTGAAGATCCGCCAGTGCCAACTCATATAGGGAGGCGAGGTCTTGGCCTGGCGGGCGGCTGCTACTTGGGTTTGTCTCACCGCCGGCGTTGACCGGGGTGGTGAATAACCCGCGGTTGATGCCTACTGCTGGGTTGGTGGGTTGGGGAATGGCGGATTGATCTGCCTGCTCTTCAGCGTTCCCCCGTTGTCGTTAGTCATGGTGATTGTGGCAGGATGACCTCTTGTTCAAGGGTTCCCACAGACGGCGCCAATGTTAATGCTCAAGTCCGGCGGTAGCAGATACCTTGCTTAACGTGGGTCCGGTGGGCGGACCGCTACTCCTAGGATTAGATGATTCCTGTTTGCTGCAACACAATAGACAGGGCGTCAGAGGGAGACCGAGCTGGGCGGTCTTCACTGCTCCGATGCCTAAGTCAGTCACTGTATGGACAGCGTAACAATAAACGAGTAGTAATTGCGTAATTAATGAGGAGAGAGGAGAGAACCTTTTATAGTTGAGGAAGAGGTTGATCTTCTTCTTGTTTCCGATGTGGGACTGATGTGCTTCGATTCCCAGCATCTGGAGCTTCTGATGCTATATTGACGCGGCGCGTCAGCGGTGATCTGGGGCGGTCCAGGGCTTAAGCGGTAGCGTGCCTGGCCGTGCCTTTGCAGGTCATCCCCTTGGTGGGAGTCGGTACCTCTGGCGGTACAATGAGCGTGGCTCATTATAGCTAATTATGCTCGTTCTGGCACATGTAGGTACAGGTATGAACATGGGGAACTGGATGCACTACATCAATCTCCAGTGACATGCAATAGTCATTAAACGTTTTTGATGTAAACTCCCCAGCATTATCAAGTCTAATTGACTTAATAGGATGATCTGGGTAGTGAGCCCGTAAACGGATAATCTGGGCGAGGAGTTTAGCATAAGTAGCATTCGAGTGGACAATAGCGCGACATGTGACCAGCGTGTCGACGCATCAACCAATACCATAAAGTATTTAAAAGGTCCGCATGATGGTTGAATTGGTCCACAGATATCCCCTTGGATTCTCTGTAAGAACAGAATGAGTATTGTAGGATCCTTTGCGTAGGACGGTCTCGGTCCTAATTTCTCGAAGGAGCAGGCTTTGCAAAATGAGGGAGGGGCCTTAGAAGCAACTAATGAGGATTTTGGTGGGGCCTGAGCATCTGTAGCGCTATTAGAAGCAAAATGTGTGACTACATCTCCCATCATGGCATTAGAGCCATGGAAATTGGTGTGTGTGGCGTCATGGCCACGAGGAGAGGCAATCCTGGCGTCATCACATCGGACTTGGGTAGCCCTATGGCGCCCCAAGACGGCTGCAGTGCCAGAAGCTGCAATTGTTGCGATCTTACTAAGTCCAGGAATCAATTTTCGATTCTTGCTTCTTCTCACTCTGAAGAATGGATGTCCGTGTGAAGTTTTTGATATACGGAGCATCATGTCACGACCATGGTGTCCCAGTCGGTCATGCCAAGCCAATATGCGTCTGAATCCAAGAGATCTTCTCTTATGACATTATTGGATTCAATTGGTCGAATTGTAGTGACATAAAGTCCACTAGATTGACACATAAGCTTCTCTAAGATGCGCTTTCGTCCGCAATCATTAGAGGTAATGCAAAGGAACTCCTTTCCGTTCTCACTATGCGTTTCCTCATAGAATCCGTTGGTTCTAATATCTTTAAAGCTCAATAAGGTTTGATTTACCTTAGGAGTGTAGAGAGCTTTAGTGACTTTAATCAAGGTGCCATTTGGCAATAGGAATTGGGCAATTCCATATCCTTAAACTAAACCTGATGGCTCAGCCATAGTAGTCACAGAGGAATATGTAGGCAACATCTCTAAGAATAATTGTCTATGTCGTAGAATGGTGTGCGTAGTCGCACTATCCGCAAGACATTGTAGTTCATCCATTCCTAAAAGAAAAGCTCGTAATTAAAAAGGAGTCATAAAGAAAAGAACTCAACTTTTATTAATAAGCCAAACAGAATTACATCATCGTTTCTTTAACCAAATAAAATCTAATCCAATAAACTAGTTAATGCAAAACAATGGTAGTCGTCTAACTCCTTTCGGTAATTCCAATGTAAATGTGACCAGGTGAGTAGAGAGATGTCGGTGGAGCGAGGCTCACTTAAGTACCACTTATCTCAAAACCTTCCTAGAGATCACACTCACATTGAGTACCCCTACTTTGAAGAAAGACTAATAGCATTGGCATCTACTACAAAAATAATATGGTAATTGCCTACATCTCTTGGAAAATAAAAAGACTTAATCAAAATCGCCAGAATCTGGGTCTTGATCCTTGTAGTCTTCCACCCTTAGATCGAGATCGCCATCTTGATCTTCTTGTTCCATGTAATTTACCTCCCTTGCTTCACGATACGTCTTGTATGCGTTTGCAACATTCTGGGATGCAATACACTTCTTTGCCCAATGTCCACTTGATCCACATCGAAGACAAACATCTTTATGGTCAGGCTCCCTTGATCGAGATGCTTTTAGTGCATGATTTGGACGACTATTACTCTTGGTGGTGTCACCACCATAGCCGAAGGCTCCGCCTCTCTCTCTCTTCACACGTTGACCTCCACGGTTTCGTGCACGCCTCTCTTGGTGATTTCCTTCCTCTTTAGGGCAAGTATATAGACCAGAACGTCTAGAATTGTCCCTACTCTTAGGGTTTCGCTCCTTGCGACCTCCCTTGGGGGCGCGACTATAGTTAGACTCCGGAATAGAGTTAGTTCCCACGGGTCTAGCATTATAGTTCTTCACAAGTATGTTGTCATGCTTTTCAGCTACGTTCATGGCACCAATAAGCTCATGAAACCTTGTGATATGTCCTGCTTTCACATCAATCCGATAATTCTTTGAAATCATCAGGGCAGAGACGGGGAAGGTAGAGAGAGTCTTCTCTATCAACATCGTATCGGTTATGGCTTGGCCACAAAACTCCATCAGGGACTTGATACGAAGAGCTTCCGAGTTATAATCAAGCACATACTTGAAATCACAGAAGCGGAGGCTATGCCATCGTACTTCTAAATCAGGAAGCAGAGAGTCACGAATGTTGTCAAATAGCTTTCTTGGGTCTTCCTCATTGAGGTATTCACTTTGGAGCGCGTCATTCATGTGCCTTGTCATGAGAATGATGGCTTTAGCTTGATTTGCTTCAAAAGCAGTAGCTTGCTCAATGGAGAGCACGTTCTGACTAGGCTCTTGGATGGCTTCCAGAAGTCTATCAGCCTTAAGATGTTGGCGCACATCTCGGACCCACCTATGGTATCCTGCACCAGTTGTCTCTAGTGGAACAAAGTTCAACTTGTTCAGGTAACTCATCTTGAAAAACAATACAAGATTAGAGTTAGTTTCGGAGCGAAAAAGGCTACCACGAAAAACTATTAAATTTCTGAGCGTAGTCGCTTCCAAGAAATTAGGGATTTTCTGAGCGTAGTCGCTTCCAAGAAAATCTGATTCCAAGAGGGGTTTTAGATTAGATCGAAACAATGATGTATGTGGTCGATCGTTTTCTTCTCAATAAACTCTAAGTTTGGAGGACTCTACAAGCTCCAAGCTTGGAGTGAGCACGAACCCCCACAGTTCGGCTATTGGTCTAGTGGAACAAAGTTCAACTTGTTCAGGTAACTCATCCTGAAAAACAACACAAGATTAGAGTTAGTTTCAGAGCGAAAAAGGCTACCACGAAAAACTATTAAATTTCTGAGCGTAGTCGCTTCCAAGAAATTAGAGATTTTCTGAGCGTAGTCGCTTCCAAGAAAATCTAATTCCAAGAGGGGTTTTAGATTAGATCGAAACAACGATGTATGTGGTCGATCGTTTTCTTCTCAACAAACTCTAAGTTTGGAGGACTCTACAAGCTCCAAGCTTGGAGTGAGCACGAACCCCCACAGTTCGGCTATTGGTCTCCCCTATGGAGAAGAAAAGGGGGGTAGAATGAGGGATGTTGGAAGTCCCTGAGAAAAAGAAGAAGAAATTGAAAAACTTCAAAAATAGGAACTTTTAGAAAAGTTTACCTTGAAAAGATGCCGGAATTCTTGACCGGAAAATTTGTTAGCTGGGCTGTGCAGTTATACTGCAGGGTCGCTGGGAGGATGTCGCGAGGACCCTGCAAAGATGCCACGAAGACTCTTGTGGGGCCGCAGCGAGGATGCCGCGAGGTCGCTGCAGGGGCAGCTGCGGGGATGTTGTGGGGATGCCGCGAGGACTGTTGCGGGCCGCTGCGAGGATGCCGCGAGGTCGCTGCAAGGGCAAATGCGGGGATGTCGCGGGGATGTTGTGGGGATGCCGCGAGGACTGTTGCGGGGCCGCTGCAAGGATGCCGCGAGGTCGGTGCAGGGGCAGCTGCGGAGATGTTGCGGGGATTTAGGGTTTTTGGTTTTTAGGGCTAGGGTTAGAGCCTCGTGCTGATAACGTGTTGTAGAGAAACTGAATTTGAGAGGAATTTGCTATGTATTCTCATTGATAATAGGGACCTCTTTATATAGAGGATTACAATGCATAGAATCTCAATCATACAAGGAAAGTAATCGTACATTGAATAGGAATCTAGATCCTCATAATTTAACCCTATTACCACTAGAGCAAGTAACCTAGAGTTTGGGTCAAACACAAATTAGAGTTTACTTGAACATCTAATACATTATTTTTATCTATCTAAATTATATAAATAACTTTGTGCATCAAGTTGAAACGAGAATTGTTAACGGTTTTGGATCTGACTTAACAAGCTCCATCTACGAGATTACCTAGCATACTTAATTTAACCGCATTGATAATATTTGGTTGTAGCCTATTTGCTGTTAATCGCACTAATCTTCTTTCTAATTGGTCTGCATATCCTCGACGTCGGCCGTGGACGTGGCAAAATGGTAATAGCAAAAACTAAAGACTAAAGATGAGGTTCTTTAGGGGAACAGTACAAGATTTCCATGACCGGAAAAATCCAAATCCACAAAATCTGAGGAGACAACCACAAATCTGGTTGTTGCGGTCGTGGGCCATTTGACTGAGGGTGGATTAGATATGAGTTGTAAAGTGTTTGGAATCAAATTGACAGCCATGGAATCTGAACATGGACGAGGTTTGTTTTTGTAGTATAAGACAAGAGTGATCGACTTACAGGTGTAACTCCGGCAATGATTGACATGAAATGAAATCATTTGTGTCGTGTGAATCATAGTCACTACTTCCTCGTTTTGGTGTTGAACCAGTTTCTCTCACTTTCGCAAAAATCTGAAGTTTATATTTTCTACCAATGCGTGTTCATACTCCATATTAGAATTTTTGCGAAGATGTTTCTAGGGCTCCATTGCATGCGGTCGAGGTAGAAGTCTTGTATAAGTGTTTAGCCATTACCATACCCGAAGAGAAGATGTTTCTGGAGTGTTAGAACCAATCAGCATATGCATGTACAAACAATATATAATGCGAATATATATAAACAAATATATAACAACAATTAAACGAAATTAAAATCAATTATATTATAATAGAAATTAAATTTGCTAACTTGATCAGATAGAGGTCTGCAATGCAATGACCTAAGACAGAAATTCGCCTCCACTTGTACTGTAGTTTTCAGACGTCTATCTAGAGGATACAACTATCTGGTCAAGTTCTTGCACAAGAACTTAACCCTGACGAATTTTATTTTATGTTTCTCTCAGAAACGATTTAGGAGGAAGAAGAAGAAGAGGATTTTTAGATGGATGAATGACGACCCAAAGTTGTCCATATATAGAGGTTAACACGAACAGTTGTGTCGGTGGTTGGCGTGTGCACGACAGCTCGGGGTAGAAATTTATTATAAATGTATGGCCACTACCATTATACGCAGACTAAATGTACTTAATATTCTACCTACTACATAGAATAGAATATTAATGGAACACTACAGTGCTACACTGGCATTTGCTAATTACATGGGAAAGCCAGATGTAAATGCATTTCATAGTTGAATGGTGAATCAACTCACGTTCTTGAATCTTTTATTTTCTTCTACTTGCAAACTAGGAATAGGCCTCACATTTTGATGATAAGACATACCTAGGCTATGACCTCAATTCATGATTACTGAAAGTCCGAAGAGATTACGGCCTAGAACTAGACTAATTTGGGCCAAATGCATAAAGGAAAATACTTGCATCTGAACTGGTATCTACAAGCTCATCCAAACTCTCTAGTGTGGACCAATAAAAAACTGACACATATATTTCTATTTAAAATACATTTTATTTTATAAAATTTCAAAATTTACTTGACAAAGCAGTCAAAGCTATTAATGCTCACGTGCATACTCTCATGCTTCCTATCATCTTCTTCAACGGTTTCTTCGATCTTTTGATATTTTCTTTGCAAAAATTACATATTGATCACAAATTTAGTGGAAAATCTTATCAACCCCGTGATCTTCAATTTCGTCTTTTTTTGTTTTTTTTTCTTGGATTGTTTCTTTTTAGAATCCTAAAATGTGGAGAGTTTTGTTGTTTAGGTTTTCATATTTTCGATTCCTGCTTTTTTTCTTTTTTTCTTTTTTTCTTTTTTCCCATAGACTATAGTTAATAATTCCACATCCATATTATTCTCAAAAAAAAAAAAAAAAATTCCACATCCATAATTTCATATGAATTGAATACCATTGTTCATAGGTCTGCTATGCAATCCATTTTTTTTTCCTTCAAAAATTCAGAAATTTGTAGTATCGATCTCTTGGGTTCTAAATTTCCTGTCAATTTTAACAACTCCTGAGATCATGCATGTTCAAAAAAACTCCTAAGAATCATGACATAATTGGTTACTTCTGTTTCAACTGGTTCCATGGCCAATAACTTTTGCAGAGTAAAGTTGGAATTGAAGGAGGGAGGCTGTTGAAGAGCACATGGTCCCTTGAATAATTTAGATTTTTTGCAAATTTTATATATTAAATAATATATGTCAGCGCCTGACTGATCCATGCCAGAGAATTTGGATGAGCTTGACTAGTTCGGATGCAAGTATTTTTCCATACATAAACACAACCTAAGTCCAGGATTCTGCAAAAATTTACCAGATTGAACCATGATTCTTGCTTCAAGGTATAGACTGTTTTCACCATTATATTTAGTATATATGCTTACAGTTAGACCTGTAAAATGGCCAGCCCTAAGATATGATGACCCAAGTACTGTCCAGTCTCAGATTTTGTAGCCCTAAGTGTTAAATAGGTAGGGCATGATCGGCTCTTTCACAAATATGAGAAGTCCAGGCCCTGCCTATAGGTCGATAAAGTACCGGTCAATAAATCCTACCCGTAGTCCACTCTATATTTGGCTAGTGATTTGTGAAACAATACTAACTTCTATTAAAAATAATTTGATTAAGTGGAAAATCAAATTCAATTTTAAATCTTTTCAAATGCACCTATTAAATAAAAAATTAATAATCAACTTATTTGTGTCGGGAGAAAGTTTATTTAACTAAAAAGGGACGTGCAGATCACTTACTAGTTATTACAATAACTTAAAACATCTATGCAAATACGAGGTTAGGCTGTGATGACTTATTACAAATATGTACGAGGCGAAGAAGAGAGCCCTGCAATCGAGCTGAAAAAACCAGGTGTAGTCTCAATGCAGACTAATATTGCGTGCAAGTCAGAAAACCAAAACATGGAAGGTTCCTAAACCAAACACTCAGATTCCACAATGAGTTCGAGGGGCAAGTCTAATCTAGGTCTTAACTAGGACTACCAAAAGGATCATTTCGAAGCAGATTGTGGTATCTAAAAGAAGCAGACATCTAAACTTTGAAGTAATGCTTCCCTTCTGCTAACTAACGATGAGATTATGAAACGAATATCTATTACATGTCAATGCCATTTCTATTAACAGGTCAGATACCAAACAATTTATCCATTCCGATACTCAAACAAGGATGTTCTCATATAACATGCCACTAAAAGATGCTGCATTAGGTCCACGAGCTAACAACATTAGGAAAGATTTGAAGCCTCAGTACGTTTAAAGTCTTGTATAAGCTAACAACAAGCAATCTTCTACAGCTTACTTGGCTACGATTATGGACCGGTTACAAGTTAAGGCTAGTTATTAAACTTCGTATTGTGCCCAGCTAGCTCAGTGGTTAATTGGTTATCAGTAATCCTAACTACTCATGGAATAAGCCTAAAAGTGCATCAATTCACCTTTACGAGCTAATATTGGAAAAGCCAAACCATTTATTACTCAAAACACTCACGAATATGTTCCACGAAGAACATGAATGTACACCGCCATATATGTCCCCGATTGATCTTTCAAACCTGAAGCTTACATTCCCACACGTCAAGTCCTAAACTTCCGAATCTTTAATAATGAGCATTCCTAATCATTCATCCGCATTCATACACAAGATCTTGCTTCTTGTTTGCAATTCCATCCGATTAATCATGTATCTCTTTTGCAAAAAAGCTATAAGACAAATAATCAAGTTCAAAACTCAATTGACAATGGTTTCTAACAGTACTCTCTCGCCTCAACTACATCTACAGGAACCAAAGAGAAACCCAGAAATAAATCCAAAAACAAATCACAAAACGAAATTTGTATCTATTGGCAAACTCAAATTCTTAAATCTAATTGTTTCAGCCCTTTGGGCCTTTCAACTCGATCACTTACTCAGACCTATAAGCATACCTCTCCACGTTGTTGTCACTGAGATTAATCCCCACCATGGCCTCCCCCAATCCGCAGCTCACCTCCGCCAGCACCTCCGGGTCACTATAATGCGTCGCCGCCTGCACAATCGCCCTGGCCCGCCGCGCTGGCTCCCCACTCTTGAAAACTCCCGACCCCACAAACACCCCATCACACCCCAACTGCATCATCAGCGCCGCGTCCGCCGGCGTCGCCACCCCTCCGGCGGCAAAGTGCACCACCGGCAGCCTCCCCATCTGCTTCGTCTGCATGACCATGTCGTACGGCGCCGCGATCTTCTTGGCAAACGTGAAGACCTCGTCGTCGTCCATGTTCCGCAAGACACGGACCTCGCCCATGACCGACCGGACATGTCTCACTGCCTCGACGATGTTGCCGGTGCCGGCCTCGCCTTTGGTCCGGATCATGGCGGCGCCTTCCCGGATGCGGCGGAGGGCCTCGCCGAGGTTGCGGCAGCCGCAGACGAAAGGGACCTGGAAGTCGTGCTTGTTGATGTGGTTGTCGTCGTCGGCGACGGTCAGGACCTCTGACTCGTCGACGTAGTCGACTCCGATGGCCTCGAGGATCTGTGCCTCGGCGAAGTGGCCGATGCGGCACTTGGCCATGACGGGGATGGTGACGGAGCGTTTGATCTCTTTGATGAGTTGAGGGTCGGACATGCGGGCGACGCCGCCGTGGGAGCGGATATCGGCGGGGACGCGCTCGAGGGCCATGACGGCGCAGGCGCCGGCTTCCTCGGCGATGCGGGCCTGGGCGGGGGTGACGACGTCCATGATGACGCCGCCGCGGAGCATTTGGGCGAGGCCCACTTTGACGGGGTAGGAGGACTTCTTGGCGCTGCCGGTCTCGTAGATGGCGCCCTTGCCGTACACGGTGACGACTCCGCTGTCGGCCATTTTTTGGAGGTGATCGGAATAAAAGAGCGAGCGAGAAATGACGAAGAGGAAGAAGGAGGTGGGTGTGAATGCAGAGAAAATAATGTTATTATGTGAATGGGCAGAAATGGCTACATAATTAAATCTCCAAAATGGAGAGTCATAGTTTCCAATCTCTATTTTTGGCAACCATGATTTCCTCTTTACAATTTTTGGATTTTCTGTTAGGATTTTGTTTAGAATTATTTTTTTGCAATATCTATTGATTTTGATTAATTGTAAAAATATGTTGCATGGTTAAGTGATTATGAGATCTAATCCCAGTAACTAATGTTTGTAATTCAGGGGATAATTTGATGGACCAAGAATATCTAATCATCTATATAGGATAGTTTTACGTACGGTATATCAAGTAAACTTATTAGCTGGTAGACTTAATTCAATACAAAAGTATTCTCTCAAAAAAAATATAGAATAGTTTTACGTATGGTATATCAAGTAAACTTATTAGCTGGTAGACTTAATTCAATACAAAAGTATTCTCTTAAAAAAAATATAGGATAGTTTTACGTACGGTATATCAAGTAAACTTATTAGCTGGTAGACTTAATTCAATACAAAAGTATTCTCTCAAAAAAAAAAAAAAAAAACTCAATACAAAAGTAAATTAGTTTGATAGGGAAGTTGAGTAATTTCATACTAGTCTACTAATTAATAGAGTCAGTCTACATCTGAACCAAAATAATTTACGTAATGTATCGCAGACGAACCCCACGTCCCCACCTACGTATTATGTATATGTGTTTGGTGAATTGTGTATTTATTAATTGATTTTTTGTTAAGTAAATTTAATTAGTAAATTTTTGTGTATAAGTTATTTTGTCAGTGAGTTGTGCCTTGTTAGTTGGTCACATGTTTAGAGCTGACCGACATCATAGGATGTATGAGATTTTATAAAAGAGTAGTTCTATTCATACCTCTTGAATTGCTATTTGGACCCCCTCTCTTAATTTAAACCATTGAACTTCTTATTTTGCCCTTGTATGCATATTACATTTTACATCTGCATACGATCAAACTCCCACGCCATTCACCATTCATTATCAATTTACCGGTTAATTTCTTTGATGCAGTAGGAGCTGAAGAATCAATTCTCACCTTCAATGACAACGAGGATGGTTAATTCTTAATTGATAGATAGAAGAGCTCAATTTATTCTACTGCAGCCTACCACCCAGACAAAAGAAAAATAAAGCAAGAGAGAAATATTAAGCCACACGAGCAAACTATTTCTTCAAGGCTAAAGCTCAAACTTCTTTAATCACACAAAGTCACCCTCAGATGCCAAGTTTTCCCAGTTCCTCTCATGATTAGCGAAGGTCAATTAAGCACCAAAAGCCTATAACTTTATATGCAAGCTTCAATAAGAAGAAAATAATAAATTTCTTCCGCTGAGTTTGAAATCTCATAAAGAATGGTATTTAGCAACCGATCAACTTCCACCTTTCAATGAAAAATTAAGTTTCAAAAAGAGAATGGGAAGAGAAGGAAGATTGTTGTGGTGTGCCTCTTCCATTAGTCTTCAGTTTTTTTTTTTGTTAGAGAGGGAGATAATGGGAATTAAATTTTTATAAAAATTAAGAGAGGTCTAAAAAGTAAATTAGGAAGTTTGAATAGAACCACCCTTTATAAAATAAATAGAAAGATAAATGATAATTTAGGAGCACTTTCAAAGTTCTTAAATAGTTACACTTGGATCAATTCCGGAATTTTCTCTCAAAGAGAGACTTTTATTATTGGACTGAGTTATATATAGTTTGCGACAGATTGTCAGATTATCTATTATTCGTTTTGTTCTTAATTAGCACATTAAAGTAGTTCAATGGAGAAGTAAGCGAGATATGTGAGACAAAAAAAGAGATTAAAGGAATAGTTTTTGGAACAGAAAAACTAATGAATGGTGAAGGACTGCAAGTGCCTTGATAGATATATTCGCATTTCCGTGCAACAACATTTGACAAGCTGGTGGGTTCACAAATCAATGAATCATTAACGAAAATGTCACGCAGTGGTTTGTCCTTAAAGGAGAGGATAATATTAATTATATAAGGCAATGCATCATGCATGCATCATCTTACGAAAAACTTCTACCGTCCATTATAATGGTATACCACGCGGTAGTCTTGATTGATATTATTGATCCGTATTACATGTGTTTGTTCATGATTAGTTTATTTAATTTTTTTTATCAACCCATAGTGTCCTTTAAATTCAAATAATATTATTGATTTGAATCACCACATGACAATACTCACGTGGTTATTCAGGCTTCATTCAATTGTTTTTAGCCCTTTTCCATTATTACATGTTATTCTAGTATTCTTTTTCGAAAGTTTGAAATTTCAGCTTCTAAAATTTTGGTACTATAGACTTACGAAAATTTTGATAAATATCGAAATATATTGGAAACTTAACATTTATTTTGAAATATTTTGAATATTGTTCAAATATCGGGGATACATCTACAGTATTTTGATATATCAATACATCAAGTAAACTATGTTTGATATAAAAGTAGACTGGCTAGATATAAAAGTAGATTAATTCAAGATCAAGTCAAACTAATATGTAGACTACTCTATCTCTGCATCAAATCTAATCTACTTAATGCATTAGTACGTTGATATACTGTAGAACTTTATCAAATATCGATAAGATTAAGTTGTGAAAATTAACGTAATTTTGAAGAAATTAAACATTGACTTAAACATCAAATGTTGTGTCTCGATGCAGCAAAACTTATTTAAATAATATAAATAACTGACGTGAGGCTGAACCTCTCAGTTAGGCTGAGTTCCAAACCCCCTTTTCAAAAAAAAAAAAAAATTGTGCACACTATAAAATTTTAAGTATGCACCTTACGTAATTGTGACTAATGCTTGGTGTGACTACGTACACATACTAATGACTATTGAGTATTATTTGTCACACCATCACAACTATAACAATATACCAATTAAGATTTAAGCACAACAAAAATTATAAACTCTAGGCAACTCATCTATCCAAATTTAGACATCAATTGTGACTACACATACTCGTGAGTCGTGACTAATGAGTATTATTTGTAACACCATTAATTACACACAATTTTATGCGTATAATTTTATCTGAAATATTAGAAATAAACTAATTATCAAGTCAATTATTATGTAATTAATATATTTTTATTTATTTTATAAAAATAAGCGACGTTGCGAAAATCGAGACAAATTGACATAATATTGGTGCAAATGGAAGTTTTCAACAAAAAGACGAAAGTGACGATGCAGTCAACTATGGTCAAAGCCAACAAATAGAACAAGAAAAAAAAAATAAGAGGAAGAAAGAAATAAACTGAGGAGATATGGCTGTTTGATTAATTGATGATTAATTAATCAAATTAGTAAGCCAATGCATGGCTTGGTTAGTTGGCGCACGTGTTGATTATTCAAATGAATTCCAAAAGGCCTTCTTGCTTTATTAACCTTCAGCCACGCCTCTTCTCTTACCTTTCCCTCTCTTGACCGGTGAAAAGATGACACGTGGCAACCTTATTCTCTTCATTTTGGCCATTCGATTGCAACCTTGGGTCATTTGCATTGTCGTTGTATAGAATAATTTCCACATATTATGCTCTTTTTATCTTTGAGAAAGAGGAGACACAGCAGCCGCACCACAAAACTAAGGCAGCCCTTTGGGCTGCTCTCTTCCCCATTATTCTCCACTATTTTCCATATTTTCTTTAGTTTTATTTTAGGTATTTGAATGATTACTCACCCAAAGCTTCAAGGATTTACAAGATTCAAGACTTGGGTAATTGTGGGAGTTGTAATTCAAAGATAGTCATGCTAGCTTTCTAGCTATTTGTGGCTACCCTTGTTTTCTCCTAAACTTCTATACTCTTTTCTCTTTGAATTTTGTAATATTGATATCTATGATTATAGGTTGTGAGTAATTTCCTTGTTGGGGGTTAGAGTTGTGTGCCCTAACCCAAATTTTGTGTAAAAGATGTTTAATTTAATGTAATGATGCAATTTTCATATGATGGATGCTTAAATCTATTTTTGTTGGGTTAAAATGCATGTCTAGGAGTCTAATCAACTCTAGGGTATATATTTTGAGTATGTCTAGGACGGAGTTAGAGGCTTGACCCCCTCTAATTCCTAAGATAGAAACCCTCAATTTCGTATTCGAGGAGTTATAAGTATAGTGATTTACACCCGTTGCGTGCTTGTGCGGACGGGTCGCTTAGTAGTCTAATTCCTCGATCTCTAGGCCTCTTGATGTGAATTAGAGACCCTTGAATCGGCTCTCATTCATGTCAAGTGACTTCCTACGGCCCTTGAATCCCTTGAATCGGAGTAGGAACATCATGAAAGGGAATTTTGGTCCTTGAGCCTTGAACCGCCTTGGATACGATTACCGCCAGAGTAGGAATTTGCATCTACATTATATTAGCTTCCGACACATAGAATTTGGGTGAAGGAATCTTCCTAGCACGCGACATTCTCATTATATTGTTTACACTACTTTTATTAATTTCTTTACATTTTTATTAATTACTTTACATTTCATTACATTTTGTTAATCTAAAATCATCTCTCAAAATATTGAACTCCGACTCATTGTAAATAGCTCTTCGTTTTGATTAGGCTCAAAGCAACTAATTAACCATCACAACTATAACAATATACCAATTAAGCACAACAAAAATTATAATTCTAGGCAACTCATCTATCCAAATCGTATGTAGCATATATAATTCTTATCATTTGATAAATTTTATATGATGCGATCCAAATAATGAAATTCTTAGTATTGGAGTTAAATTCCAATTTATTCTTGGTTGCTAAGAGGAGACAGCGTTCAGACATGATCTCCTGACACGGATTAATCTCTGGGCCTAAAAATCCTTTGAGGGACCATGTGATCTCGATAAAAAAAAAATTGTAAAATTATATTTTTCATCATTTAAAAGTTTCAGTAAACATTACAAACATTATCCGAATAGACCGCGTGTAAGAAACTTTACATGTATCGCGACTAAAACAAAGAATTCTGAACATGACAAAAGCATAATTTGCTACCAATGCTTGGTTGAATGAATTATCAGTCTTTTTACTAATTGCAAAAAGAAATAACCAAGTGCAACATAACCTTGGCCCTCCAACCACCATACCTAGCTTTCATTTACAGTCCAGCATTTGTTGTGATATCTGAATATTGGTATCATTGAGATTGTGAATTGAACACAAAAAATGATAGGAGTAGTTGTGCACCATAGAGACAATTGGAGGAAGATGACTTATCAATTTGCTTTAGGAATATTTTTAAGACAAAATTATCATATTCAGATTTAAGCTCGGTAGTTCACACTCATACTTTTTAATTTCAGACCAGTGATGCTTAGGATTTTTAATTTTAGATATATAATTAAGTAATTACTGGTCTGAATTCCATCCTCTATTTAATCAGGTGAACTATGATTTTATCAACAATCTTTGTTATTATCAGACACATTCTCTCTTTTGATCTTTGTCTATTTTCCGGTCTCTTCCAACATCTCTAACATTTTATCAACATAAGCATTACAATATATTAGTGAGAAGAACCACTACAACCAAAATACTAATTTATAAAAGATGAGATTTGAGCATAAAATGTGCCACTTTTTCCATGCTGCTTAAGTGATCACCTAAATGAGTTTTTTAACAATTATATGCATACGGTACCACTTCTATTGAGAACTTAAACATGTAGTTGCTATGTTAACAACATTATGAATGTAAAATCTGACATGCCACATGCATTGCAGAACGATTTAACAGCGGAAGTATGTGACTAAAAGCAAGATTAGTGTGGTATTGAATCGTAGTTGGTCATATTTGACATATAGAAACGCAGATTATAACTTGCATAGAGATGTCACACTGAACATGGTTTGCCAGCAAAAAACAGAACTGTAATCCATACATGAATCCATGGAAAATTGCAAACTGCAAAAAGCTTTTACCATTTCTCTTTTTATTCCATCACAAGGTCAAACCGTTTGAAGAACAAAAGGATACATGCCTTATGCCTACTTACAGTGCAAAGCATTAGTGCAAACTGTTAAGAAGAAAAGCGATCAAGGGAAATTACGCAGCATAATGTGTAGAGATGCAACACTCAACTCTCATTCCTGGTAGGCTGTACACTAGAGCATCAGTAAGGTAATGTCCTCTTTACCAAAACGATGTTGGTACGAGTTGTAAAAGAATTTTCTTTGTACAATTTCGGGCCAATACGGTGCATCACTCCACCATATTGCCAAGCAACATGATAAGTGTATTGCTCTCCCAATTTGGCGTCCTTTATTATAGTCTTATGACATGCTCGAATGGAACTGCTATTCAATATTACAGAAGTAAAATGGAGAAAGCAGCAGCTATTTTTCTTGGCAACTATTGTTATTTTCATTAGCTGTTTTCTTCAAAATATCTATTGGTATTAACATCTTTTGTTCAGACGTGTATCTTAATTTCGTATTATGTTGTACGCATACATACAAAATTACTTCAGGGCAATCTAAGACTAACCCCCAGCTAACAAAACTAAAAGGCCAAAACCTTTAACTATGGCAATGGCCCAGGTATCTCATTTACAAGATTCATATCCTCCACAGTCTGAAATACATCTTTCTTTTCTTTCTTCCATTTCTTGATGAGATTACTATCAGGAGGCTGGAGAGTGCATGGGGTGGCGGGAACAGAGTTTTCCCTTGTCTTTTCAAGATATTCCCTCTGTTTCGAGTCATCAGCAAGACAAAGCACAGAATCTGCACATACTTCCATGGCATTACGTGGAGGGACTGGCTTGAAGTCCTGCAACTTTGAGTACTTGGTGATGAGATGAAACATGTAATCATAGACTCGATCCATGTTTAGGTTTTCCATATACTGCTGCCCTCTTCTTCCTATTGCCTGAGCCTGTTCATTCACATTTACGAGAGGAATATTATAGTCAAGATCACGTTGTTTTCATGAAAAAGACTGAAGTTCACAGAAAAACTTCTTAATAAGTGAAGCGAACCTCAGCTAGGTGTCCATGACCCCAGTCAACAGCAGATTTTATGGAAGGACATATTGCATTAGGAGAGATGGGCCAATAGTTAACCTTGGGAAAGAGGCCGCGGCTGAAGAAATCCTCATATTCTGGTGTTATTACTAATGCCAGAGAACCGCATGATAAGATATATTTCAAACTTACAGACCAAGCATAGCCTTCAGCATAGATCTTATACCTACAAATGGGGCAAAGAAATAATTTATGAGCTGCAGGATTAGAATCGCATGCCAAATTTCATTTAGACAATAATAGATCAGTAGAATACAGCTATAAGTGGAATAGTGGGTACATAACAATTATTCATCAATCAAGAATAAAGAGGAAACAATTTCATGGATGGTTGCAATAAGTCAGTAGCCCAGGTTTAGACTTCTGTTAAATAAAAGAACAAATGCAATAGTGTGTGTGTCAAAACTCGAGTTCTGTCTTAAGGTTAAGAGGCTGCCACCACATGGGGGTTATAAACGGGAAACAGCATCATTTTCTTTGATAGTCTGATACAGAAAAACTGGACGAGAAAGACAAAAAAAATAAAAAATAAAAAAGATTGCAAAAGACTGTGAAGTAGAATCAACAGTCGAACAATGTGACAATCTATTATACTGTTAACTGACAAGCTGCATCTTCTTAACTAACCGATCAACCAATCCAATGAGATGTATGATGAACTGATGAGAGGTCATTACCAAAAGAAGCTGTACTTACCGATGATTGCACTGCTTAGATAGTTCGGACTGCTTGAAACCAGCCTTTGCTTCCTCATCCCAATCCTATAAAGTAAATATTAACAGATAATGTCAGGTCTGGACTTAAGGAATATCACTTCCACAATTAAATATGAAAGAAATTGACATTGTAATTTCAACTCAACCTGACGCATTATCTGCGCTCTATACGTCTTTGAATCATTACAGTTGAGTAACTCTTCACGAACATGGGATCCAACATCTGGATTTCCTTTCCAATATGCCAAAAGCTCCTTCTTTCTCCAAGTCGTTTCCTGACCACCCAGTTTGATAGCCTGGAACTCCTCAGTCCACGGCTCTATATTTGTTTCTGGCCTATGCATAATCATAAACTATAATGAGAATCAAAAATAAAATCATCACCAGGCATTTGTTGCCCAGATAAATGACAACTTCACCTCAACTATATACATCAATAATCACCAGGCTATAGGTACCAAGTCGGTCTCAAATTTGGGACAGGCTTGAAATTAACACAATCATACATTAAAGTTATATGAATGAACAAACATCACTGTTCCTAATGCATACGAAGCATAATTACGACCAATGAGCTAAGATTATACCGTAACTAAGAAGACAAGAGAGACTGATGATTCTTACCATCCCCAGAAAGACCAATCAGGAAATGGGATATCAAAGTGGTCGTCATTGGTGCAATACCGGAGCAGCGGCAAAGGCTTTGCGACATGCTCGGTCTTCTTAATGCTAGGCTTGTCCATGCAATCAAACATAAAATCCACATCAGGAACCCTCCCAGGGTACCTCTTAAGCATCTGCAACAACCCCCAAATCGTAAACATAGCCCGGCTCTGCACACAAGCGTAGTACAAGTCCACATACAACTTCCCTTGAGATATCACCACTCGGAAAGCAGCGTATCTCTTTGCCTCCTCAACATGAGCCTTAGAAATCTTGGTCTTGGCCCACGGCTCCAGATCCTGGTGAATCCACCGGAAAAACTCCGGGCATTTCGGGGCTTTGGCAACGGAAGTAGCAGAACGTCGATGCTCTTCTTCTTCCTCCGTGTCGTTGCCTTGGTTTCTGTAGCGGCAGGCGAGGTAGGAGCACTGGAGGAGCTTGTAGGCCCGGCTGGGGAGCGCGTCGTGGTTGAAGGTCTTGGGCTTGAAGAGGTGCCACGGCGTCGGCTCTAGGTTGTGGCCGGCGACTGTCCTGGTCTGAGTGGCGAAATCGTTCACCTGTTCGACAAAATGTCTAAATGAAACTAGTAATGATCAAATCACTACAGCGAAAACTAACGGCCGTTTTCGTTTGCATTGTTACCTTATAGAGCATGAACAGAAGAGAGAGACAGCACAAGCCGATGACGGAGGGGAGAATGTAACTCGGCGATCGAGCGGTGGTTCTCGGAGAGATTCGCATGACGATGATGATGAAGAAGAGGGTGACGAGTTTTGTTGCAGCATTTGGGGCTGTAAAAATTGTTTTTGGTGACTCTGTAAATTTGTAAGTGGGGGTAATTTTTGGCGCTGAGGTTTTGATACCGCGTTGGGTCCCACGCGCACGAGTGAGCGCCACGTGTGGGGATGTGGAAGCACCTGACACGTGATTGGATTCCACTAATCTCGGGTGTAAGACATAGGTCCACTGCTTTTTGACCCTACGAGACCTTTCTATTTTGGGGAAACGTTATCAACCTCCACAAAAGTAATTTCTTATTCATTTTCACCACTAAAGTAGAACAAAAACAAAAAGATATTATCTTCTTATGCTTTATTTTTCACCAAAAAGAGAAAATCATGCTTTATGATAAAATTCTCCTTTAACTTGATCTAAGGTTGATATCTGCAATAGTGACATTGTGCCGATCAAAAATCTTGGCGTACATGTTTTGAGGAAATATACGGTTTTGTATTGATAATAATACACTCTCTTTATCGTCAAATCTAGAATTTTGTATTATGTTATACAATTACAGGTAAAGTTTTTTTATTTTTTTTTTATTTTTTTTTTAAGGTGAAGTTATGCTTTCTGAATTTAACAATAATCATGGTTGCTTGATCCATATGAAACTCAAGAAGGGGGCAAGAGAGCGAGCATATGGGTGGATTAATAAAGCTACGTTCCCAGAGCTAAAGTAAATAGGGACGAAACTTCCTAATCATATGCAGAAAGTGCTAATGCCACTCTTTAATGGAGTAGCAAGTCTCCAATAAAATGGCTCAAAAGAACAATGATACAAAACTAGTGTTATCATTTTCTGATTGAGTGAGAAGAGATTGTAGACTTTTGAATTGTACAAATATCAATTTCAGTTTATAAACAATTACATCTGTGATTACATTTTCAAACTCAAGCTACAATGATACAGATAAAAACCCCAAAACTCAGATCAATAGAAAAGAAACTGCAAAATGTTCACAGCCTTCACAAAAGCTCCATCTAAAAACCAAAGCTCATGAATTGTACACAAAAAAGTAAGGACAAAGCTCACATATTTACACAGCTCAAAGCCTCAAACTGAAAAAATCTTCCTCACTTTCTTCATCTTCATACGACAAATAGGACAAGTTCCAGCCTCTTCAGAAGTCCTGCACCATAAATCCACTTAGAATCAACCCTTCTCTCAAGCAGCAGAAGTTACAGTGGTTTGATATCAACAAGAATTCGACACAAAAATGAAGTTATAAACATCTAACATATGATGGTGGTAATTTATTAGCAAATCAATGGAATAATGTGTCCTCTAAACCAAGTCATTATATCCAGAATTTCAATTTGCGGTATATAGTGATGAAGATTTATATACCTTGTTCCACAAGTAAAACAGGTAGCACAGTGTCCACATGGAAGAAAGAAGCAGTCTCTCGGCCCATCAAAGCAAATAACACAAAGACGCTGAGTATTGTTGTCGTTCCTTTCATTTATCGACTTTCCTTCAACGGAACTCACTCCAAGGAACTCTTCCAAATCCTCTTCATCATTTGAAATACACTCATAAGATGAACCCCAACTCAAAGCATCATCATCTTTGGGTAAAAGCAACGGGGTTCGTACAGGTGATGCCTCCCTTGCTTGAAAATCTGTTCTATCCTCACCAGCATTTTGGAAAATGTTACAAAATCTAAAGACCATTAACAGGAGCACAGTCATCACACCTAGATGCAAAGATACAGGAAGATGTCAATCAACCACTTCTTTTTTTCCTACAATTGTGTGTGTGAAGGATATGTAGGCAAACAAAAGTAACCTGATCCAAGAAAATAGATGACCCATCGAGGTCCATATGACAGTTTGACATACCAGTCATCCTCCCGAATACCCTAAAAGAATTCAGATATGAAGATCAAATACTTATGATATGAATTCAAAGAACATTCTATCATGAAAAGTAATGGAAGCTGTCATGATGGCCTAAATTAGACAAAAGGAAAAGGAAACAAGCACATGAGGGAATCCGTTCTTTACCTCTTCAGGACCTGGAGAAGTTAAGACAGCAAAAGTTGCCCCTAAGAGGGAAAGCTTTAAGCTACAGTATTGATTATGTATGGAGCACCTGTAATACGCCTGGGCCGTGTTATAAAGAGTGGACTTTATGTTGAATTCCAACTCTACCTGTGTAATACAGCAAACTGGAAGTGTTAAAAATATTTGTAAACGACTTTATGGCTATACAGGACATATCAAATACACAATTATTTACCTCAACATCCTCAGGGTTCAAGTTCCCTACTGCAATATAATAATTCGAAGACTCTGAAATTACCTGTTGGATCTTACCACTTCCTGTGAAAAAAAGAAAGAAACAGTTACTTTAAGTCTAATTAGTATTAAAAGGGAGAACGTAAAGAACATCTAGGGTGTCAAATCTCACCATAAATTATATTCCAAGACAATGTTGCATTACCATATGATGGATCCTCTATCCATTCAACCAGGCTTTCTCTACCTGAAGGTAATACAAAAGTTAATACATGAACTAAATTTGAGTCTGATTATAGATTTTCAGTATATGACAGGCAGAACGATAAGCCTATAACTTTAAGGGAAACACTAAACCTACAGAGTCAATAACTACAAGAAAAAGCTGTTTGTAACTGCAGGCTTTCAAGCAAGAGATGAAGCAGGTCCAAGCATCGAAGAAGTTCCAAAAGGTCAATGATTGGTTACTTATATCAATGTAAAGAATCATTGCAGATATATTTCTCACTTCAACACTAGCTATTGGCATAGGCCATAGTTAATACAGAACACCATTCCAATTCTTCAACTATTTGATTTTGACATTGATACTGCTAAGTTTAGACAATCACAGACAATGGACTCCAACAAAAAGGCTAACAAAACTTCTCAATTTGAAGATTCAAAGTTGGGAATTACCTTCTGCAATTACAAGTGTTAAAGGCGAGGAACTTGAAGGTTTGACAT
This sequence comes from Rosa chinensis, assembly GCF_002994745.2. NCBI lineage: Eukaryota > Viridiplantae > Streptophyta > Magnoliopsida > Rosales > Rosaceae > Rosa > Rosa chinensis. Next base: position 75,488,903 of record NC_037092.1, on the reverse strand, counting down.
GGTAATATATATCTATTCTAGACCCTTTGTTTAGAAAGTAAATCCATTCCTGTTACAAGAAAGAAATGTGATTCATGTCATAAATCAAGACACATGACAGAATAATTTCAGTGATATGAGAGGAGAAAAAAGAAAAGAAATAAGAAATTGAGATATTGTATGGAAGACTTGCCTTGTGATAAGTAGGGTGCACAAGTGTATGATGTGTTTCAGTCCAAGCTGTTTCAACATCCAGAGGAGGAGGTGTGTGGAATCCATATAAAATTGACCCAGGTTTTGTACCCTGAAGTTCCTGTGCCTGTTTATACACAAAGTTAGTTTAGTGCACAATTAACAGCTGCAGCAGAAAGAAAAAGCAAGAAAAAATGAGTAGATGACAGATCAAATGAGAACTACTAAAATGAAATCAGGCAAATCACCTTAATGGTCTGAACAAAGAATGGATTAGTTCGTATGAGACGTGAGCAATTCGGGCCCAGTTGTAAATCAGCGGATCCAAAGAAACCAAGAATCAAAGTCATGGATGCTGCAGGTGAGGAACATCAAAACCCGAAATAATCCAAACAAACCAAGTCACATGGACACTCAAGTCATTAGCAAAACTGAGTTCATTATGTAACAACAAAACAATAATCATGAAACAATGGGACATGAAAAAAAAATTTAGGCTTTTCTTGGCTGCTAGCATTATGCAGGAAAAACCCAATCCAGCAAAAATTGAAAATTGGTAGTTTCAGACCCACTATATAAAACAAGCAAATCCAACCTTTCCTCAAATTCACACAACACAACCAAAAATTGATTGGATAAGTCAAGATTTTCATAATTTGTAACATTCAATTAAGAAACATGGAAATAACTGACATGGAAACCGAGATAAAGTGTACATTTCATTTCTTAAATTAAGAAACATGAGAATTAAGCAATGAACAACTGGTACAAGTAAATAGTGAGTATTAGGAAACTGACCAAAGAACCAAAAGGTGACGAGCACAATAAAGCCAGACCAAAGATCGTCCTTCATGTCAAATGCTGCTACATCAGCTATCAATACATTGACACGGTAAGAGAAAGCCCTAGTTGAACTTCTCTGCTCTGGTTGCTGCTCTGTTTGTTCTTGGGCCTGTGAGGTAGATGATGAAGAAGAAGAAGAAGAAGACGAAGAAGAAGAAGGAACGGATTCATGGTGGCTACGATCTGTTTCTGGGTCTTCCATTGTGGATAAAGATTCAAAATTGGAATGTAATTGCTGAATATAAACAATGCATGACAAACAAAGAAATGAAAAATATTGAACAAAGTAATATTCTACATGGGAAAAAGACTAGTTCTTTATGTATCTCTCAAACTTTTACTTTGGGGATTGTATTGGGAATGAGCAGCCATTGAAGTTGAAAAGGCGGTTGCGAAGAAGCTTTGACACATACCAAGAAGTCAAGTCTCCATCATTTCTGGTATAGTTTCTTCTTCAGGGGAATGGTAGTTGGGTAGTGACGGTTAGTTGGTTTATCCTGTTTGTCTTTGCTGTGCTTTATGGATGTTGGTCTTGTGGCCCCTCAAACTGTTCTGTCTGTCCTGTTTATCAAATGCTGCTAGTCAATGAGTTTGAGTGATGATGTTGATGGTGATTTCGCTGGTCAACGATTTCAAGAGCCCTAGATGAGTTAAAATGACTGGAATCTGAAAAGTGAACACAGTAATATTGAAAGGGCCCTTATGAAAAAGATATCAAAATTTTTTGAATCATTTTTGGAAGCTTGCAATGATACTCTATTTTCTTTTTTCTTTTTAGGGGTCATAAACTCATAATTCTGAGTCTCTGATGCTGTATTGCTCTTCAGAAATTCTGGAAAAGAAAAAGTATGGTACTATGAATAAATGAAGTTAAAGTGTATACAAAGTATCAAAACAAGCTTAAATCCGAGTAAAAAAAAAAGTATCAAACATGAATACATAATTTGTACAGAAAATTTTAGTAGCAAACAGTAACGTAACCATAAAGGCATAAACTTATCACATTTTGAAATGTTCGAGATGAGACTGGGAAGGCTCATTTATAGATAAATGGCCAAATGGGTTACCAGGTTTCTGTCAGAACCTCACTGCAGCATGGATAACTCTGTAACTAACTCAAATCACTTGCTCATCCAACTCAGTACTGTTACTTTCCAGTTCCGGTTCAATGATTCACCGAGGTTCTTCTACTTAAATAAGGCATCTTTTACTCGCTGAGAAATGCTTTTGCGCCCAGTAAATCATAAATAATTAAATGACAAATAAAATTATAGAGGATGAGCGATGGTATGTAACTGAGCTCCCAATGTGAATATACATGACAGATATCATAATACGGTAAATATGTTTTTTAGTATAATATCCAGGTAAACCACCAAAGCCAGAGAAAATTCTAAAATTACATTATTCAGACCAAAAAGAACAAACAAAAGAAAATGAAAATACATCCTACTATTCAAAATTTCTATGACTACTGCAGTACTGCTACATCCAAGATAAAGATCACCATAAACACAATGTACAACAATCAATTAGCTTATTTCCCAAATAGGTCAAATCTACATATTGATAAATCATATCAAGTAGTGAGTAGCACCATATAACTAGCAGTTTATCAATCTAGCTGGAATTAGTCAATATCATTGAAAGTTCCAAGATATATAGATGAGGTTATGACAATGCTAAAAGTGCTATCTGATACAGGAAATGGCATTGGGCATTCAAATGATGAATTAATAAATAACGTACGCAGTAGATCCAAGGTTGTCAAAATGCAGAAGTCTCATGTTTCCTACTCATACTAGAAAGTTCTGTTTCAAACAATCAAATCAAGTTTATCATGAATCTTTTAACAACAGCAACAAAGCAGGATCTACTATATCCTTAGACAATAAACCAATTATCAATTCCATAGTTGATGCATCTGCAGAGAAACCCTTCTCAACCATTTCTTGAATTAGTCCCATAGCCCATGATGTCTCATTGTTATTGATCAACCCTCGGATAATTGTGTTATATGTCCAGCCATTAGGAGAACAGCCTTTCTTTTCCATTCCTCTAAGCAGATCTTCTGCTTCACGTAATAAGCATCCTTTACAAAATCCATAAATCATAATATTGTATGTCCTCACATTAGGCTGAACTACTTTTGATGACAAACCAGAGAAGACCTCTGTTGCAGAATCCATTTTCCCAGCTTTGCACAAACCTTCAATGATAATATTGTAAGCTACAATATCTAGTTCCAACTTGCTGCCTTCTCTCTCTCTAAGCAATTCTAGTGCTGTAGAAAGTTGTTGGTTATTACACAGGCCATCAAGTATAATATTATAAGTTTGAAGATCTGGAAGTTGGCCGCGACCTTGCATCTCAGACAACAAATTTTCTGCCTCTTGTATTCTCCCTGCTTTGTAAAAACCATCGATAAGAGTGTTATAAGTAATGGTATCGGGAACAAGTTCCATTGGAAGCCTTTCCTGAAAAACCTTATTGGCCTCATCAATCTTTTTGTGCTTACAATACCCGTTTATCAATATGTTACAACTCCGAACATTAACCATGGAGCCCTTGCTAACCATTAGATCAAAAACATTTTTTGCCTCCTCCATCTCTTCTCGCAAACAGTAACCAACCATAAGGGAACTGTATGTAATAGTGTCAGGTTCAGTTCCTCTTTGAATCATCATCTCAACCACACTTTTGGCTTCTACGACCATACCCTCCTTACAAAGTGCATCAACCAAGACATTGAAGGTGGAGATTTGATTGAAAGGGATAACCGAAGAAGGCAGAGGACGCTTTTGAAGCATTTCATCGAACACCTTCACGGCATCCTCAACATTACTCACTCTTGGCTTGAACTCCTGTAAGGGAGGTTTTCTCACAAGCCTCTCTAAATGGGTTTCTGTAGGTGTGGTTGGGTTTGAGGAATGAGAATGAAACAAAGCCATGAAATTGTAGATGGAAGCAACACGAGCAGTAGAGCGAAGGGAAGAAAGTATACCTCTAGTGCTGTTGACGCTGCAATACGACATTCTGCGCGTCATCGTCAGACTCGATTCAACAAGTGCTTTGTTGGGAAGAACAATGCTGAAACCTCTAACTGATTTCCTAGACGAGTGAGAGCTTTGCCAATCCAACAAAAACCGCTGCTCGCTTTGAGCGTTGTTTCGTTATGTTTTGATGGAACAAAAACTGCTATTTTTTGGTAGAAGACTAATCATCATATAACTGAAGGAGGTCCAAATACCATCAGGCATCAGAGTATGAGTAGAATCACTGTATTTGAAATCCTGTCTACGATTTAACCCACACGAGTTTATCAGTGAAAATTTATTTTCCCATTTTGAGATAAAGTGACATATGCAGAGATCAAATGGTTAATCTTGGTGAGTTGGTCATATCATATGATATTAGTCTATCTACCGATTAAAGATATGTCATCAACAGAAATGAAAATTACAAAATATGTCATTCTATCCCTACAAACCAACGTCGACACCAAGACTGACCCCAAGCCAAACCCAAAACAATGAAAACATATCTCCAGTAAATTTGTCAATTATTTCTTTCGACTGCCGATTTATTAGTGCCTCTGCGCAAGCACCGTTTGGTTTCCGATGGAGCATATGTGTCACATTTGCCAAAAGGAGGTGTTGGAGGGGTTATAATAAACTGTGAAGGGCAGTTTCAACTTTCACGCAGCGTTCTTACAACATTAGGGCTGTAAATAGGTTCGATACAGCGCATGTTCAACTCGTATTCAGTTCGATTTTAGCTCGTTCGGCTCATATTTGTAAGATAAATGAGCCGAACTTGAGCTCAATATTAAGCTAGACAAAAAAACAAGCTGAGCTTGAACAATGATATATTTGGCTCGTCTAACTCGTGAGTAGCTCGTTTTTTCATGAGTAGCTTGAGATTGTTAAAGCTCGACTCGATCATGAAAATTTATAGTATAAATAAAAATATAATTTTTCTAATCTCAAATTTTTAATTCTTTTTATTACCTTTATTTCAATTAGAAGACAATCTGAGAATTTAAGTAAAATCATCTCAAAAAAAAAAAAAAAAGAGAATTTAAGTAAAATATATTTCAATAAAGTCAAATTTGGATTATTATTTTAAATTTTCTTTCTTCCTTTTTTATTTTTTAAATTTAAAGTCAAATGAGTCAAGTCAATCTTATTCAAGCTCGAGCTCGTCTAATAAATCAAGTCGAGCCGAACATGAAAAAAAAATTCGAGCTCGATAAAAAGCAAATGAGTCGAACATGATCACCTTGGTATTCTCTCCAACTCGGCTCATTTACACCCTTATACAACATGTGCATTATGTCTATTCTGCACAGCATGTTGAACTACCGACAATTAGGGAAGGTTTAGACTTTGTTAAACAGATGTAGCTTCAGCAAGTCACAATTGAAACTGATTGTTAGCAAGCTGTCAATGACATCACAGGTATTGTTTCGAATGTGGCTGAGCTAAGTGGTCTAGTTCATGATATTCAAGTTGCCATGCGCACTAATGCTGGGTGTCCAAATTACTTTTGCTCCTCTTTCCTGCAATCAAGTAGCGCACAGGCTAGCAAATTTGGTTTTCGAATATGAACAACGAGAGACATAGTTTGGAAATAACCCACCTTGTATTCTTGACATTGTACAAAAAGAGTGTAACTCTTCTTCAGATTCAGAAGCACCGATGTCACGGTGTTTCGCTGATCATCAATGCATCCCATGTGTAGAATATTCTGTAAATATTTAGTTTCCTTGTAGATGTAGATTACAGACAGGTTTTCTGTATAATTATAGGAGATCTTTTTCTATTAGGACTACTCTTATATCTCTTTATATACCTCCTATTTTTGGAGATGAATAGTATTGAAGCATAACAAACAAACACCGAATTCTTATTTTCTACTTGGTATCAGAGCAGGTTCAATCATGTGAACTTGCACTATACTTTGAAACCCGAAATCGAAAGCCGAAAGACACCCAAACCTTGAAGTTCGAAATAAGTCTTGAAGGTCACCATCAATTGCCACACCTTTTGTTTAATTAAAAGGTGTCGTACCCCCTTGTTTAATTAAAAGTTGCTGGGCACTTTTTTGTTTGATTGAACACCAGCCGACAAGACTCCTGCTGCACTATTGTTTGGTCATGTCCCACTGACAATTCTGTTGCAGCCAACAAGCCAAGCTGTAGCCATCCTAGCCAACAAGTTCTGCTGCTACTTTTGCTTGTCACGTGCAAGTTTCTCTTTTCTGCTAAATGGAGGATGATGCTGCCACTCTCGCACTCCACAACATGCCACCAATCATCAATCATTATCATAACACAGCTCAAGATAACTCAGCGTTTCCAACTGGCGTTGCCTTGAATGAATCCAACTACACCATATGGGCACCTTTTATGAAGATGAGGATTGGAGCACGAGGAAAGGTTGGCTACCTCACTGGAGCTAAAGCTGCACCAAATGTAGATTCTGCTGAATTTGAAATTTGGACCACAGAGAATGAAAAAGTGAAGAGTTGGTTAATTGATTCTATGAAGCCATCACTCATGAATCGGTATATCCGACTCCCGACAGCCAAAGATGTGTGGGAAGCTATTGAGAAGACTTTTTATGATGATTCTAATGAAACCGGGATTTTTGAATTAAATAAGAAGTGCTTTGGTGCAAAACAGAATGGCCAGACTCTTCCTACCTACTACAATGAATTGGTGGGAATGTTTCAGGAAATTGATTAGCGTATGGCCTCTTAAAATAACACAGTGGCTGCAGTTGTTCAAGAGACCAATGCTATGGCACGAATGCGAGTTCATATGTTCCTGAGTAGACTCGATTCAGATGGTCCTTCCTCAGGATTCTCAACTTCTCCACAACGTCGCCCTCCTGGTAAAGCAAACCCATATGCAAATACAAAGTGTCTGGTCTGTGAAGATTTGGGTCATAGCAAGCAACGGTGCTATGAAGTGATTGGCTACCCTGATTGGTGGGATCTCAATAAGAAACAGCGAAAGAACCCTGGAAAAGCTACCGTGGCTACTACAGAGGAAACACAACCATCTAATGCCTCCGCTAATGTAGCCCAGTCAGGTATGAAGGGTAAGGTGTCTATGAATAGTTCTTCGATAATTGATACAGGTGCATCTGACCATATGATTAATGATCCTAGTCTCTTAGAAAAACTAAAACCCTCTTCTCAAAATATTGTTTCTACTGCTAAAGGTACTCCCACTCAAGTTACGGAAAAGGTTCTGTTGTCTTATCTGATACATTAACCCTTGATTCTGTGTTGGTTGTTCCCTCTTTGGCATATAATCTCTTATCTGTTGGCCAAATTATTCTAGCACTAGCATGTATTGTGACCTTTATCCCTCTTTCTGCGTGTTTCAGGACATTCTGACTCGGCGGATTCTTGGTTATGGTGTTAGAAGGGGGAAACTCTACTACTTGGATTTGACAGAGAACGGAGAGCAACAGTTGTTAGAACAAGTGAATCAGGTCAATACAGTGGAGAATGCTAAGGAAATAGTGTGGTTATGGCATCGCCGTTTGGGTCATCTATCTTTTAGTTATCTTAAGAAACTACAACCTCATTTGTTTTCGGTTGTCAGTGATTTAGATTTTCGTCGCGATGCATGTGAACTGGCTAAGAGTCATAGAATTTCGTATTCACCTAGTCTTAATAAAAGTCCCATTCCTTTTATGAAGATTCATTCGGATGTCTGGGGTCCTGCCAAGATCCCTTCTTTTTCTGGAGCTCGGTATTCTGTGACTTTTATTGATGATTGCACTCGTATGACTTGGGTATCTCTATTAAAGAACAAGAGTGATGTGTGTTACATGTTCCAAGATTTTCATAAAATGGTGTCCACACAGTACCATCAGTCTATTCGTGTTTTTCAATCTGACAATGGTGGTGAGTATGTTAATGGCCCTATGTAGGAGTTTATGCAATCCCATGGAATTCAACATCAGACTTTCAACTCCTATACTCCTCAACAAAATGGATTGGCAGAAAGGAAGAATCGACAGTTGTTTGAGCCCAAAAGTATTTTTGGCAAGATCCTTAGTGGGTTTAGCAGAACAGGCCGATACCTGCGGCCCAAAAATAAAGTCTACTTGGGTTTGGGTTACAGCTTCACTAAGTCCAAAATCTATAAGGGAAACGAGCCCTTATAGGAGTCCAGTAGCAAAGGTTGAATAGGAAACTTCAACTAATAATCCTTCTATGGTAAGAAACAGTCAAAATCCTAAGGTATAAATACCAGGTTTCAAGGAGAAAGAAAGGACAACTCTTAACTCAACTAATCGCACAAATTATCAAGCCTCCTCGAAGCAAACCTTCAACCTCATTGAAACTCGGCGACCGTACTTCTAGTCTTAGTCTCCCCAAGAGCCGACTGTTAGTGCTACTACCACCGATACTACCAGCGAAGCAAGGGCAAGGCCCTCGCAACCCAGCGAAGCTAAAGTCACGCTTTAGCAAACCCTGTGCTTTCTCACAACTTCCCAGTGATTGCTCTGCTTAGTCTACAATACTAAGTATCGATTCGGTGAACGCAAAGAGACCACAACCAAAGCCCTTACCCGCGTAAGGCAAAGAAGTCCTTTTTTGAAAGGCAAGGAAAAGAGCCTTGTGATGAGGTTGGGGCTCTCCTCGTCGACAACTCTTGATTCCAGAAGTCAGGTCAAGGGATGCCCCGACGACTGCACCCCACAGTGCTGGCACACCTGCACACACCCTCAAAAGAGACAGTTTACAAGCCAACTGGTTTTGGAGCCAAACATTTTGGCACGCCTAGTGGGACCTGTGCATAGTGTTTCTTCATGAACGTAACCATTGGGAAGTCAAGGGCAAACCCCTACCAAAAGGTTTACGTAAACTGCCCTAAACACAAGACCTCAAGTTACAGACCGCACTCTCGTACGGACTGTCGTGGTCTTTCTGAAGAACAAGTGACTCAAAGGTTTTCTCGCTCTCTCCAGTCATCAGACATGTCAACTGAACAGGGAGAAAATCACTCGCTCTCTGCTGAGGGCCAGAATGTCACTGCTACTGTTGTCTCTAGTGCTGTAGTAAGTACGTAAACAGAGAATTTCGTTCCAAAGCCTATCCCAGAAGGAGCAACTTTCGAAGAACGGCTCGCGATCATCATGGAGAATCACGAGGAGTATCGTAAAAAGGTGGCTACTGATTTCGATAGGGAAATCGCGAGGATAGACCAACTCATACGTGAACTGGACAAGCGCATTGCCCAAAGTGCTGAGGATACTAAGTGACAAATCTCGTAATCAGAGAAGGCAGTAAAGGCTCAGGCCAGGAGTATTGCGGATGAGCAGAGTAAGCGACAACAGGAAGTCATGGATTCCATCGAGGACCAAGCCAAGCAAACTGCATCAGAGTTGGCAGGTCTTCGCAAGGATGGTTCTAACCTCGCGACAGAGGTCGCCATGCAGAGAGTCGAGCTGAACCAAGCTAAGGAAGTTCTGAATAAGGCTCTGGGAGATCCTAATGCTATCCTCAGATCGCTTGGTCAAACTTCAGGCTCTGGAAAATACATACATCCTAATGCCCGAGAAAAGGGTAGCAGCAGCACGGCCACACCTGCTACAACGGCTACTGCCGCGTCAACAAAGAGTAAGGAAAAAGCCTTGGTAATTGGTGGTACCAAGACCACTCCACTGGCTCCGCAAAAGAATAAGGTTCAGATAACCGGTGAAGGAATTCCTGCCGATCCTGTTGTATTTGCTCAACATGGCATCGATGGGGCAGAGAATGTGTATCAAGAGCTTCCAGGAAATTACTATGGTATTGACCAAACTGGCAACCCGGTCAAGATAACGGCTTTGGTAAAGGATGTGACCGCGTCGACGATGACTCTTCAGCAGCCTAACATCCCCCAGACCATTCGTCTCTGGGAAGGGACGGCGACTGTTAGCCAAGCTATCCTTGTGCAAGCTGCTCGCTAAACTATGGCGATACCTCCTCCTCCTGGACCAGAATATGTGAGGCGCGAAGAGGTTAACCCTAGTGCCCAACTTGATAGAGTCTATGCGGGACCTTTCCCACCGCATATAATGCTTGCACCTTTTCCCAGAGGCTACAAGAACATTATATTCTCTACCTTTTCTGGGGAAGATACTAAGAATGCGGCGACTCATCTGGCCAGGTTTAGGGTACAATGCTGCGGCCAGTATCAGAATGATGACATCCTCAAATGTAGGATCTTTGGCACCTCTTTATCTGGTGCAGCTTTCAGGTGGTTTTCTAAACTACGCTCGGGATCAGTGGCTGATTGGCCAGCAATGGAAAAGCTCTTCCGAGAGACTTTTGGAGCTATTAAGCCTGAGGTTGATTTGGCCTCTCTCACTCAAATGGCCCAGCAGCCTACCTAGTCTGTTGTCACGTATCTCCAACGCTTCCAGATCCAGAAGGCCAAGCTGAGTTTGATTCTCCCTAAGAAAGAATTAGTCAAGTTGGCCATCAAAGGCTTGGAACCACGCCAGCGGAAGAAGCAGCATGGCAGCATGATCCAATCCATGGGAGAACTCATCACAGATGTGGCAAGCTTTGAGCATCTCCTCAGGGAAACTGATTCCAGAAAGAATGCGTCCAAGGGAACGTATGTGCCAGGAAAACACCGTACAGTGGCGGCATTGAGCTACCAACCATCTACTTATGATCCTTACTACCACCACCAAGGGGAAGAGTTGTTTCAAGACGAGGACGAGGAGGATGAGAATGATGTCTCCGCGTTTGAACTGACTAGCAAGAAGATCTCAGCCCTCAAGCAATTGAAGATATTTAAAGAGCCCATCAAACTCAAATCGGTGGCCTTCACCAAACCTAAGTTCGCAACGTATACATATGACGCCAACAAAGCACATGAGATATCAGATGAAATGATCGTCGCGAAGATGGTGAAAACAGATTTTGGCCCTTTTCCTCGCCCAGATCAGCTGAAAGGAAAGAAATATTGCAAATTCCACAACCTGTGGAATCATAACATAGTTGATTGTGTGAAGTTGAAGGACCAGATTTAGGTATGGCTCAATAATGGTAGTTTACAGGTAGAAGCACCGGCGACTGCGGCAGCGCTCGTAGACCTGAACCCTTTTCCTGAAACCGGGGTCAATATGGTCGATGTGACCTGGACCAAACCAAACCAGAGGAAATTGACTCTAGACTTGACTACAAAAGGAAAAGGAAAAGGAAAAGGAAAAGGAAAAGAAGAAGAAAGCCAGGACGAGGCCTCAAAAAAGAGGAAGGCCAGATCTGTCAGCGACGCCTCACCAGTGGTCTTATGTTTGCTATGTAAAGAGAAATGTGGCATCCAAGTGTCCCATGAAGAGGTTGAGCAGACATTTCGTTTTGGCTCTTTCCCGCCAATCAAATGGGCCTCGCCATCGAGAAATTACCAGCCGTCGAGCCCTAAAGCCAGAAACAATATGGAGTCTCTGCCATCTCCAAAGGACTCAAGCTTGTTTAGAAAACTGAGAGCGGCTATGACCAAACAAGAACGAGATAGGAGAGCTAAGGACGAACACAAAGATGTCCTCACCAAACAGTACATTCCACCTGCTTCATCATCCTCCATTAAGGAAGGCAAATGGTACACCAAAGAGAGAGGAAAGGCAGTGGAAATTAGCCCTTCCAAGAAAAGAAAGCTGCAGCGCAGGTTTGGAGAGGCTAGGAAAACATTTGAGGCTCTTGGTCAAGACCTGATTAAACCCTCACAGTTAGTCAAATCTCCCAAGCAATACCAAAGGGAGATGGAGGCATTAGCTGCTAAGCCATTGATGGCTCCTCGTGTTTTTCAAAAGCAGGCGCGCTCGAAGTCTTCTAAGCCTAGTGTCTTATGTAGGATCACAAAGGAAAGGACGCCTCCTCCAGCTAGGGACGAAAGCTCGCCAACTAGGTGGCCAGTTGTCAGGCGCAGGTTGTTTCATGTGGAACCAGAAAGTAAACCCTCAGTTTTTGAGAGACTGGGGGGCAAGGACCATGCGGCGGGGGTTTTACAGTGGAGACCTAAAAAAGTCTAAAGTATAGTGATCACGCCCCCAAAGGAAAGCACGACAGGGGAACAATCGTTAGCCTTACCAAAGCAGGTCGCCGCGACACAGAAGCACGACCAAGTTGAGGTAAAGGGTCTTACAGAAGAGTCGTTGGTAGTCTCGCTGGCCGAACACTTCAACACCGAGATCCCAGTAGATGAGCCCAAACTCGACCTGGTCGCGGACATGGATGACATAGATGCGGTCGACGCATCCTGTAACATGGTTTACGTTCTCCCTGCAAAATATGCATTGTCAGTTGCCACGCAGGAATGTGTAGAAACTAAAGAGAGTAGTGAACAGCCCTTGCGAATCACTTCAGCAGCAACAACACCTCTAGAAGAGGCTGTATTCCTTGAAATAGAGGACGCTAACAGTAAAGAATTCTTCATGAGCTTTACAAGGCCTACACCTGCTATGGTTCAACACATGCGACCTCTATATATAACGGCAGAGATTGATGGCACCAAGGTCAGTAAGATCATGGTTGATACTGGAGCCGCGGTTAATGTCATTACTACAAGAACCATGCAGTTGCTTGGAATCAAGAAAGAGAAGATCCAGTCTACCTCTCTCACTCTAAAGAACTTCGAGGGGATCGTAACAAAGACATTGGGCGTGCTGTTCCTACGCATCAAGGTTGGCCCTGTAGAGGGAATGTATGCCTTCTTTGTCACCGATTATTATGCTGCCTACAATGCTATCCTAGGTCGAGATTGGATCCACAGGAGCTACTGCGTTCCATCAACTCTCCACCAGGAACTAATCGTACGGAACAGGGTAACTGATAAAGCAGAAGTAATTAAAGTTGATCCTCATCTATTCCTCGTTTCTGCAAATTACGTAGATGCCAGATACTATTTGGAGCCAATTACTCCATTACAGGTTAGTGGCATCGATAACAAGGGCCGCCCTACAGGGGTGACAGCCTCTGAATTGGCACAGTAGGGGCTTACACTCGCAAAGGAAGGTTTGGAGAGACCTGGCCATGCTGTGCCCAGTCCCCTTGATATTTAATTGATTACAACCTTCCAGAGGAAGGAATAGAGGCCTACTACTCGTTGTACGATAGATTATCTTCGTACTTGGTAGAAAGAGAGGCCTATGATCGTATCGCGACCTTAGAAATAGTTAATGAAGAAGTCTCTGATCGAGAAGAGGAAGAAGAAGAGATCCAGCTCGCTCCAGCGACTTTGGATGACACGCCTCCAAAGGTTAGGGATCCCACTGAGAAGGTCAATCTTGGAACAGCTGATGAGCCTATTGAGGTGGCTATCAGTGCTTATTTAAAGCCTAAAGAGAAACAAAGGCTCGTCGACTTGTTGCTGGAATTCAAGGATTGCTTCACTGAGAAATATGAAGACATGCCAGGTTTGTCACCGGACTTGGTATGTCATCAGCTCCCCACACTGCCTGATATGAGGCCTGTGAAATAAGAGCCGCGAAGAATGAACTCTGAGACCCAAGTTTTAGTCAAAGAGGAGGTCGAAAAGATGCATAAGTCAGGCATTATCAGAGTAGTCAAGTACAATCAGTGGCTATCTAATATAGTGCCTATTCGCAAAAAGAATGGCAAAATGTGGGTCTGCGTGGACTACAGAGACCTCAATCTCGCTACACCAAAAGACAACTACCCCATGCCGGTCGTGGATATGTTGGTGGACGCAGTAGCAGGACATGAACTGCTGTCCTTCATGGACGGAACTGCAGGGTATCATCAGATTCCGGTCGCGGAGGAAGATCGGCATAAGACCGCATTCCGCTGCCCAGGGTTCGCAGGAGTGTTCGAATATGTGGTCATGCCATTTGGTCTAAAGAATGTCGGGGCCATGTATCAGAGAGCTATGAACCTGATCTTCTACGACATATTGGGAAAGATCTTAGAGGTTTATATTGACGACGTGGTCGTAAAATCGAAAAGACAAGGGGATCATATCGCGGATCTCAGGATGGTGTTTGAGCGCATGTGCCTACACAAGCTCAAGATGAACCCAGCCAAGTGCGTATTCGGAGTTCAGGCAGGTGACTTTTTGGGATTCATTGTCCACCAAAGGGGCATTGAGGTGCCTGAGGATAAGGCAAATGCAGTTATCAATGCATCTCCCCTATGAACGAAGAAAGAGCTACAACGTTTGTTGGGGAAGATCAACTTTTTGTGCTGTTTTATCTCTAACTCCGCAGGTAAAATCCAGCCATTTTCTCCCATGCTAAAGTTGCAGGGACAAAGAGAATTCGTGTGGGAACCTAAACATCAAGAAGCTTTTGACAAGATCAAAGCCTACCTCGTGAACCCACCAGTGCTGGTTCCCCCCGAGCTAGATTTCCATTAAAATTATATATTTTAGCAGCTGAGGCTTCCATTGGCAGCCTGCTCGCTCAGGATGATGAGGAAGGCATCGAACACGCCATCTTCTACCTCAATCGGACACTGACGGATTGCGAAACAAGGTATACTCCTATGGAGAAGATGTGTCTTACTTTATACTTATGTGCATGCAAGTTGCGGCACTACATATTATCTTTTACTACTTGTATCATCGCTCAAACCGATCTTGTCAAGTATATGCTCTCGCGACCTATTTTGAGATGTCGTATTGGCAAATTGATGCTAGCTTTGTCTGAGTTCTCGCTCCAGTATGTTCCACAGAAAGCAGTTAACGGTCAAGCCATCGCCGACTTTTTGGCACATCATCCTATGCTGGATGTCCCCATGGTGAGAGAATTAGAGATCGCTGCTGAAACTGTGGGTCGCCCGAATTTAGCATGCTTGCCTGAATATGCCTGGCTGTATCAAGCCACCGTTTCACTTCAGCCCTGGGTATTATTTTTTGATGGCTCAAGAACAGAGACGTTAGCAGGGGCAGGGGTTGTTCTGGAAAACCCAGCTGGCGATCGTTTCTCATATTCTTTCCAATTAGAGTTCTGGTGCACTAATAACCAAGTTGAATATGAGGGCCTCATTATAGGCCTAGAGTTGTTGCTTGAACTAGGAATAAGAGACATCCAAGTGAGCGGTGATTCTTTGCTCGTGATTAACCAGCTTCGCGAAAAGTACAGGTGCGACAGCCGTTTGCTTGCTCCATATTTGGATTGCGCGCTTGAGTTTTTGGTCCAGTTTGAGGATGTGGACCTGGAATACATACCTCACGAGCGCAATTTCGCTGCAAACGAGCTGGCTCAGTTGGCTACTGGCATTACTCTGAAGTATGGGGTTCACGAGCGTATTCTAAAAGTAAAGCGGCGCACGCTGCCTTTGTGGCTCGCGCGGGCTGATCCACCAGATGCACCATTAGTCGCGATCTTAGAGCCTATAGACGCGGATTGGTGGATCCCTCTGATGGCTTATCTAAAGCAGCCAGGTGTTTCTACAGATAGGAAGATCCGTTTTCTGGCGCTAAATTACTTTCTCAGAGGCGACGAGCTGCGACGACGTGGCGAAGATGGCATAGACTTCAGGTGTGTCTATGGTCGTGAGGCAAAACGCTTAATGCTTGAAGCGAATGTAGGCATGTGTAAAGCCCATCAAGCAGGCCCAAAAATGCGATGGCTTATCCGGAGACATGGGTATTATTGGCCTAGTATTTTGAAGGATTGTATCGCATTCACAAAAGGGTGTCAAGACAGCCAGGCACATGGTCCCGTTCAACATATCCCTAATATCCCCATGCAACTTATTATCAAACCCTGGCCGGCGCGCGGTTGGGCATTGGACTTAATTGGCATGATCCAACCCCACTCTTCGCTCCAGCACAAGTTCATTATTGTTGCTACGGACTTCTTAACTAAATAGGTGGAGGCTGAACCTTTAAAGGAGGCTTCAGTTGCCACCATTCGTCACTTCATATTTCAGCATATTATCTACAGGTTCGGCATCCCAGAGGTGTTGGTTTCCTACAGGGGCAGCATTTATGGGCGGTGAAGTAGAAAAGCTTGTCAATGATTTGGGCATCTAGTTTATCCATAGTACTCCTTATTATGCTCAATCCAATGGTCCAGCAGAGGCTAGTAACAAAATTATCATTACCCTATTGAAGAAGATGCTTGTTGAGAACCCTCGTCAATGGCATGAAACACTATATGAAACGCTTTGGCCCTACCGTACCTCTAAGCGGAACCCTACTGCCACGACTCTCTATGCGTTGATGTTTGGCCATGACGTTGTTCTCCCTTTGGAAATTAATGTGCAATCCTTGCGCGTTCAAGAGCAACATCACCTAATCGGGGAAGATTATGTTCAAGCAATGTGGCAAGAGCATTATGCCCTCGGGGAGCAGCGCTTGGAGGCGTTGGACAGCTTAGTCATGGAAAAACAGCGGATCGAGGGAGCATATGATAAGAGGACGCGGGGTCACAGTTACGCGGAGGGTGATCTTGTGTGGAAGGCCGTGTTGCCCTTTGGCGAGAAGTTGACCGGCCGCGGTAAGTGGATTCCGCGATGGGAAGGACCCTTTGTTATTCACATAATTTTGGAGCGCTGGGCTTTTCACCTCAAAGATTTGGATGGTGACCTTCACCGCAACCCCATCAACGATTGTTTCCTGAAGAAGTATTACCCAAGCGTTTGGGAGTTTGAAGATCCTCCTGATACTTCCATTCCCGACACAGGGGGGCAAGCTTAGTCTTCCTTGGCTCTCCTCAACTCTCATACCTCGGCCAATTTCAGTGGCCTCACTCTCTGGTCTTCGTTCCCACAGTCAGACTAGGGGGAAACTCTCTATGACTTCTGGCTTGGTTTGAGTTCAATTTTTTTTTTTGGTATCTTTTTTGTTTATTATCCCTGACAACGGTGTTGGGAATGTATGTAAGGGCCTATCCCAGAGGCCTTATTATTATTATATGAGATTTGTTTGACATAATAACAAAGTTAGTATTCATCAAGTGGCTTTGCTGCCAAAGCAATACAAGTACATTCGCAACAATTAAACTTGCAAATTACAAAGCCAAATGTGGCTGAAAGACAGATTACAGATCTTCTAAGAGTTTCTGGATCTTATATTGAGGAGGAGGCAGGGAGGTCATCAACTCTACTCTTGCTCTCTTCACCCATTTCTCTTGAACCCGGACTGCAGCTGCTATCATTTGTACTAGGAGGAGAGGGAAGGAAATAATCCATCACAGCCCTCGTAAGGAGTTATCCTCCGAGATGGAGATGGAATCAGTGCTGGAGTGCAGCCCGGTTGCGTGATCTACCTCTAGGGGAAAAACGGAAGCCCGTTCGTCAGCACCCGGAGGTGAACCGCAGAAGAAGAACGCTCGGCCTCAAGTGGCCTTCCGCCCTTCTTCGAATTGCTCCACGTGAGGAAATCTGAGGAGAAAGAATCCCCAGAATCTGGTTCCCTGTGTTAGGAGCGCCACATGTTCTTCAGCCTAACTGAAACAGGTGAATCCCATCCAAACTTTCTGAGGCCAAAGACATGCGGCTGGACCTGAGATTAGGCCATGAGGCCTATCCAGGTATTGAGATTAAGCCATAAAGCCTAGGTGTTAGAGGCTGAGGGCGAGACATGAGGAGAAGATTTCAAGAATAGAAGGAAAAGAAGCAGGGCTTGCAGAGTTGTTTCTGGGAGAGCCATGTTTGTATAAGTTTTCCTTTCCCCAAAGTACAGCTATATATAGGGCCAACTTCAGTGGCTTCAACCATTTGATGGGTAGTTGAACTGGTTTCAACACTATCAATGGGAATATCAATGGAATTGAATGCTGAGATCTCCGAAATGAAGGAGGTTTGGAGACGCGTGGGAAGCGGGGCGGTCTTCAAGGAGATAACAGCTCCATTTCGAGGTTATCTATTTCAAACTGTTTTAATGGCAGTAAAGGCAAGTTTAATCACTTGGTTATCTATAAATTAAAGCGATATTTGGGCCAAACAAAGTGGGCCGAATATTAGATAAACCATAAATAAGGATATTAATTAATATTGTTTATACAAAAAGAATGGGCCTAATGATACAGGCCTAAAGTCCTCGGCCCGCATAAGTTAGGCGGAGGAAATGCTGATCCAGGCGAAAGCTGGCGTCGGCAGCGGCTCACTCTGCCTGTTGGGCGTCTGCATGAGCCTGTGCCAGGTTTTGAGATAGTGCCTTGGAGGCGGCCAAGGGTTGGTCCAGTTGAGGCTCTTCTTGGGCAAGTCGGGCGGTCACTGCAGCTAGTTGGGCCTGGAAATCTTGAATTTGAGACCGAAGGTGGTTCTGCGTGAGTCTCAAGTCTCTAATAAGGACGGCCCGATCACCCAGAAAGTCGCGAGAGGAGTCCATTTGATGGGCAAGCCCCTGTTAGTGGGCCTGGGCTTGCCTGGCTTGCGCGGTCGCGGTTGCCTCTGCATTAAGCCACTGGGGAAGATCATCCAACAACTTGTCTATGTCGCGAAATTGCTCTTCAGTAATAGCATGCTCGCTACATAGCACTCTAAGATACTCCAAGGCCCTTGTGATGGCACCAGGTGTCAGGATATCAGGACCCAGGAGACGGTGAAGTTCTTCTCGGGCATCATCTACAACCCCAGGAAGGGACACTTCAAGTGCGCGAGCCAACCTCTCCAGTCTAGAGGGAGGGGCAGGTGGGTTCGAAGTAGCAGTGGTAGGAGCCTCAAGGGGTTCCGCGACGGGAACGGCCTCCGACGCTGGGTCGAGGTTTAGGTCATCCCTTTCTTCAGAAATTTGGGGGGCATGTTCTTGGCCGGCCAAGGTGGGTTCAACGAGGTTCTCAACAACTGTTTCCTCAACAGCGACAACCACTTCCTCATTTGAAGCGATGTTTTGATCCTAGGAAGATGCGTTTATAAGATGACCAAGTGGAAATTGAAAAGGGAAATAGTTACGGAGAAGCATACCTCTTCAGCAGGTGGCTCGCGAGTACTTTCTGGTACTCTTTGTGCCAGGGTGGCTTCAACAATGTCTGGAATTGAGTCAGGTGCTACTTATTCCAGGAGGGGCATGGCAGTTAGCTGCTCGCGGGATGTATCTGGTGGTGGCACACTTTCTTTAACCTCCGGTAAACTATCGTCTAGGATCTGGACCGGGACCAATGCTAGTTGCAAGCCACTAGAAGTGTTGGTAGGATGTGGAGGAATCGCTGCAACAGGAAGCGCTTGGGAGTTCGAAACAGAGACGTCTCCGCCAACTGGAGCGGAGGAGGATCCTTCCCTAGCTGGTCTTGAAGACCTATGATGAACCTGCAAAGGGAAAGCGTTATGAGGTCGCATAATAATAAAAGAAGATATCAGTGTATGCATTGAGCGTATATTACCAGGCGATCAGTGAGTGGTTCATCTTCTTCCCATGGGTCAGTTCGAGGGTCAGCGCGACTGCGTTTGAGAGCCAGAATGGCTACGATCTAAGAAAAGGACAGGTTCAAGAAAAACCATGGAAGAAAGTATGCATTAAAGCATGAAGCGATTAAAGAGTGCCTTACCGTTTGTAGATCTTCATCATCAGAGGAGTCCTCAACGACTTCAGGCGTCAGCGCGATCGCTTTCTGTTTTTGTCTCGTGGCCTGCTCAGTTGCCGGAGCAGTAGCGCTCGAGGGTGGCATGCATCCCTGTTGTTATCCAAGTTAGAGGGAGAAAAGTAATAAGAAAAGGAGTGTTCAATCTGCCAAAAAAGGAATTACCTCTTGAGAGGGCTCTCGGATTACAATTCGAGCTTGAACAGGATGCGAGGCTCGCGTGAGTCGCAGAGTCCGTTTAGGTGGCGGAGATTGTGCTCCATCTTTAGGAAATCGAGCGAGCAATTCAGTATCAGCATCGTAAGGATGCCTCAGTTCTTGAAAGATAGTCGCAAAGAGCTCATCATCCCTTTGCCTCCAGCAGTTGACGGAAACTTCTGTCCACCATTGCTCATATTCTTCAGCGTTCCCATCAACGGAAGCGATTTCATTAGCCCAGTTGGGAAGATCGACCAGCGCAAGCATGCTTTGGGCTGGCGGAGGTCTTGATGGAGGGCCAATTATGCGCCAAGAGGTGTTATAATTCCAGGCATCGTAGAGGGGGAATGGTACTAACTGGATCAGGCCAAGCTGGCGAGCAAAATGATTAGGAGCATAAAGTTCATAACTGAGCTCTTCAGCAGCAAGTCTAATATCTGAGCAGGAAATCGCGCGGCGAAAAGCCAAGCGCGCGCGATCATCATATTGTGGGTGTCCAGGGAGAAACCCATTTTCAAGTGGAGGCGGGAATCTTCTTCCAAGTACTAAGTCGCAATAGGGCATTTCGTGCAGAAGGTACAAATATGAGAAACACTCGCAATAAGGAGGGGGTGTGTACCTTGCCTCGCGGTTGAGCCACTCGCCCAAAAGCTGATAAATGGGTGGAAGTGATGGAATGTCATCGCGGCGGAAGTACGGAAAGTAAGTTTGGATCCAGAAATCAAGGATCCAGAAGGGGCCAGAAATGCTAGTCTCAAAAGAATGCATGATGGCTTGGTACAGCAGGCAGTAGAGAGCGCCTAGTACTGGTTGGCCGAGTCCAACGCGGCGGCCATTGTAGAGGGCTGTTGCCAAGGAAGTCCAATGACCAGTGGGCTTGTTGGTGGAGATATAGAAGATGAATTTGCAGAGTCAATACTCCAAGAAAGCAATTCCCCCGGTCGGGTTGTGTTCTCTGCGATAATAGGACAACCACCAAGGTTAGAAGCTGCTATGGGCGTTGCGACCGGTTTGGGCCATGCTCGAAGTAAAGGTGGTAGAGTCGAATTGACCGTGCACATAGGGCTCGCCATCAATGGGTAAGCCGGTAATGGTGAGGATGTCTAATAGCGTGACGTTCATTTGGCCAAATCGGAAATCGAAGGTGTTGGTGGCAATATTCCAAAAACAAAGAAAGGCAGCAAGCGGCGAGCGATTGCCACCGCGCGGGAGGCAAAAGCACAGATCAATGGTGTGGGTGATACCTGCCGCGTTCCAACAGGCCAGATCTCGTGATCACGCTTCGCGATACCAGGAAAGCTCCCTGTGGTAATGTGCGATGGCCAGTACCCTATTTTGGCTCTTTGTTGTTGTGCACCCCAACTACTGAAATCTCTAGGAGTCCTTTAGAGGACTGGAATGGGTCGACAGATAGGTAGGCCGTAGAGGGCGACAGCATCGGCGGGATGGAATCTTGCTGTGCTGGGCCCAGTCCGGCATGGCGATGAGGGAGTCTAAGAAGCAGAGGTCTTTGGACACTGGTGTGGATAAGACAGTGAGCGCCGATGCCAGTTCCCCAAGTATGGGCGGCGTTCTCATTGAGTTCATCTTCCTGATCGATAATTATCTTCTTTAGAGGGGCCATTTCTAGGTTGCGATGAGGAAGATGGTCTGGAAAGAGGGTTTTTCTGGGTTTAGGAGACTGAAAGGGTTTCTGATGTGACAGGTCGGGAATGACTGCGGGTTTAAATAAGAGATTTTGTGAGGGAAACGATGCATCGAAAAGACGTTTTTCAAGCGAATGGACGCGATCCTCATTAATCACATCGTTTTGATTAATAGGTGTGTCGCTTTAGTCCCCTTCAATCAGTTACATTTTTGCGGGCCTGATTTCGGGGCTTGGGGAGTAATGTTTGAGCCCAAAAGTATTTTTGGCAAGATCCTTAGTGGGTTTAGCAGAACAGGCCGATACCTGCGGCCCCAAAATAGAGTCTACTTGGGTTTGGGTTACAGCTTCACTCAGTCCAAAATCCATAAGGTAAACGAGCCCTTATAGGAGTCCAATAGCAAAGGTTGAATATGAAACTTCAACCAATAATCCTTCTATGGCAAGAAACAGTCGAAACCTTAAGGTATAAATACCAGGTTTAAAGGAAAAATAAAGGACAACTCTTAACTCAACTAATCGCACAGATTATTAAGCCTCCCAGGAGCAAACCTTCATCCTCGTTGAAACCCGGCGACCGTACTTCTAGTCCTAGTCTCCCCAGGAGCCGACTATAAGTGTTATTGCCACCGATACTACCAGCGAAGCAAGGGTAAGACCCTCACAACCCAGTGAAGCAGAAGTCACGCTTTAGCAAACCCTGTGCTTTCTCACAACTTTCCAGTGATTGCTCTGCTTAGTCTACAATACTAAGTATCGATTCAGTGAACGCAAAGAGACCACAACCAAAGCCCTTACCCACGTAAGGCAAAGAAGTCCTTTTTCGGAAGGCAAGGAAAAGAGCCTTGTGATGAGGTTGGTGCTCTCCTCGTCCACAGCGCTTGATTCGAGAAGTCAGGTCAAGGGACGCCCCGACGACTGCACCCCATGGTGCTGGCATGCCTGCGCACAAACTCAAAAGAGACAGTTTGCAAGCTAACTGGTTTTGGAGCCAAACAACAGTTACTTGAAGTTGTCTGTGCCTCCTTGTTTGGCATGCATGTACCCCATGAATATTGGGGAGAAGCTGTGAAGTCCACCAGCTACCTCATTAATCGTACTCTTTCTCGGGTCATTGAATTTCAAAATCCTCAGCAGAAACTTCGGCAACTTCTGTCAATTCCGTCCCTACCAAACCTTGAACCTCGTGTGATGACTGGGATTTTCATTATTTAATTTTGGTAATTAATAATGGACCAGTTGTACGAATAATTGTTATTGTGTGTTATTTGTAAGTTGTATGTGAAATGGAATGGTTTTCGTACGTATAATTATTCGAATTTCACAGTTTAGAGGGTCATGTGAAGTTTGACTTTTTATATGTTGAGATTCTCAGAAAACTTCCTTCACAAAAGTGGTAGAGCGCGTCGATACGAGTTCATGGACATGTGGAACGCGTCAATCGGAGTTCTTATGAGGAAGTGATGGCTTTCGGAAAAAGTTTCTGTTTTAGTATAAATAGAGAAAATCAGAAAATTCCTTCATAATTCCATTTCCATTTCCATTTCCATTTCCGGAAAGCCCTTTTCTCTCACTCTTCTCTCTCGGTTGACACCTTTACTATCGAAGAAACCCGGCCCGACTTTTTCGGCGGTCTCCGGCAGTGAAACTTTCTAGATCTGCTTCTCTCTGCCCTGCACTCCTCTCTGTGGTGTCCTTTAGAGGCGACTCGTAACGGTGATAGCGCAACAATGTGGCGAAGTTTTGAGTATTCAGACCTGATTGGTTCTCCGATCTCCGACTTCTGTGAGACTTCAAATCAAGCTTGGGGAGCTTGTAGCAGCCGCCTGGATCGATCTGTGGTGGTTGTTTGGATCGATTCACGTGAAACTTGGTTCAACTTGGATTGAACAGTAATCCACGGCTTGAGAGGTAGTTTTTGACCCTTTATGCTTAGTTTTTGACTTTGTGCTAGTTATGAAAATGGTTAAGCATGCTGTGGTGAACATCTTTGATGTTGGAAGTTTTGTGAAATATTGAGTTTTGGTCGGCGGCGGTGCGCCACCGCCTGTGGAGGCGTTCTGGGGGCGTTCCGATCACGTAAAGGACTGTTTCTGGTATTATATGTCTTCTACTCGTCGATACGAGCATTTCGATATATAATACTCAAATTTTCGAGTTCGTATGAAATTGTTATGATTTTTACTGTTTCATACCTGTTGATTTATTCTATCCGTGAGGATCCAAGTGTTCGATTGTGAATCGTTACTAAGTTGGAACCGTATGTGATTAGGTACTTGACGAAGTATTTTTGGACGGTTCTTTTGTGGATTGGCTGCTTTGTTCTATATTAAAGACGCAACGGGAGTTTCGAGGTGAGTAATCTCACAAGGTTCATTTACGAAAGGAATTACCATTATTGTTTTGGCATTATTTGTTTAACTGCAAACTATAGTTGGTATTAGTAGGCATTCCTGAGCGAATGACTACGTTTATATATATATATTTATATTACGTGAAATATATATATTCTTGTGAGTGATGTATAATATTCATGATGGTGTTCATATTATTGTTGAAGACGACTTTTCAGGAAACAATATTGTGGAAAAAGATGTTTTCTATTGTTTGAAAAGTATTGAGTTTGATGTTACACTTTTGAGTCAAACGTGACTCATTTTAAATGTATTGGTCCTTGTACCAAGAGCTACAGATGATGAGCAGGGATGGGGAAAGCCGAAACTAGATGTTTGTAACATTTTTAGGTCAGGTACGACTTACTTAACATTTGATTTTAAGACCAGACAGGGTCTAAAGATCATATGTCACAGATGGTGACAGGTCGCAGAGGGTGACCTTGATTTTTGATTCTAAGACCAGACGAGGTCTGAAAATCATATGTCACAGATGGTGACAGGTAGCAGATGGTGACAGGTCGCAGATGGTGACCTAGGCAGGAATAGGTAATCACGTCCTTGGCCGGACGAGTGGTTACGATTTCAGTAGAGCTCTAGTCTGTCTGCGATTATAGCTTATGGGGGTAACAATAGAGGTTGCTGGAGACTCATAAGTATGTAGTTTAAAGGAGAGTTCCGAGAGTATTCTTCTTTAATTGTCTAGATGAGACTTGATTTGCTTCTTGATGGTTAAGTTAGCAAATAGAACATTGTCATAGTGGTGACTTATGTTGTCCCTTCGGCAGAAAGGATATGGAATATTAGAAGGAATCATGGTTTCATGGTTTCCTTAAGTTGATTTGTGTGAGTTGTTGATTGATGTTCATGAGTTACTCATACGAGCTTTCATAAGATTACCGGGTTTGTTGTGTGGCAACCCGGTGCACCATTCAAACGGTGTAGGGGTTAATCCTGAAGGTCAGGGTAATCGTGGCTGAAGCTGAGGTAGCTTGTTGGCAGCAGGAAGGGTAGGAAGCAAATTTTGTTGGCTTTGCCACTGTTATGACTTCCGCTATGTAGTAAGCTCTGAGGAGTATTTACGTTTTATTTTGTGATGAGAATTTAATTTGTAAGTTTGTGTAATATGTGACTCTGTGGAGCGGGTCAATATTGGAATTGTGGGTTTAGGGCATCAATATGTACTTGGTTTTTAGAGAAGATATTTTCAGGTATTTTGTATTGATGACTGAACGATCACGCATGTATAATTATGAAATTGTATATTGATTTTTATTGTGTTAAAAATCAGGGGCATGACACCTTGTGTGTTTGGATGTGTAGCTTATGTTCATATTCCCAAGCCTTAACGCAGTAAACTTGATCCCCGTGACTGTAAGTGTATATTTGTTGGTTATGTGGATTTCCAAAAGGGTTACTGATGTTATGATCCTGTTACTGGCACTATGTATATTTCTCTTGATGTTGCTTTTCGCGAATCTAAGCCTTATTATTCAGGGGGAGGTTCAAAGTCTTCCCTTCAGGGGGAGAGAGATTGTGAAGAAAATCCTCGGGATTTGTTTGCATTTGAAGAATTAGAAGCTTTGGAGTATATTTCTCTTGATGTTGCGTTTCACGAATCTAAGCCTTATTATTCAGGGGAAGGTTCAGAGTCTTCCCTTCAGGGGGAGAGAGATTGTGAAGAAAATCCTCAGGATTTGTTTGCATTTGAAGAATTAGAAGTTTTGGAGTCAAGATTTGGAGTTGACAGAGAGGGGGCAGGAAAAGAAAATGAAGGAAAAGAAAAAGAAGCAGGAAAAGTAGCAACAACAAACGAAAAAGGACCTGCTGAAGGTGAACTCACTGTGGGGTCGGCAAGGAAAGAAAGTGCATGGATGGGAGAGAGAGAAGCTCATCATGGGACCACAGGAGAAGAAAGTATATGGATGGGAGAGAGAGAAGGTGAAGGTGCCGTGATACAAAATAAAGAAGGTGGACAAATGGATGGAGGTGGTCCCGTGTTGGGAGGTAAAGAGAGTGGACATATTGATGAACCCGTGGGTCCCTCAGAAGAACAAGTTTTTGGCTCCAGCCGACAGATTGTCGTGGGCCCTACTTGCGAGACTAGTAAAGATGCTGCCAACAGAAATTCCTTTAGTCCCAGCGATGGACCATTACCAGAGGGCCCGCTACCTGCGAGAAAAGCACAAAAGATGCTTTAATGCGTCCTCATCTATCAGAGTTCTTCCCCCTCTCTACATCGTCAACTGAAGAATCTGCTGTGAATGTTCCTCCTCAGGTACCTTTAATTTCGAATGAATCATCTAGGGTAGATAATGTTGAGCCTAGGAAATCACAGAGGGTTATCAAGGGTATTCCTAAGAAACAATATGAGCCAGACATCAAAACCAAAGCTAAGTATCTTATAGCTAATTACATGTCTAACCATAGGTTGTCTGGGTTACATGTACTTATTGTTTATCAATTATCCACTATATCTATTCCTAGTAGTGTACAAGATGCTTTGGCATATCCGAAGTGGACTCAAGCGATGAATGAAGAATTAGAGGCCTTGCAGAAAAACTTGACTTGGGATGTTGTGACTATGCCGGCTGGAAAGAAGACTGTTGGATGTCGATGGGTGTTTACTGTGAAACTTAAAGCGGATGGGAGTATTGACAGGTATAAAGCAAGGTTAGTTGCCAAAGGGTACACCCAACGCTATGGAATTGATTATGAAGAGACATTTGCCCATGTGGCAAAGATCAATATTGTTCGGATCTTGATTTCACTTGCAGCAACTAAAGATTGACCTCTACATCAATTTGACGTGAAGAATGCTTTCCTTAATGGAAACTTGGAGGAAGAAGTGTATATGGACATGACGCCAGGAGTCAAAAATATGCTTTGCGATACTGGCAAGGTTTGTAAGTTGAAGAAGTCTCTATATGGTTTGAAGCAGTCTCCTAGAGAGTGGTTTGGAAGGTTCTCCAAGTCTATGAGGGTGTTCGGGTATAGACCTAGCAACTCGGATCATACCTGGTTCATCAAGCGTAGTCAGGGTAAGATTACCACACTGATAGTATATGTTGATGATATGATTGTTACAGGAGATGATCTAAAAGAGATGGAGGCTCTACAAGACTATCTGTCTAATGAATTTGAGATGAAGGACCTTGGACAATTGAAGTACTTTCTTGGAATTGAAGTTGCAAGGTCTAAGAAGGGGATTTCTTTGTCCCAACGTAAGTATGTACTTGACTTGTTAACTGAGATCGGAATGATTGACTGTAACCCAATTGAGACACCGATCGAGATGAATCACAACCTCACCATCTATCTGGATCAGGTTCCAACTGATAAAGGAAGGTACCAACATCTAGTAGGAAGACTTATTTATCTTTCTCATACTAGGCCTGATATTGCTTATGCTATGAGTGTGGTCAGTTAATTTATGCATTGTCCTAGTGAAGAGCATATGGATGGAGTGTATCGTATTTTGAGATATCTTAAAATGGCACTTGGAAGGGGTTTGTTGTTTGAAAAAAAGGATGAGTTGGAGGTTGTGGGTTACATAGATGCAGACTGGGCTGGTGATAAGATGGATAGATGGTCCACATCTGGGTATTTTACCTTTGTTGAAGGAAACCTTGTGACTTGGCGCAGCAAGAAACAGAAGGTTGTTACTAGGTCAAGTGCTGAAGCTGAGTTTCAAGCTATGGCACATGGAGTCTATGAGATGTTGTGGATTCGTAATGTGTTGAAAGATTTGGGTAAGCTCAAGAAGCCTATGGATTTACATTATGATAGCAAGTCTGCTATTGAAATCGCTCATAATCCTGTTCAGCATGACCGGACTAAGCATGTGGAAGTAGATCGACATTTCATTAAGGAAAACCTGGACAGAAAAATCATCTGTTTCCCTTTTGTGTATACAGAAGATCAATTAGCAGATGTTCTTACGAAAGGAGTGTCAAGGAAAGTGTTTGACAACTCGATTGACAAGTTGGGCATGATTGACATCTATGCACCAACTTGAGGAGGAGTGTAGAATATTCTGTAAATATTTACTTTCCTTGTAGATGTAGATTACGTTTTCTATATAATTGTATGAGATCTTTTTCTATTAGGACTACTCTTGTATCTCTTTATATACCTCCTATTTTTGGAGATGAATAGTATTGAAGCATAACAAACAAACACCGAATTCTTATTTTCTACTCCATGCACATGCTTGCATACTACTCCACAACATCAAAGATATGGACGGCTCGATCAGGGCAGGCATGCTTCTACGCTTTGGTGGAGTTGCTTCCATTTTTTGTGGTCACAATTCACGAGCACGGCTTAATCCTTAGCACCTGGATAGGGTGCAACTCTAGCATAACAATTCCCTTGTAAATTTATCATTATTATTACTTGAGGTACTCTCTGGTTCATCAAAGCTCTAAAAGAAAATGTCCCCCATATGATTGGAGAGCATCTAACCTAGTACATTTCTCAACTCACAATCCAGACAGGTCAGCTGGCTCTGGTACAGTTTGTTCGTACTTCCTGTTCAAATCATTGATTAAAAAAAAAAAAAAAACAGAAAAAGAATCTCCCAGAGCTCTTAGGGAGGCATATATGTACTCTTCCTGTGATTACAGTGATCAAAGTGGCACAGACAAATTCCAATGCCCTACCCTATGCAGATAGTTCTTCAATCCCAAAAAGAGAAATTTAGGTGGCGCCAAACTCGTCCACCTAGATTTCTATGATACAATCAGGCAACTAGCATAGCAGTTACAGATAAACAAGACCATCATTGTCTCATCATTTGTAACAGAATTGGGAAATGAATTAAGGTTTTGAATCAGGTCCTTTACTTGAATACAAACAAAACATATCAAGACCTTTACTTAAGGAGATCGAGTAGACCTTAAACTTTCCATATGCTAAACTAAGGCCAAAAAAT
The DNA here is from genome assembly GCF_002994745.2 of Rosa chinensis. Classification (NCBI taxonomy): domain Eukaryota; kingdom Viridiplantae; phylum Streptophyta; class Magnoliopsida; order Rosales; family Rosaceae; genus Rosa; species Rosa chinensis. Next base: position 75,460,211 of record NC_037092.1, on the reverse strand, counting down.
CTTTTAAGTTAACCTTCAATATTACTAACAAGTCAAACAAAATCAAATAGAACTTCAATCACTAGAAGCGATGGAATTCCTGCTTGTTAAAACAGAGAGCTAAACAAGTCGATGCACATTGAGGAACTATATATATACATGTCATTCCATCTAGTTCAACCTACTGCCTTGCCTTAGTAGTCTACTCAGTCCTTACTCGCTTTGTTCTTTCCTTGAATAATTCTGGATTACCAAACTTTGTAGCCAGTGCACTGCTGACTTGGTTCATAAACTCTTCGCAAGCGTACGAATCGTTGTCAAGTAAGGGAAATAATTGGACCTTAGTTTATCGTACCTCGGGGATTAGGTGTTGGACCTAACCAAGATAATTTGCGGTAGGATACTAAAAGCACACAAGAAAAATAAAAAGTAAAATAAGACTATAAACAATCAAGGCACCAAGCCTTGGCAATGCTCGGCTTAGCTCACACCAAGCCTATTCAAAGCCACTAACTTGTAGCCTCAAGATGGGTATACACAAATGAGTCGATGGATTTAATGTTTGAGAATGGATTTGAACTTAACAAAAAGTAATAAAATGTAAAGCGAATAATAAAAATGCAAGGAAATTAAACTAGAAAAGTATGAACAATATAATGGGAATGTCGGGTGCTAGGGAGGTTCCTTCACCCAAATCTCATGTGTCGGAAACTAATCTAATGTAGATGCAAATTTCCTACTTTGGCGGTAGTCGTATCCAAGGCGGTTCAAGGCTCAAGGACCGAAATTCCCTTTCATGGTATTCCTACTCCGGTTCAAGAGTCGTAGGAACTCACTTGTCATGAATTAGAGCCGGTTCAAGGGTCTCTAATTCACATCAAGAGGCCTAAAGATAGAAGAATTAGACTACTAAGCGACCCGCCCGTGCATTCACGCAACAGGTGTAAATCACCATGCTTATAACCCCTCGAATACGAAATTGAAGGTTTCTAGCTTTGGAATTAGAGGGGGTCAAGCCTCTAACTCCATCCTAGACATGCTCAAAATACACACCCTAGAGTTGACTAGGCTCCTAGACATGCATTTTAACCCAACAAAAATAGATATAAGCATCCATCATATGAAAATTGCATCATTACATTAAAATAAGCATATTTTACACAAGATTTGGACTAGGGCACACAACCCTAGCCCCCAACAACAAATCTACTCACTACACATCATTAAACAAACATCAATATACAAAATTTAAGGAGGAACAAAGTGAAGAGAAGTAGGAGTAACAAGAACAAGCCACAAATTGCTATAAAGCAATTATGGCTAGTCTTGATTTATGGCTCCACACTTTTACCCAAATTTAATGGTGATGAAGTTCTTGATGCTTGGGCTTCCCCTTTGAAATTTGTGGAATTGATGAGAAGATGAAATCTTAGTGAGGTGAAGTGGATCTTAGTGAGGAAGTGTGAATCTTGGTGAGGTGGGAAGAAAATATGAGAAGGAAGGAATTGTGGTGAGGTGAGGTTTTGGTGAAGAGGGAAGAGAAGAGAGGGATCTGATGGGATTTTGGTGTGTGGCGAAATTGAGGTTCAGAGGTGAGAGAATGGGGTGTGCCGCGGCCTGTTCTGATAGATAGAGAAAGGGTTTGATTGAATATATATGGCTACTGTGCGAGAGAGAGAGAGAGAATGGGTTCTAATGGTTAATTAAGTGAAGGCCACGTGTCAAGTGGCTAATGGATTAGAGGGGGGAGGGCTGCACGTGCACAGTATAATCTGAGTGGAAGAGAATGAAAAGCTAGGTGCACACGTGCTGCACCATTCCTTGATTAATCAAGTTAATCAATCATTTGATTAATTAGCCTAATTAATAAGCATGCGTTCTTTTCGCTAAAACTTTTCACTTTTTTTCCATGCACTTCCGCACATATTATCAGACGCACTTGAATCTCGCTCTCTTGCTGCTTTGACTACGGTTGACCCGCATTGGCTATTTTGTCTTCTTTTTTTGTCGGAAACTCCAAATTGTTCCATTTTTGCACCACTTATTCCGAAATTCACAGCTCCGCTTATTTACTACAAAATAAATCAAAATGAATTAATTACATAATAATTGACTTGAGCATTAACTTAATTCTAGTGTTTTAGATATAATTACACGCATAAAAATGCTTGTAATCGCACCCCCACACTTGAACTTTGCTTGTCCCCAAGAAAACTAAATGAGACAAAATCTGAAAATCTACAAACTCACAAACATCAAGATAGTGTAGTATTAGCCTTTCCAACCATAACACTTGGAGAACTAATTATGTAAATGATCATGAGGTCGACAAAGCATAACGTAGGAATAATGAATTTGTAAGGCAATTAAGATGCACATGTGAAAAATGCTCAAGTATATGCATGTGTTGACCACGTGTCAAATCAATCCACCATAATCAAACAGGCATATAGAAGACCCGACATAACCCACTAAACTCACAAAGGTTCACTAAATATTACCGCTCAAGTGTTTAGGGGCTATAAATGTTTCACTCAAATCAAACAGGCATATAGAAGACCCGACATAACCCACTAAACTCACAAAGGTTCACTAAATATTACCGCTCAAGTGTTTAGGGGTTATAAATGTTTCACTCAAAAACAATTTCACAACACGCGCCGCCATATGCTTACTTTTCGATCTCATCTCCGCTAGGTAGCCCACAACATTCAAGATCAAGAGGTCTTTTGGGGCTAAAGGCAAGTGGCTAATAGAAATGAAGGATAAGGAAAGACAAAATCCATGGAAATTGGCGAAGCAACTCTCTCTTGTAGAGATATACGACTTTTGCTTTCAAATGCTAACTCACTCACTCTAATCCCGATGTACAACCCACACTACACTATACTATAAACAAAAATAATACTAGCTTTTTTTTTTTTTCCAACACTTTTTTTTTTTCAATCACCTTTTTCTTTTTCTATTCTCTTTTTTTTTTTAACCTCTTTTTTTTTTTTGGAATTCTTTCGAAACTTTCTTTTCTATAGAAAATCACTCACCCCCGCACTTATTCTTTTGTAAACTCACACTTTTGACTTTTTCTTTCTTTTGAAGCACTCAAACATAAAGTCATTCTCTCGAATCGCTTCACCAACTACCATGGAAGGGTAGGATAAAAGTGTATAGGCTAGGTAGGAATTTGTGGTGGTAATGAACAAAAAGGCTAAATTATATAAATAGGCTCAAAGTGGTAATTTAGTGGTAAATATTTTTGGGCACATGCTTCTTTGGCCATGGTGGTATATAGTCCTAATGCCTCTATCCTTTCTATCATGTCGCAAGCTAAAAGTAGCCTCGAGAGGTCTCAAGCAAGTTCTAGATACGCAATGTCATGAAATTGTACACACATGAAAGAAAAAGTGAATGAACGATGCATACACTATAGATATAGGCACAAAAGCTCACAAATAAGGGTATGCAAGTCAATCAAATCATCTATATGCTTCTCTAATTATGATGAACCAACCTAACCTTAGGCTATGTGCACACATATAGTCAAGCATAGATCATATATATATACACTTAATCACAAAACAAATTCAAAGTCCTAGATCATGCTTAGTCTATTCACAATCACAACAAGTTAAGTCCATGGCTCGTCATTGGGGTTGGAAAAGGCATTAACCACTAAAATATAATTACATAAAGCTAATCTAATTTTAATTTTTTTTAAGTGATGAAAATAGGGCACCCGAGCCCTCACCTCGACACTTAAAACCAACATTGTCCTCAATGTTGTAAAGTGAGCTCGAAAGCTAAAATCCGTGTCGGATTTAGGCATGAGAGTGAAGTTCGAGCGAAGGCACAAAAATTAACTATGAAAATGAAAATCTAAATGCGGAGAAAAGTTACGGAAAACCCCCTTTTTCGACCACTCCATTGCTCACGACCTTCGGAGAAGACTAATATGAGACACCAACCTCAAGGTGCAAGGTCTTGACTTCCTTCACATATGCTCCATAACAGCTCTAGGTACTCATGAAAATATCAACTCCATTGAGAAATGTGTAGTGTCCAAGAGCAATGCATCACAAATTGCCCATCAAGAAATAAGGACAAGGGTCCTCCACTAAGTTCGTGGTCTTCATCCCATCAACTCACAACCCAAAATCATCCTCCATGACCTCCACACAAGAATTGTAGCTCAAAATATCTCCTTATTCTCCACACTCCAAGCACCTCCCAACCTCCCAAAAAATGGCTAAATAGCCTTATTGATGCAAAATGAACAAGAAAGAACATCACAAGTAATGCTAGGGTTGCCTCCCTAGCGAGCGCTTTGTTTAAGGACTTCATTGCCGGTCCATATGTCAAGGATGAGTCAAGGGACATCTTGGAGGGTGACCTCCTCCGCTTGAGTGTCAAATGTGGTGTCCAAGTAAGGTTTCAATCGATGCCCATTTACCTTGAAGGGCTCCCCCCCATGAAGATTCTTGATTGTGATTGCACCATGAGGGAAAACTTCAACTACCTCAAAAGGTCCACTCCATCTAGATCTCAACTTTCCGGAAAATAACTTGAGCCTAGAATTGTATAGGAGAACCTTTTGCTTAGGAAGAAATGTCTTCTTCACCAATTTCCGATCATGTATCACCTTGGTCTTCTCCTTAAACAATTTGGCATTCTCATATGCTTCTTCTCGGATCTCCTCCAACTCACAAAGATCAAGTTTCCGCTTCTCACCACTTGCTTCCAAGTCAAAATTCAAAAATTTAATAGCCCACATAGCTTTGTGCTCAAGCTCGACCGGAAGGTGACAATTCTTTCCATAGCACAAGCGGAAAGGAGACATGCCAATAAGAGTCTTATATGCGGTCCGGTAGGCCCACAAAGCATCATCAAGTTTAATAGCCCAATCCTTTCTAGAAGAGTTGACCATCTTTTCCAAAATTCTCTTAATCTCCCTATTTGACACCTCCACTTGACCGGAGGTTTGAGGGTGGTAAAGTGTGGCAACCTTATGCTTTACCCCATATTTCCTCAATAAAGCATCAAAAGTCCAGTTGATAAAATGTGTACCACCATCACTAATAATAATCCTAGGAGTCCCGAATCGAGAGAAAATATGCTCTTTCAAGAACTTGGTGACTACCTTAGAATCATTCTTCCTTGTGGCCTTGCCTTCAACCCACTTCGAAACATAATCAACCGCGACTAGGATATACTCATTCCCATGAGATTTTGGAAACGGTCCCATAAAGTCTATGCCCCAACAATCAAAAATCTCAACCTCCATAATGTTAATGAGAGGCATTTGGTCCTTGGAGGATATATTCCCGGTCCTTTGGCATCTATCACATTGAAGTACAAAAGAATGACAATCTCGAAACAAAGTAGGCCAAAAGAAACCTGACTGAAGAATCTTAAAAGCTGTCCTCCTTCCACCAAAATGTCATCCACATAGAGATGAGTGACACAATGAAATAATCTCAGGGGCCTCCCATTGAGGAATACAATGTCTAATACAGTAGAGCCCTAGCATAAGCTGTACCCTTGGGCCACCTATAGATATTGGGCTGACAGATCATGCATGTTTATTAAACACCAACAAAGGAGTACCTATTATGAACTGCTATGAACAAACGAGTCCTTACAAAATTCTGTACGTGCAGGTATCCCATCCTTGCATCGAAACCTAGCGAGGATATAGCTCCGTAATCATATCCATATCCTGTGCTGAAATTTGGATCAAGTTTCTGGATTTGTTCTCCCCTCCCGACGATGTGTTGGATGAGGATCCAATGCCCCCAGGCATAAAGAATGCTGGTTGTGAGGGTGCTGGGAGATTGAGAGAATTGTTGCTGTACATGTGGTTAACTGCAGCCATGGTTGGCCTAGCAGCTACATTTTGTTGCACACACAACAATGCAATGTGAATGGATCTCATTATTTCAGGTCCTGAAAAACCACTTCTTAGCATGGGATCTATTAAGTTTAAGGCTGTCCCCTCCCTCCAACTATTCCAGGCCTGCATATATAATTTAACATTGAGATATAATCAGTGCAGAAAAACAGAATCAGAGACAATTATGCTAGTCATATTTTCTTTCTTTTCTTTGCAACCACTTGCGATAAATAGTCATACTACTAAGATTTAAATGTAGCCCAACTTTTTTCGTGATACTTACGTAGCTTAGAAGAACCTCTGCACTTTCTTCATGCCGAAAAGAACTATTTTTCTGTCCGGTTATTATCTCCAAAACCAGCACACCAAAACTGTAAACATCGGACTTCACCGAAAAGTGTCCACGCATTACATACTCTGGAGCCATATATCCACTGCATATCAACAACAAAAAGGTCGACTGCAGTTAGTGAGGATTAAAAATTAGTGGTTATGGTATACAGTGCTCATCAAATAATCCTATTGTTTGTAATGTTACTTGTACCGTCTACTTGTCTAGCATACTAATAAATTTATTACTATATTACCATGCATAACACAATTATATTATGGTCTAGAACTTACTAGGTCCCCACAATTCGATTAGTTTCACCTTGTGTTTGATCCGTATCAAATAATCTTGCCAATCCGAAATCTGCAATTTTGGGGTTCATTTCTGCATCTAACAGAATGTTACTAGCTTTTAGATCACGATGGATAATTTTTAGACGGGAATCTTCATGAAGGTAAAGGAGTCCCCGCCCAATGCCTATTATGATCTTGTAGCGAATATCCCAATCCAACTGTTCGCGCTTGATTGGATCTGCACATTCATTCAAAAATGAAGTTCTATAATGACTAATGATTTTTCTTGCATTCCGCTCTTTGGAAGCATGTCATGAACGTAACTGAACTTTTATTTTTCACTTTGAAATAGTAGAAATTCCAAGTTTCCAACCATACCAAATATGAAATGATCGAGACTTGCGTTTGGAACAAACTCATAGATAAGAATTCTTTCGCTTCGTTCCAGGCAGAAACCAAGGAGCCTAACTAAATTCCGGTGCTGAAGTTTGGCCACGAGTTCAACCTCATTTTTGAATTCTATATCTCCTTGTGAAGAATCTCTAGAAAGCCTTTTCACTGCTACATCTATTTTGTCCCAAAGCCTGCCCTGCATTCAAGAGTATTTGAACTTTAAGTATTTAACTTATCATAATTTTTGAGCCCCATAGATCGAATGACATTAATTTTAATAAACTGATATTGTATTACTCTGTAAACAACACCAAATCCACCCCGTCCGAGCTTGTTTGATTCAGAAAAGTCATTCGTTGCATCTCTAATAGACCGAAAGGGGACTTGCAGGCCATATGTTTCTGCAATTCTCACTTCGGATGAGCCTATGAGAAACAATTAAACAAGAATCAGTTAAGTTCATTTCACATTATATCTCATTTATGTGTCAACTATAGCTCTTCTAATTCAATAGTTCACTTTGTTTCGCGGGGGGGGGGGGGTGGTTTGGAAGTAAAACAAACTAATCTCAATTTACCTTCAAGGTTTTTCTTCGTCTTCCTGATTCTCACGTAAATACAAATGCATGTAAGTATAACCAATACCAGAGAAACAACAATTGCCACTACAATAACGATTATAGTCCGAGCTTTATTACTCTGCTTCTTTCCTGCAAAAATGAGAAATGTTCTTCACTGTTCAAAGCATTCTATGATTGAGTTATCAAATTTGGTCAAATCAAATGAGTTGGATATAGTTCAGGACTCAATAAATTCCGCAGGGGTAATTAGCAGCTAGGATAGAAACATCTCTTGTTGTGTGGAAGACAATTAAATATTGAAGTAACATTCTACATGCAGCACACTACAATCACTTTTAGGACTCGACTACACAAACCAGAATCTATTAATTATTTCTCCAATAAGGAACTTATTTATGTTAACAAGGATTTTTTTAATTCCGACATGAATTGTCAAATTGGTAACATGACCTCTTACAACTGGTAAATAATAACTGAAAAATATGTATGAAAAATATGCATATATCACATAGGAAAATCTTCAGTGGGGTGGTCTTGCCCACGAGGCACGACCTTCTCACTAATCAAACTAGAAACATAGAATCTCATAACCCAAAATCCTAAAAACCCCTGTTTTGCACATGAAAAAATCCAAAATACTCTTTACCTCCTAAATTATACACTTCACAAATTTTGTATTTAGTCGGACAGAATTGTTGCTCTAGCCGCTTGATAGAAGAGTGTCTTTTACAACATTTTTACACTTTAAATAAAATCACTTATAATTGTTAATATACGTTCCTCCTGAAGTTGTAGTAGTATTACCTGGACTTCCCCCTGGAGCTGCAGAAGGGTTTACTGAAGTTGGACCATTTGCTGGTATTAATAGTGCCTGTGGAACAAGGGCTTCGGCAGTAAGAACTTACACAAGTAGTTGCAGCTTACAAAGAAAAAGTCCAAATTTTGAGAAAACCATTGCTATGGATTGAGACTTGATCGACTTCAGCTACTCATATCAATAGAACATATATATATATATATATATATATATATATATATATATATATATATATATATATATATATATATATTGGAATGATAAGAGCGTCCAATTTATTTATTCATCCTCATTATTTAGAAACTAAAAGCCATACATTTTTGATAATGAAGGAACTATAACCACTTTGATCATCATCATGCTTTGACCACAACATCACGCCACCATACTTCGACGACTTCTTTATCACCGGAAGTATCTCAGAAATCAGCACCGTAGCCGGAATGAACCCGCTTCCAGCAGCCGCTGGAGCCGCCGGCAACCCCAAGAATATCTTCCCTGCTTGTATAGACGTAGTCCATTCATTCCACGAGTTCAAAATATTGCCAGTGTTTCCTGAGCTATACTGGCATGGAGGATTGTCGTAGAACTGAACCCAAACATAATCAAAAAGCCCCGTACTAATCGCACCGCCGACGAACGCATCGGGAAATGGACACTGAGGAGCTGCAGCTAAGTACACAGCTCTTCTTGGATTGCTATACGCCTTGAGATAACGTGCAAGGTCATCCCAATATGGATTTGCAACTGATAAGATGAAATCTATCCCATCCAAAACGGCATCGCCGAAGGGACGTGTAGTAGTAGACTTGTCTCTGCCGTTTCCTTTTTCCCCCAGGAAACTGTTCCATAGATAATCGGCTACATCTTTTGCGTCAGAAGCAGAAGATAGAGAGTAGTTTCCGGTTCCGCCGCCGAGGGAGAGGAACACCTTGACTCCTAGGCTCTGGCAGAATGTGACTTCGGGGCCGACGGCTGCGCAACCATTTGAGACTGGGTTGCAGTGGCCTGCTAGGTTGATTTGTGGTATTTGGCCGCCGCCGAAGACGTTGAGGAAGGCTATGTTCACGTTCTTGTATGTTCCGGTGGCGCAGGTTTGTTTTAGGGTACCTTCGTTCCCGTTTTGTCCCCAGTAGATGCCTATGCCACCACCGTGAGAGGGTTGGACTAGGACCAGAAATGAGACTAGGACAAGGAGTGAGAGAAGAGGAGACGTGACCATTTTTGCTGAGGTTGATGATAGCGGTTGCTTCTTTGTTTTTTTTTAAGGGTTTGGAGTTGCTCATAGACTGGAAAATTTGACCAGATGATCTGGCTTAAGGGCAAACCCATTAACCGTATGTGGCTTTTATTAATTGAATAGGGACGGTTGTTACTCTGTCGTGGCACATATCTGCTGTTTGCTGACCAAAATTATAGTTTAGCAGCACAACAGCTACGCCCTCTGTGCCTAGTTCAGCGGATGAAACGATTTGCTTTCACATGGGGTTGACCTAAAGACAAGAGGAGTGCTGCTCCACTTTGTCCATATACATGATGCGATCATCATCAAGAAATGAGAGCCATTACCATCTGATATTATATGCTACATTGATTTTTTCAATGATCAAGAAAACGTTGTCCCAACGACTAGACTTTAACGGGGCCGGTTCATTTACGCCATAAATGGGGTATACTAGTATATCTGACTGTGGGTGGTTAGCTATAATTACGCAGAGTCGTGGTGAGAGTCAAAATGCGGGGGAGCCAGAAAACTTACGTGCTAAACACGGTACTCAGACAGTCAGACTTTTCTTTTTTTTGAGAAGAAGAAACGAATTTATTCCTTAAACAGAAACATTACAACCATGGGGTTGACACAGTGTATGCTCTCCAACCTCCCTGGAATCTGAAGTCGAAGAAATACTCAACTCCCTAATTGATAACCCGGCTAAAGTCTTATCATTAACGATAAGTGACATGAGCCAATCAGGCCCAACCTCTAACCAAACTAAACGCCCATTATTTCGGGCTACATAATTCGCAATTGCATGAGCAGCCATATTCCCCTCACGTCGAACATGATAGATGGTAGTAATATTGAGAAGAGCCATGGTACTTTGAATGTCTTCAACAAGTCCGCCTTCAGGAGCCAAACATCTCTCTTTTGAATGAAGTAGATCAATAGCTTCCAAGCAATCAGACTCCACCACTACATTCCTTAGTCTTCGTTCTACCACCAAACCCAGGCCAACCTTAATTGCAAGTAATTCAGCCACCAAGGAGGACACTGGGTGTTGAGACTTATCCCCACCAGCCACAATTAAAGAACCAAACTCATCCCTTATAATCGCCCCACCACCAAAACATCTATCATTAACATTAGCTGCCCCATCACAATTTACCTTCAGCTGGCCACTTCTAGGAGGCAGACAGTCAGACTTTTCTTGGCTTTGCGTAAACCATAGAAAATACGTTACGTTCAGAAAAATAATATTTGGGTACATATACTACATAATTAATATATGTAAATTAAAACATAGAAATCCATATAGACCAGTTTAATTTCCCACTCTCGTTCCGTCGAGGTTTACCCACATAATGGTTATTGAAAATTCAGCCACATAATGCTTTCAGTTCAAGTAGAGAAGTTTATTCATATCATCTTCACTCGACTCGAGTATACTCTAAATGGGTCAAGTCTATTCCTGACTTTTTGAAAGTTTCCACTGTTGAAGAAAATCACATGCATGGCCGCTCATTTTGGTGGCCCCCGCAAAGGAAAAGTGGACCACTGCTTAACGTGATGTAGGTGTTAAGTTGGAAATCATGGTACAACCACTCACGCACAAAGGTCTCTGATTACTTGCATTTTTATGCGTAGGGCTGGGCATTTAAGCCCGAAAACCCGTAAACCCGAACCGAACCGTTAAAGCCCGACCCGAACGGGTTGGGCCCAATTTTTTTTTTAACCAAACGGTTCGGGCCCGGGCCTTGATCTTCAAACAAACGGTTCGGGCCGGGCCTTGTATTTCAAAGCTGTCAAAGCCCGTCAGGCCCGTCATATATTAAATAGGACAGATGTTCACGTAGTATTGGTCCTCATATAAGCCTCAAAATTTTTATAATAGGATCATACACACAGGATTGCATTCTCACTTAAATACCTAATAACCTAAACCTAATCCTCATTCCTCACTCCTCAGCCTTCATTTCCTTCGTGTAGCCCGATCTGAACCAAATAGCAATGAGAGGCGGCCGCCTCCTTCTCCTCCGCTGAGACGCTCAGACCCCCGCCGCTGAGACGCCCAAACCCCCGCCGTTGAGACGCCCGCCGCTACTCTCTCTCTCTCTCTCTCCCTACTTCACCTGCGGAGCTGTAGGCCCGAGAGCCGGCCGCCTCCTTCACTGGAGAGTTCACATCGCACCAGAGGCCGCCTCAGTCTCTCAGTTTCTCCCTCTCCTCCGCCATAGCTGTGAGGCCGAGACACCAAAATAGGAGCTCGTTGTTCTTCAGGTCTGCCATCTCATTTTAGCTTCATGGGTTCCTCAGTTTATTGATAAATTTGATCTCTTTATGTGCTTATATGCTTGTGAGTTGTGGTTCCTGAAAATGGGTTTTAATGTAGCTTGTACTATGTGATTGCAGGCTTGTACCACTGCTGAACACAACGATCTGTGAGTTTCTTTTTCTGGGTTTTTGCAACTATTTGTTCAGTTGTTGTGATATTCTGATACAGTGATTGTTTTTGCGTCTGATTGAGTTATTGTGTTTGTGTTTGTCAGTTTATGTTTGCTGATAAAATGAGGCTGAAATGTGATGGAATTGTTGCATCCTAAATTTAAATTTTTGATTTTTAGTGACTGCAAATATGCTTGTGAGTTGTGGTTCCTGGTATTTGATTTATTGCCTACTGCATTAATTTTTACTTGCTTGCTGCATATTGCTATTTTATTTGCTACCTGCAGTTTATGAAATGAATGAGTAAAGTTGATTATGTTGAGTTGCAGTTTTTTGTATTTGTTTATATATTAAGAGATTTGCAGTTTCTGGTATTTTTGTATATTGACTTGTTGATAATCTTGAATATTGGTATTGAAGTAGCTTCTGTGTGTACTCCTAGTTGAGTAAAGTTTTGGCTCTTGAATGGTTCTTTGTTATTGAAGTAGGTTCTCTGTGTAGTGCTATTAATGGTAAAGTTGCAGCTTGAATGGTTCTTTGTTATCTAAATCTATTTATGATGGCTATTGTAGGGAAAACTATGGAAGCCAATTGATGGATGGCCGCATTGCTGCTGGATAGGAGACTGGAAAAATGGCTTGCTAAATTGCTGCATCTGAATTAGGACTTTATATTTCATTGGATATTTGTATTTGAATCTGGACACTTTGAATTTGAATTGTACCTTCAATTGTTCTTGATGAGTAATTGAATTTGGACACTTTGAATTCGAATTTGCAGCTTGAACTTTGTATCTTGATATTGTGTTTTGATTCAAATCTTCAACAGCTTGAAATTTGCAGCTATATATGAATGAAATCTGGATATATATATATATATATATATATATATATATAGGCATAAGCAAATGGTCAAATATAGGTTTTTGGGCCCGAAAGCCCGCAAGCCCGGCCCGAAATGAAACGGGCCGGTTCCGGGCCGGTTCCGGGCCGGTCCCTGTTTTTGTCAACACGGGCCGGGTCCGGGCCTAATGAAAAACGGGCCGGGTCCGGGCCCAGTGAAATTATAGTTGGGCCCGGCCCGTGCCCAGCCCTATTTATGCGCGTATTTTCATTTTAAACACTAAAATTAAGTTAATTTTCAAATCAATAATTATGTAATTAATTAATTTTAATTTATTTTATAGTAAATAAGCGGAGACGTAGAGTTCAGAAGGAAATTGCTAAAAATCGGAGTGAATAATCAAAAAATGAAGAAAAGAAGAATTTCTGCTAATTAATTTTTAATGTCATTAATTAATCATTAGTTGATTAATTAATTGAGCATTGAAGTTTTGATTAATTAATTGAGCATTGAGGTTTAATCATTAGAGCAAGTTCACCCGTTGGGTTACCGGGTCACTTACTATTCACTGCTTTTTAGTGTATATTTTCTGTTTGGCTCCAGTTTTGTTGCAGCTGGTCAACAGTCACTTTTCTTGCACGGGAGTGCCAGCACCGTTCGGGTGCGATCGTCGGGGGTGTCCCTTGACCTGACTTCTTTTGAGCGATTGTAGACGAGGAGAGCACCAACCTCGTCGCAGGATTCTTTGTGCCTCGTGGTGAGGACTTTGCTGTCGTTTCTTCTTGTTCACACAATCGATACTCAATATTGTAGATTGAGCAGAGCGAAATCACCGGGAAGTGTTGAGATCTTGCTAAAGCGTGACTTTAGCTTGACTGGGTTGCTAGGGCGTTACCATTGCTTGGCTGGTTCTGTAACCGTTGTGGTTGCGGCACTACCGTCGGCTCCCGAGGAGACTAGGACTGAAGTACGTTGACAGAGGGTTTGGTGGCACTTAAAGTCGGCTCCTGAGAAGACTAGGACTAGGAGTGTGATCACCGGTAAGAGAAAGAGAAGGAGAGGAGTTGCTCTTAGAGAGGTTGCTCTAGAGAGAACTTAGATCATCTTAGAGATGTTTTGATGTTGTGAATGTGTGTGTGTGGTCGTGGTACTACAATCGGCTCTCGAGGAGACTAGGACCGAAGTACGTTGGCAGAGGGTTTGGTGGCACTGAAAGTCGGCTTCTGAGAAGACTAGGACTAGGAGTGTGATCACCTGTAAGAGAAAGAGAAGGAGAGGAGTTACTCTTAGAGAGGTTGCTCTAGAGAGAACTTAGATCATCTTAGAGATGTTTTGATGTTGTGAATGTGTGTTTGAGAATGAGAAGAGAAGGTGTTTATATAGGGAAGAAAAAGAAGAGTGAAATGATGAGTGGAAAAAAAATAATGAAAGTGGAGTATGGAAGTGATTTGTAAAATATGGAAAAGATAGAGTAATGATGAAATGAAAGCAAAGCATGAAGGTGCAGAAACATGGAAGTGATTATGATCTATTAAAGAGATTGTAGTAGAAAAATATATCCAAGGAAAAAGAGAAAAGCATCTAGCTTTCTTCATGTGGGTAGGAAACATGAACATGATGAATGTTGAGCTGGTTTTAGGTCAGTTTCTGCCCCTTTATTCCTTCAATTATTTCTCCACCAAAACTTCAGAATGAGCCTTCGACTTCTTCATAAAAAATGTTCCACTATGAGTGTAGATCATCCTGGTAAAATTTCAGAGCTTTTAGTAAAGTGGTTGGGCTAAAAACGCTGCTGGACCTCTTACAGGTCCAGTTTTCCAGTTTTGCTTCTGTAGAAAATTGGGCTGATTGTTTGAAGGCTTTCCACTTAAAACTAGATCTTGCACTCTTCATAAGAAATTATCCTTGGGATGTCTAGTATTAATCTGGAAAGTTTCAACATCAAAACATCTCGTTTGGTTAGTCTTCCGCCCCTCTTTCCTTGTTTATCTCAGTTTCTCCTAGTCGAAGTAGGAAAATGTGCTAAAGTTGACTTTTCATTTCCATGTTTCCATCATTTCCTTTTCTTGCAGCTCGCATAATCTTCCATATTGTTGCAGGTAGGCTTTATTTAGCCTCTAAATAATATATCTCGAACTTGTCGACAATATATAGCTTGGGCCACTGATATTGGCTCAATTTCTCCAAGACACGCTTTGTTTGGCCAAAATGCTCATTTTGGGTTCAAACATTGCCCCCCAGACCTCGAAGTCAAAGGTCTCCGTCTTGACTGAAGAGGTCTTGAATCAGCACTGCTCTTATAATATTGTTTCTCAAAAGCCACTTGTTTTGGCTTGACTGATTCCATATAGGCCTCTAAATAGGCCATAAAGCCACAATCTGAATTGCCTTTGCCATGAATGAGGATCAGAACTTTAGCGTGCCCCCCATGCGAAGGAGACTGCTTTTGATTGCGAATGAGGATCCTTCTCTTCCTTGGTGGTAGCTTCGCCATGTGTATAGCAGCAAGTATCTGCCTTGTTCGTTGGCTCTTTATTGAGAATGCGATTGTTGTAGAAGAAACCCAACTTGATGAACCTTTAGCTACTTCTGAAGAAATGGGCCACAACCTGGCCCGTATCAGAGATAGGGCCACTCAGGCCGAAGTTGGTGCTATTGCAGCGAACCTCCGCGTGGAGGAACTTTGCTTGAAATTGAGCTTCACGGGTCGATTTCTGTAGGCCTCCTCGAAAACCGGTCGGTGTCCTCAAATGCCAATAATCTCTTCTTTTGATAGCTAACTCCTCAAAAACCGCTCCTCACATGCTACTAGTCCCTTTTTTCCCGAGATTTGGAATCACTAATCTCGATTTACTAACATCGGTTTGACTCTTTAACCATCCATCCAAGGGTGGGGATTTTCCTGAAGTCCCTTTAAATAGTTGTATTTTGGGCAAGGAATACTCACAACAAATTTTCTGAAACATTCAAGAAATGGCCTTTCAGTCCTTGCTTCTCCTTCTCCTTCTTCACAAATCTTCCCCTCATGAAATGACCTTTAGCCTCTAAATTTTAGGCTTTATGGCGTAATCTTAAGCCTGGGTTAGGCCTTATGGCATAATCTTAGGCAATCCCTTGTTTCGGCCTTCTGGAAATCTGGATGAAAATGCCAGGCTTCAGATTGGTTTAGAAACACGAGGGGGCTCCGAGTGTGAGATCCATGATCATGCGAGTCATCGTTGTCATAATCCTTACACGCGGAGCGAATCGGGGAAGGGAGGAAAGCCACTTTGAGGCCAAAGATCCTTCCTCGAACCCTTCCTTCTAGAGTCGGAACCTACCGAGTCCTCCAGATGAGAAGGGTTTTGGTGGTCGCCCTCTACTCATGCTCTCTCTTCCGAACATTGACAGAATCTTGGAGGGAGAGCAAGGATTCGCAGAAGTGATGGGTATGAGCCATTTTATAGCCGTTCCCATAGGCTGCCAAGGGTGAAGAGGGCGCAGAGATTCAAGCCGATATTTGGTTCTTTCACTCTCTGCCCCTTCAGGAGATAATGGCGCGGCTCAACCCGACGTTGGATTCCATAGCTACTTCTACTTGAGCAAAGATTCAAAAGATATCCACAGATTCCTGTTTTGTATTCTAGCCACTTTTGGCTTTGTAATGAATGTACTGCTTTTGGCTGCAAAGCCACTTTATGAATACAATAATATTTTCTTATCCTGATATTCAAATATCCGTGAGAAGCTAATAATTGGATTCCATAGCTACTTCCACTTGAGCAAAGATTCAAAAGATATCCACAGATTCCTGTTTTGTATTCTAGCCACTTTTGGCTTTGTATTGAATGTACTCCTTTTGGCCGCAAAGCCACTTTATGAATACAATAATATTTTCTTATCCTGATATTCAAATATACGTGAGAAGCTAATAATTGTGTCTCGCAAGGCCCCAAATATAGGCCTCCATAGTTGCATATTGCCAATAATATGAACTTTTAAAATATGCTCCGCGTCAAAAAGAGCCTCGCGGCGAGGGTTTTGAGAAAATGTTTATATTTTGGATCCACTTGCTGGCCCCAACTCAAAACTCTTGGTTTTATCTTCTTAATGAGTCTTTAACTTCGCATTAACTAGCTGTTGAAAAGTCCACCGTGAGAAGATAATATTGAAAATGGAACAGTTACCTCCTCGAAAACCGTTCGGTTCCCCCAAGCGCCAATAATCCTTTTTTTTCCTGAGATTTAAGGCATTAATCACGATTTACTGACACTTAGTTTGAATCTTCGACTGTTCATCCAAGGGTGGAGATTCGCAGAGAAAATACAAAGCTGTAAAAATTTTCCGGAGCCGCTGACTCGGCTTAGTATAGTGTAGTGTTGCCCTCTAGTGTTGCTAGGCCTAACGAAGAAATGATTATGGGCCTCAAAAACAGGCCTTCATGAATGGGCTTCGCGAGTGTAGGAACACTAGAATTGTCCACGAAGGCTTATGCGAAGAGACTGGCTAATAAATTAATCCCTCAGTGTTTTGACTCCGCAGTAATTTTTGGATCGCTCTAATTTTTTTTTATTTTTTTTTTATTTTTTATTTATTTATTTTATATGTAGCTGAATTCAATAAGACAAAGTGAATCAAGGTTTAGACATGCAGCCCAAGTATAGTCGCCTAGACACAAATTTTCTTTCAAATCTTTTGGGCAACCTTACTGAAATGGCCAGGTGGGGGAGGGCGAACAAGAGAGAGAGAATCCATTTTGGCATGAGCTACTCCCACATAGTGGTTTAGGCCCATTTGCACGCACTTCTGGATTCAAGAACCTGTCATGAACGTTGTCCCCTTTCTAGACACCATTTCACATAGGCTATACTTACTGAGATGAGAAAGGTCATAAGTGTGAAGACAGTTCAACAAGTGTTAATAAAAGCCGCCCTTAACCTTAAGGGACCTGAACTAGGCACCAATAAGGAGTTTAGGCCAATATTAACAAAAGAGACTTCACCTATTCCGTTATGATTTACAACCCCTCACGACCACTTGCTGGTCTAAATTCTCCATATCAAGAGCTTTAAAGGACTTGTACTCCTGCATATTTTGCGGGCGTCGAATTCCTTCTATGCGCACAGACCTTAACTCGACATCAAAGTCAAATGGCCTCCAAATATATATTAGAAATTAGGTTCAAGCCACAGCTAGGCCAGACACTACCTTCGCATCTAGCGATGCACAATCTTAGAACTCTTTTTGTATTATATATATATATATATATATATATTTTTTTTTTTTTAAATTTAATTTTATTTATTTATTTATTTTTAACGAAAAGAAAGATGCAAACTGAAAATTGACAGAAAATTAGAAGCAAAGAAAGAAGCTAGCAGCACCTTGTTTGGCTAACTTCTAGAAGACCACGGGGGAGGCCATCTATGCTTCATTCCAAGCTCCGATGTATCAAAATTTGTAGGGTAAAAATCCCTCCTGTGAGAGCTTGTAGGAAAAGAACAAAGATACTTCTCGTTGAAGAATTTGGCTCGTGAGAGGGGTATTCTTGCCCCCCAAATATCTTTGTTGGTTGACGAGGCATGATCTTCAATTGCACTTTTGGAGATGAAGATGTTCCAAGATCGGCTTTGTCGCCAACTACCATGTCATAGAACATGGTGTCTTCAGGATTAGCCACAGATTGGCCATTATAGAAGACCACTTGCTGGTCTGAATTCTCCACATCAAGAGCTTCACTTGCTGGAAAATTGTAAACAAGAGTTAACTTGTATTGATGATACTCAAATTTACAGTTGCGAAGGACAACTTGGCCACTAGAATAATTGTTCTGGCCATTCATGCAACGTGGGTTGTAGATGTGCCCTCCACATATATCAAAGCCACCGCTTGGCCTTGAAGAATATATGAAGAACTTCAAGTTGAATTGATTAATAAAGCCACAAATTGGCTTCTGTAGACCACAACTTAATTGATAATTAAGTTGGCTCTGATTTTGATCACCTTCACCAAGACGTCCAGTAGCAGAGTCACAATTAAAATGATCATGAACTTGCTTCTTTTGATCAAAGGGAGGATCATGGGCCATATCTTGCCCCCCATGCATCTGATCAGTAGCCACGTATTTGGCTTGATCAGTGGAGAAATCAGATATTTGTTCAGAGACAATTGTATTGTCAGAAGAACATTCTTGTTGATGACCTTTTCCATGCACAGCCTCTGTGTAAGGCTGTGACTCACCAGTGAGACCCTTAAGTTGATTGCCACCTATAGGCAAGTTAGTCTCAGAAATGACCTCTTCGCGAGCAGCTTCTTGATGTTCCAATTTGTCTTGATGCGAACTGACTTGAGTAGCCAAGCTGGAACCTTCTTTGTGCAAGGTCGCGAACTCTGATGAGGTTTGTTTGTGCTGGGTCACAACGACATTCATCGACTGCTGGTGGTTTTCTTGGGCTAGTTGGGTCACGTCGGCCAACTGCTCCCAGGTCTGCCGCGACTCTTGTTGGGCTGATTGGAAAAGTTCATCCATCCTCTTCTGCTGCGCTGCTAGGACCTTTTTCAAATTCGCATAATACGAAGCAGTGTTCTGTTGAAAGATAGCAAGTCGCTCCTCTATGCTCGCATTCTCCGGGATAGGTATGCGCATGAAGACATGCATGATTTCAGGAATTTCTTTTGGTAAAGATTTTCCTCTGGCATCCCAATGGTGGTGAATACAAAAAGACTATAGTTTAGTCCCACTAGGCGAGCCAAAATGTTTGGCTCCAATTTTGTTGCAGCTGGTCAACAGTCTCTTTTCTTGCGCGGGCGTGCCAGCACCATTCTGGTACGGTCGTCAGGGGTGTCCCTTGACCTGACTTCTTTTGAGCGATTGTAGACGAGGAGAGCACCAACCTCGTCGCAGGATTTTTTGTGCCTCGTGGTGAGGACTTTGCTGTCGTTTCTTCTTGTTCACACAATTGATACTCAATATTGTAGATTGAGCAGAGCGAAATCACCGGGAAGTGTTGAGATCTTGCTAAAGCGTGACTTTAGCTTGACTGGGTTGCTAGGGCGTTACCCTTGCTTGGCTGGTTCTGTAACCGTTGTGGTCGCAGCACTACCGTCGGCTCCCGAGGAGACTAGGACTGAAGTACGTTGACAGAGGGTTTGGTGGCACTGAAAGTCGGCTCCTGAGAAGACTAGGACTAGGAGTGTGATCACCGGTAAGAGAAAGAGAAGGAGAGGAGTTGCTCTTAGAGAGGTTGCTCTAGAGAGAACTTAGATCATCTTAGAGATGTTTTGATGTTGTGAATGTGTGTGTGTGGTCGTGGTACTACAATCGGCTCTCGAGGAGACTAGGACCGAAGTACGTTGGCAGAGGATTTGGTGGCACTGAAAGTCGGCTTCTGAGAAGACTAGGACTAGGAGTGTGATCACCGGTAAGAGAAAGAGAAGGAGAGGAGTTGCTCTTAGAGAGGTTGCTCTAGAGAGAACTTAGATCATCTTAGAGATGTTTTGATGTTGTGAATGTGTGTTTGAGAATGAGAGGAGAAGGTGTTTATATAGGGAAGAAAAAGAAGAGTGAAATGATGAGTGGAAGAAAAATAATGAAAGTGGAGTATGGAAGTGATTTGTAAAATATGGAAAAGATAGAGTAATGATGAAATGAAAGCAAAGCATGAAGGTGCAGAAACATGGAAGTGATTATGATCTATTAAAGAGATTGTAGTAGAAAAATATATCCAAGGAAAAAGAGAAAAGCATCTAGCTTTCTTCATGTGGGTAGGAAACATGAACATGATGAATGTTGAGCTGGTTTTAGGTCAGTTTCTGCCCCTTTATTCCTTCAATTATTTCTCTACCAAGACTTCAGAATGAGCCTTCAACTTCTTCATAAAAAATGTTCCACTATGAGTGTAGATCATCCTGGTAAAATTTCAGAGCTTTTAGTATAGTGGTTGGGCCAAAAACGCTGCTGGACCTCTTACAGGTCCAGTTTTCTAGTTTTGCTTCTGTAGAAAATTGGGCTGATTGTTTGAAGGCTTTTCACTTAAAACTAGATCTTGCACTCTTCATAAGAAATTATTCTTGGGATGTCTAGTATTAATCTGGAAAGTTTCAACATCAAAACATCTCGTTTGGTTAGTCTTCCGCCCCTCTTTCCTTGTTTAGCTCAGTTTCTCCTAGTCGAAGTAGGAAAATGTGCTAAAGTTGACTTTTCATTTCCATGTTTCCATCATTTCCTTTTCTTGCAGCTCGCATAATCTTCCATATTGTTGCAGGTAGGCTTTATTTAGCCTCTAAATAATATATCTCGAACTTGTCGACAATATATAGCTTGGGCCACTGATATTGGCTCAATTTCTCCAAGACACGCCTTGTCAGGCCAAAATGCTCATTTTGGGTTTAAACATTTTCATTCCCTGGATCACGAAATACACTGTGCTCGTGACCCAGAGGGTGAAATTAACACTAAAAAGCAGTGAATAGTGGGTGACCTGGTGACCCAACGGGTGAACTTGCTCTTAGTAGCAACATCACGTGCAGAGCAGAGGCATGTTGCAATCAAGCAATTATTTGTTTAATTGAACTCAGCCACGCAGAAGATGACACATGGCAGCTGTACAATTAATCGATCACTATGGTTTAATCATGCAAAGAGGGAGCAGCCTTTCTCTCTCTTTTGATGCCAAAAAGCACAGCACCACGTGCTCTTCCTCTTTCATTTTTTAACGTCACTTTCCTCCCCTCAACCATTGTAGCCTTGCCACGTGCCCCTTATCCTTCCTCTTTCTCACGAAACCATTCTAGCCGCACACCCTATTAAGCCTCTCTCTTCGAGTAGCCGCACAGCCTATATATGGATTCAACCCTACAGAGGGACAAACCGAACTACAGCGCCACAGAGCCAAACGGGGAGGGCTGCTGCCCTCTCCCATCAATCACCTTCCCATCATCTTTTCTTTATTATTTTCTTAGTAATCTTGTGGGTATTTGGAGGATTTCTCACTCAAGCTTCAAAGAATCATCATCAAGAGCAGCACACTTCTATTTTGGGTAGTTGGGTGAAGAAATTACTTGGTTCATACTAGCTCATAGCTAGAAGTGACCAAGCTAACTCTCCCATCTCTTCCTTATTATCTATTCCATAATTTTATTTGCTATTGATGATGTATTTGACTATGGATAGTGAGTAGTTCAATTTGGCAGTTAGGGTTGAGAAGCCCTAACGCATCTTGTATAAATATTAATGCTTTATTTAAATGAAATAAATGCAATTTCCCTTGTGTATGCTTTAAATCCGAATTTATTGGTCCTTAGAAGCATGTTTCTAGGCTTTGTCAACCTTTGAAATTATGTTGTGGGCAATTGTGATGAATAGATTGATAAATTGACAACTTATTAGTCTTGTGGCATCTATGATTTAAGTGTGGTGACCATTAGCTAGCTTAATTGTCGCTAAGCTTGCTTGGGTCTCTATTATCTTGCTCTCTAGGTCTCTAATTTTGGATATTGCGGCCTTAACCGGCGTAATGCCCAAATTAAAGAGTTGATTGTGGCCTTAACCGGCATAATCAATACACCGAAAGGATAATTGGTTTAGTAGCCTTAACCGGCCGGTACTAGATACGGGACTCGACACATATAGGAAATGCATGCATTTGTGAAATTGGGATCGATATTTGAAAAAGAGTTAGTGTGAATCACCCGACACTCCCATGTTCCCATAAATTTAATTTTCTAGTTCGTTAATTAGTTGTTTAGTGTAGACCCCCGTATTCTTTTTATTTTAATTATTGTTTATTTTAATTTGTCGAATAACGTATGAAGCTACGTATTCGTGGTACACAAGTATTCGCGCTTAGGTTAAGACTTTGAGGCCATTTAAAGGATTAAGAAATTTAGAGAAAATCCAATTTGGGTCTAGGAAAGTATTTTTAAAGTATCGAGGCTTAGGACAAGCCCGGAAAATTTTCCCGAAAGGATTCGGTGAAGAATCGGAGAAATAAGGATGATTGAAGAGGTAATTTCGGAGTGGGCTTAAGGAAAAATTAAAGGAAAATGAAATAGTAGCAGCCCAAGCCCAATGGCCCAAAAGGAGGGGCAAATTTGACTTTTCACAAATAAATTAGGTAGAGGTATTTAAGCACCTCATTCACCCCAAAACCCTAGCCCCTTCCTCATTTTCTTCTTTCCCTCTCTCTCTCTACCCGGCACTCTCTCTCTCTAGCCCTTCGCCTGAAATCGTCGCCGCCGTACCGCCGCCGCACCGCCGCCGTCGCCGGAATCCGGATTTCAACCAAAATTTCCAGATTTTCTTCTCTTCATCCCCTCTTTCCATTTCTCCAACCAAAATCATGAAATTTAGCCATTTAATCCCCCAAAAACCCTAGAACCCGAAGCTAAAATTAGGGCTTTTGTGATTTCTTCTTTCCAAGCTCAAATCAAGGTATTTTCCATCCTAATCTAGCCTCTATTCCTTCGATCTATACATCTTTCTTACCAAATTCGAGTTTTTGATTTCCATTTTTGATTTTTGGTGCATGAACCCGATTTCTCCTTAAACCATGAAGCTAGGCTACGGGTTTGGCAAGGATTTTTGGTAAGGATCTATCCATGCAACCTTGTTTTCAAGTTTTTGGTTGAGATGTTGATGTTGGACGGATTTGTAGGTGAAGAAGGCCAAGGAGAAGGATTAGAACGTGATTTTTGAAGAGGAAAGGGTAAGGAATGGGTTTTGGACAAACCCTAGAATTTTTGGAATTTATATGGTTGATTTGGTTTATGTTGAGCTATTGTTGTTGTTGGAAAAATTGTGAAATTAGAAGATTTGAGGATGGTTTAATTTGTAGGATTTTATTAGCATAATTTTGAAAGTGTTGGAATTTTGGTGTTGAGGATTTGGTGTTTATTGTTGTGTATTTTGGCCAAAAGAAAAAGAAAAGGAAGAAAAAAAGGAAATGGCTTTATTTTTGAAAGCAAATAAAGAAAATGAAGAAAAGAGTAAAAGTTGGATTAAATGAGTTTTTACCTTGGTAAAGTGGTAAAAAGTGAAGAAGGTGAAAGTAAAGGTAAATTCGGTAAAAAGGAGGTAAAAGGTAAAAGTGAAAGTGTGGAGGTAAAAGTCATGATAAAAGTGAAAAGGTGAAGAAGGAGAAGTAAATGGGTAAAAGTAAAAGTAAAACTTTATTTATAATTATTTATTTATTTATTTTTAATAAATAAGAATTATTTACTTATTTATTTTTAATAAATAATAAATAATGGTAAATAAAGGATTACTTGGTCAAAAGTCAGAAATCAAAGTCAAAAGTCCAAAAGTCAACTCCGAGAGTTGACCATGGTTGACCGACCTCGTAAAACGTGAGGATTGACTCAACTTTGGTCGCTCGGATTGGCGAAAGTTTTGAGGAGCGATAAGGACGTTTTTCCTTTTTAGGAAAGAAGTTAGTTTCCCAAATTGGTAAAGGTTGAAAGAAATAATTAATGGCCTAATTGAAATAAAAAGGATTAGTATGCGCGATTACTTTAAAGTTATCATGATGTTTACCTGGATAATTACTTACCAACTAAGTAATGGTTTAGGAAACACGATCGTTAAGGAAGTTTAAGCGGGAAGCATCAGAGTGTGGAATACGCCGGCATATTCCAGGTAGGGTGAGCTGTCCCTTCCTTGTTAGAGGCTTTTTGATATATGTGGAATGCTCTAGTATAATATTATGTTGCCTGCAAGTATGTTTTTAGTTGTTCATTAGTCGATGCCTCGTGATACATGTGTTTTCAAAACTGATAAGTGTTGATTGCGAAAACCGAGGCTAGACTTGCATGTTGAGATACTGTACCCTTATGTATGTTTGTGTTTGTGACCTAAAAGTGAATGGGACCTAGACGCGTAGATTCCTAGGGATCCCACGGTGTCGATAACCGTGAACCTCCGGAGGGGGCTGTGCTCCTATGTTTGTCAAGGAAAGATAAATACAGACAGTGAACCAGTCATAGGAGACTCAGAGCCAGGAAATGGACACTTTCGCTACTTGTAGTCACAAGGACTACAGAGTAGTTGGCTGGTTCTCGAATTCAGGACGAACCAGGTCGGTCACCGATTTATTTTGCTTTAGTGGGCAGGTAAGTATCTCGGAGCTCCAAATTGTGTGAAGCATGCTGCATATGATTTCCTGAAACGAAACAACTGTGATTGTTTTTGTTTGCATTTGTTTTACTTGATTTTACAAATGCGCGCAACCTATATTCTAGTAGCTATGTTTTACCTATTAGATTTCAAACCTAACTAAGGTTGGGTCTGCCCCTATTGGGCTAGCGAGGACGAAATGCTCACCCCTACATTTCAGGTTACAACGAGGTCGTTCCAGACGATTTGGATTAGAAGTGGGTCGTTGGCCGAGTCCGTGTATTGCTGTTCCTGTTGCTTGAAGTTCTTCCCATTTGGTACTCTATCGATTTACTAGCTTCTCTTTCTATGTTGAATTCTGTGAGGTCCGCCTACCTGGGAGCGCGCCTCACCCCTTGTTTTATTGTTATTGTTGAACTCCTTTCATTTCGGTTATGATGTAAACCCTAAGGCATCACAGTGCACTTGCCCACTTTATTTTGTTGTTTTTTTTTCAGACTTGTTGATTTAAATGTTGGGTTGTTGACTTAGAGTCCTTTCTTAAAAGTTTTCTTGGTCTCCTATTTTCTAAAAATTGTGTTTTCAAAAGGCCTTGTAGTATTAAGTTGGTAGGTCTACGGTACGTCTACTACGTATCGAGCTCCTATTGGCTTAATATTACGGCGCTGTGGTATACCCATTCGGGTCTCTACATTTAGTTTACTTTTCGGTTGCGTTTAATTTAGTTAATTCACAATTCAAAACTTCCTCAAATTTTCGACTCATTTGTGCATATCCACCACTAGGCTCTTAGTTTTAATTAGGCTTTGATTTTCACCAAAGCCGAGCATTGCTAGGGCTTGGTCCCTTAGAATAGCATTTTTATTTATTTTCTTTTTCTATTTCTTTTGTTTTCTTAGTGACTTTAGTTCCAACTACCCAAGGATGCACTATACTACAACGACGTGGAGTTCGGAAGGAAATTGCAAAAAATCAGAGTGAATAATCAAGAAATGAAGAAAAGAAGAATTTCTGCTAATTAATCTTTGATGTCATTAATTAATCATTAGTTGATTAATTAATTGAGCATTGAAGTTTTGATTAATTAATTGAGCATTGAGGTTTAATCATCAGAAGCAACATCATGTGCAGGGGCATGTTGCAATCAAGCAATTATTTGTTTAATTGAACTCAGCCACTCAGAAGATGACACATGGCAGCTGTACAATTAATCGATCACTATGGTTTAATCATGGAAAGAGGGAGCAACGTTTCTCTCTCTTTTGCTGCCAAAACGCACAGCACCACGTGCTCTTCCTCTTTCATTGGTTTGAGCGTTTTTCATTCGCTTATCGCGTAACAATCAACACGGTCATCAAAGATGGGAAGTATTTACGTCTCGGTTTATCGTACCTCGGGGATTACGAGCTAGCTAAGAATCATATGGTTCTAGGTCACCGACAATCACTTGCACAAACAAATAAAACTAAAAAAATGCTAAACAAGGCATTGAGCCTCATTCAAGCATGACTTTGCATCACACAAAGTCACATAGACGGCCTTGCACCGAGCAAGACCTAGATAGGGTCGTGAAACACACAAAAGTGCTTGTAATGCTCATGCCCACATGGATTCACAAATGAATGGTAGTGGGAAAGTCACAATGTTTTTGGATTTTTATAAATGATAAATAAACTAACTAACTACGACATAAAAATAAGATAGATAGAAGGATGGGATGCATCGCATCAAAGGTCACCATGGAATTCAAGGTTCTTCACACAAATCTAAAATCACATGGAATGATGATGATTAATTCAAATGATGCTTCAAATATTTTGTCAGATTTCCATTTAGCATTAACAGGTCGAAAATAAAGCTAAATTGATTGTCATAAAATAGTAGTCAAACCCTAAGCAAAAACAAGAATAAGAAAGAATACTTAGTTTTTGGCTACCCTATACTAGTCTCAAACCTTATGCCTTGTTAGGGCCATAAGTGCTCAAAACTAAATGCTTTCTGTTTCGACAATCGATTGTAACACACTCTACCAACCATCACAACAAATAATAAGGTCGAAAAGAGTACTTGTGATAAGAATTACCCTACCTAACAATTCTGAATACTATTCCGACAATCAAGGGTAATAATACTCAAAATTGGCTGATTGGAGGACCACAATCTAAGAAATCCAAATGTAAATAGAGATATGCAATGGGCAAATTCCACCATACTCATGCCATAATCTAAATTGAAATATAAATTCCCCAATTTAATATTCCAATTCTAACACATCAAACATAGATTAAAGAGGGGAAAACCTAAACCATACATCTAGAGTGAAGAAATTAAAGCACGAGTACACAAATCATATGAATAAACATCAATTTTATTAATTCCTCAACAAAACCATACAAAACTAAACTTGGGTTTCAAAACCCTAAAACCATGAGATATCACACACAAGTATATATCAATACACATCAAACAACACCATAAGCAAGAAATAAGAGAGGGAAAGAGAGGAGAAATCCATGAAAGTTAAGGCAAAGCTTGTCACTAGCTATTGCCATAACTTCATAGCTTCTCTTGCTACCCTTATGAAGCCATGGTGTAGAGATGGTGGCCTAGATACAGGAAATGTATGTGCTTCCTCCTTGTGCAAGCTTACATGTGAAGAATGGGGGATGAAGAAGAGAAGAAGAGGTGAGAATGGAGAGAATTCCCAAATTCGGCCAAAAGGCCTAGCGTGTAGAAAAATGGGTCTTAAGCTTGTAAAATGTGTGTGCAAATGTGCTTAAATACCCCCTTGGGTTCAAGGGTCAAGATTAGACTTGTACCATAGATCTAAAGGCTAAAAAACAAGTACAAAAAAGGTAAAATGAAAAAACTAAAACAACTTAATAAAAATGTAGAGAATTAGAAGTTTAGAAAATATTTTGGAGGGCAAAAGTGTAAGTGAGTGTGTGCCTAGTGTGAACACAAATAAATATCTTTTTCCACATGTGTGATGTGTGTGAGGTGTGTGGTCCACTAATTATTACTGTCATTACATCAATTTTGAATTTGAAATTTGAATACAAAAATGTAATACAAATGGGCTTGGATCTTCACTTATGTGCTTCTTTGGTCTTGGGCCTTGGACTTTATGCTATCGGGCCAAGTTGACTTAGTTGACCCGATGGTCAACCAATTGACTTTTTGTCCTTTAGTCATAAGTTGACTTTTTGCTCAAATTCGCTACTTCTTTCATTTTTTTTTCTCTCTTGACCATAATTTCCTACAAATGAAGAAAACAAAGTAATACTACAAAATAATGCTTGAGTATTCGCTAATTTCAAGGTAATTAGGGCTAGAAACACACATAAATTGCGTGTGAATCAGTTTCAAATTTTGGTTTCGGTTTTGATTTCGATACTTTAAATTTAATAAAATTTTGGAGAAAATTTCGATTTCAGTGGAAATTTCAGTTAAAAATAAAAAAATCATATTAATTACATTTATAAAATGATATTTTTGAATGAAACTTTTACATAGACTAAATAACTAACAACTATAATAAACCTATTTACAATTTAGATTCTCTAAAATTATACATTTATAATAGAATTGTGATATTTAATATGTACAACTAATTAACTAATAGAATCGCATCTTTCATCTGTGATTCAAAATCAGATCACTGTTCAACAATGAAAATTGTAAGGAGTGTTAAAAAAATCGTTATTAACGAAATTCTCATTCCAAAGAATCCACAAACCACTGGAAAAGCCAATACCATCAACAACATAATGACTAGAAAAGCCCAGCTTCTTAAGAACATCCAAAGCTTGACCGGTCTGGACTTCAGGCGCTTCAGAAACCACTAAAACTTCAAAGTGATGAATTCTCTTCAAATCATGGATTATACCAGGGATATTTTGATCTCTGGCACCCCTAACATTCCATACTAATAACTTTGACATCATAAAAGCTAAAATAAGTGAGGCGTCAACGACCAGCTAAACCCTAACAAACAGCCATCATAGCCTTTTCAGTAGAAGAGGCTGCAACATCATTTATCCCAGCTGGAACAATCTCATTCTCCTCAGAGACCATATCTTGCACACACACAGAGGCAGCTTGATTCTCAACATCAGAATCACCAACAACTAAGCTAGCAATAGCCATTGTAATGGGATGACTCTCAGGTCCAAGATCCAATGGATCCGGAGCTTTAGGAGGAAGAGCAGAAATCCCAGGATGAAAGCGAATCCCATTCCCATCATCTGAAGGTTCACAAGGCACATCCACATCAGTCTCACCTTTCTTCACACTAACACCATTAGTGATATCTTTCATAATTTTTCTTGGCATTTCTTCACGGGTTTAATAATGGGCCTGGCAACGTTAATTTTACCAACACTAGCACTACTCTGAACAGATTGTTGCAAATTCTCAGCAACGGCAGAGAAGAAGTGAGATGGTAATTAAGCGCACATAGGAAGGATAAATCTGGGCTTTACTCACCATAGAATATAAAATAGAATAGAATAGATCGAGGAAGCAAAGAGAAACAGAGCGACCAAGCTAAAATCTCCCAGGAACCAAACCAGGGCGGTGGGGAGAGTGAAGCTGTAGGTGAAAAAAGCGGAGGTGGTGCTGGCAATGGCAGTGTAGGTAGGGATAAAAAGAAAAAGAACAAGGGTCGAAACGGGAAGGACAATGGTAATGCTGCTGAGGGTGAACCAGCTGGGGATGCACCGCCAAGCACTGGATCGCTTGTAGCTCAGCACGAGCCTCCGCCTCATGGGCTCCCAATGTCTCGAGCTGAATGCATAATGTCCGGAGCCTAATTCAAGTTCCAGCCTATGACGGCCCTCCACCTCAGCAGCAGGGGTATGAGCACCCTTACCCAAGGCAGCAGCCACTATGCCAATAACATCATCAGACGACAGACTATGACTGTCGTCTGATATGTAAAAAATCTGTCGTCTAGTAAGCTGATATCTGATTGACATTCAGACGATGGGTAAAGTCCGACGTCAGAAATTCACTCAGACGACAGACACCTAGAAAAAATCTGTCGTCTGAATGTGCTTAAATATGCACAAATTGTAAGTATATGTGGTTAGATATGAAATAGAACGACAGTCAAATGTTGTTGTTGTCAAACTCTAGCAACAGACTTTACAAAAAATCTATTGTCTGTTTTAATGTGAGACGACAATAAAATGTCGTCTGAATGTGTAGAATTTTAAAATTTCTTTGTTACATCTGTCGTGTGAAATGATTTTACACAACAATAATCTGTGGATTCTGGTTGTTTCAAACAACAGAATTTTGCTTGAATTCTGTTGTTGGATGTTCAGTTGTTTTCCTTTTTATGTTGTGTGATTTAGTTTACAATCATAGAATTTGGCTTCAATGTGCTGTTTTTTCTTAATAAAGCAACATACATTCTAAAACCAGGAAACCACAGTAATGTAGCATACATTCATCAGAACCTGAAAATATAAACCAAAATATACCATTCATATAGAAAGTGGAAATCGCTTTGTACCATATATTCATAAAAAACCTGGAAACCACTAACAACATATCCATTGATAAACACTGCAAAAACTGTACTACCACTTCAAGCAGCCACCAAACTACATCAATTGTTTCAAATATTCAACAAAGTAAAATCGATCTAGCCTGAAGTAGCCTCTTTAACGAATCCATGAAGTGAATGGTTTCTTCATCCAGATTCACAACAGCCAACGTCCAATGACCACTGTTCACAATAGAAATAAGTCTAGCTCTCATTCAACTGGTTGACACAGAGCATAATGATATGTCTTATGTCTTCTTCTCTGAACTTTATCATCAACACTCTGCCTTTTGAACACATGCAACAGTTCAATATGTTTATAGCTACTATAAGATTGTATAGCTACTATAAGATTGCAAGGTGAAGATACTAATAATTGCCTACTAATAATCATATATTCTAAACTTAAAAGTACTATTAAAAGATAAAATGACCTTTTCACAATTCATCTTCCCTCAGTCCATATGAATGAGTAGAGGCAAGCCAGTAATAGGTAATTTATTACCTTCACTGCAAGCAAACAAGTGGAGAACCTTCACTGCAATAAGTACCATTGCATTAGGCATGCCAAGGTAATTTATATCAAGTTGTTTCCAAAATAAGTCTTCGATCCAATTCTGTATGCTGTAGACACAAAATCAATTATTAATCAACAAACAACATGGGACACGTAAAGCCTAAGAAAAAAATAATTGACCTTTCTGGAAGTATGAAAGGAGAAGAAGAGGCTCTTGCCTCAAATGGTCTTCTGTCCAAGATTTCAGAAACATGCTTTCAAAATCTTCAATAAATCCAATCTACAAAACCCACAAACACAATTGAATTGAAGAAAACATGACAAAACTAAATTGACCCATCAATGAGATGCTAGCAAAACCAATGAAAAATGGCCTTTCCTTTGCTACTCTTATCAACTGGAGCAGCAACCTTTCGTTTTCCAACTCTCCTGAAAATAGTAGATCTCCAGGACCAAATTTTCTTATTCATAAGAAGCTCTTTGTTGTTTTTCATTTTCATTAGGAATGCATCCACAAAGGCACCATCATAAAAATGAGATGTGCACAAAATCCATCCAGTGAAAATCACAAGGTTTCCTTTTCTATTTGATCTCTCATAGCAAAAGTTAAGTGACAAAATACCCAAAAAAACACACAAACCAAGGTGACAATATCTTCCCAAATAGGAGAAAATAGAGAAACAGCGTAAAGAAACATACTCTTGCTTGACTTGGGTACTGTAACCTGCTGTACTCTGTCCACCCAGTCCCACAGTAACAGCCTTTCCTGAGTTCAGCTATATACCACATTGACCAACCAAGATTACACCGATACTGTTAGACCCATGAAGAATGTATCAAATACATAGACTAAATAAATATGTACAAGATGATAACCTTAGTGGAGGATGTTGGGAGGAGTTTTTGAGCCCAACCACGGCTGAAGATTGAAATCAAACGCTTTGCCATGTCTTCTTCCTCTGTTTCATGACAATTAAAATAAAAAAAATTCCACCATGAGAAATACATATATATGTTATAAGAGAAGAGGACTGGCAGGGGTATCAATTGATTTAAATCTGGTTTAGGCTAAATCAGACCAATGTATTGCTGGTCTCTAAGACTAAAATGTAAAGTTTGATGAAACAATCCAAACAAACAAAAGAATGTAAACAGATCCTTGCTGGTCTCTAGTGGCAGTAATGTTTCTGCTCTAGCTAGGCGGCGAGTTCCTTGCGTTTGCAAATGGTCGCTGCCTCCTAGTGGCAGAGTGAAACTGCGTGTCGTAGGAGTTCTCTCCCGACGGCAACATAACAGAAAAGTTGTGCCTATGGTAATTATGCTACGTAGTCATCGAGTTATCTTTCTGTTATGTCACCGCAATGTTAAAGCAAACGGAGAAGCCAGTAGTGCGCTCTTTGCTAATTGGTGCTTATTTGAATACATGTTTTTTGTAGAGTTTCCTGATATCATTTCGGGTCGTACTCTTTATGCTTATTGTAATCAGGGGTTTAGGCTAAATGTCCCCCCCTTGTATTCGACAGTTTCATTAATGAAGGCGTGAGGGCAGCCGCACCGGCCCTTTTCAAAAAAAAAGAAAAAAGAATGTAAACAGATCCAATGTTATTCAAGGATTGCACATTACCATAAATTGGCATATTCAATAATCAAATTGGGTTTTGTGGGATTTTAGCACTGTGTTAACGTCAAACAGGACCCAAATAAGGGGTTTTAACTGATCTTGGAACCCTTTTTTTCTGGACCCAAAATGAAAATCTAGAGTATCAATCTACTCAAGTAATATAACACTAATTTATTACTCGTAAAAACACCCGAAACACTTATAAGATGCACAGAAGTCACCCAAAGAAACTAAGAGAACTATATGCTTTAGTAGGCTTTTGACATATATAACAAGTGCTGCAGCTTGGTTTCAAAACCTAACAAAATGGTGCTGCTTTATGCATCTTCCCCTCAATCAATACTTCTTTGTAATTGTTTCAAGACTCTTTAACTTTCTTAACCAAAATGAATACAAAGTCCCGAGACAGTGAGAACGATTAATTCACAAATAATGGAGATATACAACTTGGCAAAATCAAAAGCATCCAGTCAAATCTCATGAACCAGCAATTGCAACCACATTCAAAATATCAGAACAACTCAAAACTATAAAGCAATCAAAACAAAAGTTATACACATGCCTAGAGGACTAAAGCAGTCCATGGTTTGTGCTAGTATAACTGAATCCATTAAATTAGATTTGCAACAGTGAAACTTGCTTCAATCTTTTCAACTCCCAACTTTCAATCTTGAATTTCTCGGGTACCAACCAGAAAGACCCAGAGAAACTCCATCAACGACTAAATCACGAAGTGGGATGTAATGGGTAGTATAAAAGAGGAGTCTTTAATGCTTTTAAGTTCATGGGTTCAGCCAAAAATTCCATCTTCCACCGCAACCAAACAGAAACAAGAGCCGAAGATCAAGAAAACGTAAGCGAGAGAATTAAAAAGCTCAAACCTTGAGGTGTGCTTCTGAAAGGTGAGACTTTCCGAAATGACTACAACTCTGAAATGGGATTTTGGTATTTAAAGTATAGATTTTCTGGCGGGTTTCTCAGCAACAACGCTTGAAACCCAGCAAAGAGGTGAGTGAAACACCAAATTGAGTGAAACCCAGCAAAGGTGCACCACAAAGTTTAGATAGGTTATGACCCGAAAAGTGCAAATGCAAATGGAAATAAAATGCTAACTAACCTATCATCTCCTTCTCCGATTCACGAACACCCTGCAATTTGAATCCAGGGGGTTGGTTAAGCTCCTTCACCGATTTCAAAGACAAATCGTACCTTCGAAAAGGAAATTTGAACATAACCCAGAAAAAAGATAACCTTGTATCCCCAATTCGAATATAACCCAGCAAACACAAATCAAATTTGAATAGAAATTTTCAATTAAAACCCTAAAACCCAATCCAAAAGAAACTCTAAATAAATTGATTAACAGTGAATCGAAGGGCTTACCCAACAATAGTGAAACAATAAGGATTGAAAGCGTTGAAATCTTCTTAACACTAACAAGAACTTGTGAGAGGGATTGAGATGGTTTGGCTGTATGGTTTGAAAAAGTGATTGAGATGGCCGGGTTCTGTGTTTGTCGAAGAGAGATGGGGGAGATTGAGTTTTCAGTTTTGATTAGAGGAGAGTTTAATGGGGGAGATCTGCCAAGAAATTTGTGTTGAGTTGGGGCTGCTGGGTTCTTCTGTGCCTAAGTGAGAGCGACATAGATAGGGTTTCTCAGATGTGGAATAGAAAATTTTTCAAAGGGTTAAATTTGTCGGGGAGAGAGAAATAGCTTTAAAATTTGGCATATATCCCTTCATGCTGTGCCAAAAAAACAAACAGCTATGAAAAAAAAATTATCTCCTTTTACGAGACGATAGTTATCTGTCGTCTGAACAAAACAAAAAAAAAACCGGTACAACACGAATCGAAATCAAATTTATCTCCTTTGATTAGACGACAGATAAATGTTGTGCGAAGACAAACCTAATTCTCAAAGCTAACTTACCATGGTATGTTGCTATATTCAGACGACATTTACACTGTCTGTCGTTAAAATATATCAGACGACAGAAACCAACATGTCTATCGTCTGATCTCTGTCGTCTGATAAGGTTATTGGCATAGTGAGCTGCACCTGTTCTCTGCTCTAGTGCATGCGATGAACTACAATGCGGCGCACCCCTGCGTTAGCTACGGCGCGGCTCGCTATGCTACACAACCTGTTTATTCTCAGACATACACGTATGCACATTGGGGTTTGGGGGGAATTGAGGTTGAGCCGCCATTGTATCATTTTGAAAACCATTCGCCACCGCCGTCCCATCCACCACAAGCCAACTATCCACCACATCCCTACTATTCCGCCGATTCTGATACCTTCGCCTTGTTCAGTGATGAAAATGAAAATGGATGCCATATTATGTGAAGTCTTGGTGCAATGAGGGCTTAATGGACATTGTAGTATATGGAGGGAAGCTTATACGGCTTGTGTAAGTGATCAAGTGCATGGCAATGGTTTGTGGCTTTGTGCTATGGTATCAAGTAATGTGGATATATATAGGAAGATGATCAAGTTTAATCTAGGGGGAAGAATAAATTTAGGGGTTTAGCATTATCTAGTACTTTAAGTATGTAGCTAGTAGGACTCTAACGTATGGTTTTCATTTTCAGTAGGTAACCCAATTGTAACTGATTGCCTTTTTTGATGTATAAATTGGATTTGGCATTTTGGGTTGTAATGAAATGGTGACTTAATTAAAGCAAAACATGCATTAGCTATTGTTGGAAAGAAATTAAATAACTTTCGAAAACAGTAACTATACCTTTAAAATCTTCACTGTTTCATATCCAGACCTGAAAGCACGAAGTAAATGCTCACATGCATACATTATTACTGGGAAAGCCAGATACATCCATGTCTGCGATGACCATTCATGAAAATAAGCATGTTATAAAGTGATGAAGCAAAAAGTAACAAAGGGCTTTGCCGTTTATAAAATTTGCTACACTGGACTAGTACAATAATTTGAAGGAGCACTTACTGTTTTCTTGTTCTAGTTCTTAGAGAGGTAGAGAAAGTATCCATGGATAATAAAGAGGATGTACTCTATGACAAAGAGGTGGTGGGAGTACCAGAAGGCATTGAACCCGGCAAGTTTCTTTAGGGTTTTAGGGGGGTTTCTTAGTCTATTGCGACGGAACCAAGGTTGAGCCAATGTGTATGCCATGACCATTAACACCACCATAACCACCTCGGTCCAGCCCTCAGTGCCTTTCAAGAACCACTAGTAGTCGTCTGGCCAAAAAAAACAGCTTCATCTTGTCGTATTGATCATTGGTCGAGTGTAGCAGCTTAAGGAAGTCGCATGTCAGATGGTAAAAAATTCTATGAGTAAAATCATGGGTGTTGGTACAGTGCAATTAAGGATGTTTGATGGCATTGTGAGAATGCTTGAAAATGTGAGGCATGTTCCGGAATTGAAGAAAAGCTTGATTTTACTTTCGGAGCTTGATTCTCGTGGCTACAAATACACCGGGCAAGGTAGAGTTATTAAAGTCCCCAAAGGTATTTGGGTTGTCATAAAAGGTATTCGGGTTGGAAACTTGTATAAATTGCTTGGAAGCACGGTTGTTGATGGTGCACAAATGATGATAGAACATGATGAATTTCCGGTGCTATTATGGCATAGAAGATTGGGTCACATGAGTGAAAAAGGTATGGGGATCTTGATGAAAAGGGAACTTATTCCCAAGATGTGCTTTGGTGACAAGGAATTTTGTGAGCATTGTGTATATGGGAAGCATCATAAGTGAAGCTTCAAGGCCGGGAGTCACACTAGTAAAGGCATACTTCACTATATTCACTCGGATTTATGGGCCCGTCTCGCACTAAATCATGTGGAGGTGCATCATACTTCATATCTTTCATTGATGATTACTCAAGGAAAGTGTGGGTAAAATTCTTGAAGTCAAAGGATGAAGCTTTCATGACATTCAAGCATTTCAAGATCGAGGTGGAGAAAGAAAGCGGAAGGTGCATCAAGGTGATTAGAACTGATAATGGCTTGGAATTTGTAAACAAAGTCTTTCTCAAATATTGCAAGGATGAAAGAATTGTCATGCATAATACCATTGTTCGGAGCCCTCATCAAAATGGGGTGGCAGAGCGCATGAATAGAACTTTGGTGGAACGTACAAGGTGTATGTTGAGCAATGCGGGTGTTGGTAAAGAGCTTTGGGCGGAAGTCATCAACACAGCTTGTTATCTAGTGAATAGGTCACCTTCGGCGGCATTGGGAGATAAAAGACCTCAAGAGGTTTGGTACCAGAAAAGTGTCATCCGTTTTCCATAGGACAGTTGCGAGAAAGCAATTCTCGATAGAGGAGAGTACGACAGAAGACAGGGCCAGACGAGATATTGAAAGGCTTGAATGGACAGGTAAGGGGCAGCATCATTTCACCTACCAGAGGACTTATTGGCTTAAGAAGCAAACCAAAGCTTTAGAAGAGTCACCTAGTCATCCTTTGTTGCTTGCTTTGGGCTCATCTTGGTGCTTGGTCTCTTCGATATGCTATGAAAGATCTCTCCTCCCAGTAGACTGAGGAGTTAGAGGCTGCAGGCAGTAAACCATTCGCTATGTGGAATTCCTTTTCTAAAAGTATGATTCCCTCGGAAAGGGTATCCACTCTTGCAACAGTCGTAATCGGTCTTTCCTGTATTCAGGAATCGGGCTATATGCCCTCTTTTTGATAGTGAAAAGCTTTTGAGAGCTCTCAAATAGGCCTTTTCTTTTAGACCAGATCTCTCATTGGTCTTGTCAGTTTGGTTTTGCCATGAACAGTTTATGCTCGCGCGGGCCGGGAGTATTACATAATACATAATGGGGGGCCCGTTTAGGCCCGTTTAGGCTCGTATCAGGGAGCTTTTTCCTTAAAGGGTAGTAATATTTCAAGAATAGAGCATTTGTAGGAGGAATAATTTGTTCGTCGTCCATGGTGATGAGCAGGTATGCTCCATTTGAGTATACTTTTTCGATGATGTAGGGGCCTTCCCATTTAGGCTCTAACTTCCCCCGGTCCGTCAGTTGATAATAATCGGTGTTCGTACCATGCATAATAAACCGGAATATCAATTCGAGATCGGCTTTATTATTCACCGGTGGCTCGTTGGAGGAATGCCACTATGAAGCTTCTTCTCGGGCAAACTTTCTAGCCGTAACCAGAATACTCCCTCCCGGGCAAGTGGATCAAAAGAGAAAAGAGGAATACGACTAGCTGAAATGCACCCAGCAGTTTTCCAATGGTGGAAAGTTCTCTCACCGCTCCCACAGGCCTGCTAATAAGATCTTGTTGACATAACATTAATCTGAAGAACTATACAGGGGACCTATGCAACAAGTAAGGGTTAGCTTAAAATGTTCAAATTAAGAAAGATCTTTATTGAATAAAAAAATTTGCGATCTTCATTAGATGTTATTGTAAAGATTATAGGTATTGGCATCTACTTTAACTAGTTTGTTGCGTTCAGGGCATCAGAACACATCTGCACTAGAAAGAAAGAATAGTTACACTGCTGATAGTATTCTACGCAAATGAATGTGAAATAATGCTCCTAATATACATCTTGACTCTAGTAAGATATACAAGTTTTGTGCTATCTGCAAGGTGCAAGGTGAACTAGCAAGGCAGAGTAAATTTAATAAAACCCTTATTGCAAAAGCGGCAAAACCCTTATTATAATACATGGCCAGCAAATTCAGCTAATATTGGATAGAAACCAAGATATAGCATTGTGTTTTCAAATCATGCACGAACAAGTAACATTCATAATTCTTCTTTGGTCAGAGGAAACATAATCATAAATAACATTCAGAATATATCCAAGGATGCTAAACAGCAGCAGTTTCAAGTTTTCTTGTTGTATGGGGAAAGTTCTGTTTCAAATATGCAGATTACCTTTACAATGATTTTTTCAAAGATTTCCTTTACCAAAAGCTGACTCTACTAGTCTATTATGAGTCGACAGTCAAATAATGAAATAAACGACCTGAGGCAAATTGATCAACACCTCACTTGTGGTATAGTGCTATGGTTTTAGAAGGCAGATGAGTTCAGCCACTGGGTACATGCAGGAGTTGGATCTTGCCACTATTAAAGTGACATTTTGTAAGAATGATCAAAACTGTCGATCATGTTCACTACAAAGTATCCGGTCGGTTTAGGTTTAGAAAACATGAATACGTTGTTCTTAGAAATCACGGGCAAATCTCGTGCACCTTAACACGTGCCTCTACCTTTGCCAGAATGAACTTAAGGCCTCAACAAACTTAGATTTCAACGAAAAGCTACAACAAGAGCCAACAGCCATGACAAGAAGTTGCTTACTCTGAAGGCCAACCACGAAGAAGTTGCTGAACCGGAGTTTGCTACTGGTCTGTATTGGTTGTCAGAAAAGAACGCTCAGTACAGTTACTTTCCAGTTCCTGTTCAATGATTCGTTGATACTCTTCAACTTGTATAAGACCATCCTTTACTTTCTGAGAAATGTTTTTGCAATCTTGCACCATATTGCATTTCCCATTGCATTTAACTGCCACTTAATTAAGTTGGACTCAAAAAGTCTAAAGTTCTCTTTTGTTCTCTCCATCAGCATCACTTATCACTTCCTGCACAGATTTGGGAGCTCTGATGAATACCAATGACTGATATTTGAGAACCTTTCCTATCAAAAGAAAAAGAGAACAATCAGAAATTTCCAGTACAAGTGCCACTACTTTTACATTCAGTAGGTGTAGATAAAGAACTAGATAGCAGTAATGAGAGACGGGAAGAAAGTAACACAATATTCAGATACCACACCGCCACAGATTAAATCCTGAAACAAAACTCTTCTTACTCTCCCATTTTTCTAGCAAATACATCCATGCAACTATGAATATCCACAACAAGAAAATTAATGAATACGGTCAGGGTAAACAAAGAAAACACTAAAGCAACACTTGAAATACCAAAGCAAGGAATCATGTAGGTTTAGATTTTCCCTCAATAGTTTAGCTCAGAAACATCTACAACTAGCTCCCTAGGCCCTTGAGAGTAAGTATGTTTTCCAATGCTTAATAGGGAGCTGTAACAACTTTCTGAGACTAAATAACTAATAAAAACAGTTTTCACACCATAAACACTCCGATGACAAACTCCAAACCCAACATAAGATTTCCATCTAGAGGAAAGAACACTTTTTAACATTAGTGAGAAAAAAAATGGCAAACTAAAACCAGCCGCAATCAAATTCAACGGGTCAAAGAACTAGAAAGGAGGAGGGGACCAAGAGCTACACTATAACGAAACAAAATCACTGCAAAGCTCTCCACAGCTTCATACAACAAAAACAGAAAAAGCACTTTCTTGGTCTCTTGAAACATAGAAGCTTGAATGTAATTGTCTTATGTCCTCACAACAAAGCCAATGATCATTAAAAAAGAGTGCAGAAATGGTGAGACAGTGTCACAGTGCTCATTGGTCATTGCTGAACAAGCTCTCTTAAAGCCACCCACCTGCCTCATGACCTGACGTCACATTACCATCCATGATCACCCCAAGTGCCCTGGAAACATGGCTGTACATATCTAGTAAATGTATCTGTGCAATGAAAGCACCGAATGGAAACTCTCATAAGCATGAGCAGCTCTCGGTAGTTTTTGTCCCCTGTTACCAAAAAAAAAAAGAAAAAAAAAGAACATAGCTAGACATACCTTTATAACCATACTATGGAATCTTTATAAATAAGCACTCTTCTATGTACAGGTAAAGGTTGCACGCTTAGACATACCTTTCGGGACAAACATTAGCAATAAAACTGGGTTGCCCGAAAATGTTCAAGTTAGAACCTATATCACCATTGAAGCATTACAGAAATGTTCTAACATACAGTAGAATCGAACAATGAAGAGATTAGGAGACAACTGTAAAAAGATGGGTGCCTATTCCAATATCAAAAATTTTTTGGATATAAAATTTACAAACTAAAATCTAAACTCATAGGGATTATGGTACCTACTTTCAGAGAAGAATCACACCAGTATATAACAATCAGAAAAAAACCGTTACCTCTAGAATGTAACTATCAAACACTGGTGATCTATAAAGGAAGACTAATCATCATAGGTCAAGAATTTATTTCAAATATTCAAATAACTTCAGACTGAATCTTTGAGCAATGCTAACAAAGCAGGATCTACTATATCCTTTGACAATAAATCAACAATCAATTCCATAGTTGATGCATCGGCAGAGAAACCCCTCTCAAGCATCTCTTGAATAAGTCTCGTAGCCCTTGATGTCTCATTGTTATTGATAAAACCTCATAATTGTGTTATAGGTACAATCATTTGGAGAACAGCCTTTCTCTTCCATTCCTCTTAGCAAATTTTCTGCTTCACTTAATAGGCCTCTTTTACAAAATCCGCTAATCATTATGGTATATGTCCTCACATCAGGCTGTACTCCTTTTGATGACAAACCAGAGAAGACATCTATAGCAGAAACCATTTCCCCAGCTTTGCACAAACCATCAATGATAATAGTGTAAATTACAATATTTAGTTCCCACTTGTTGCTTTCCAACTCTCTAAGCAATTCCAGTGCTTTAGAAAGTTGTTGGTTGTTACATAGGCCATCAAGTATACCAGCGTAAGTATTAACATTTGGAAGCTGGCCACAACCTTGCATCTCACAGAACAACTTTTGTGCATCTTTTATCCTCCCCACTTTGCAAAAACCGTCAATAAGAGTGGTAAAAGTAATGGTATTAGGAACAAGTCCCATACAACGCATTTCCTGAAAAACCTTATTGGCCTCATCAATCTTTTTGTGCTTACAGAATCCGTTTATCAATATGTTACAACTCCGAACATTAACCATGGAGCCCTTGCTAACCATTAGATCAAAGACTTGTTTCGCCTCGTCCATTTCTCCTCGCAAACAGTAACCGTCCATAAGTGAGTTGTAAGTACTGATATCAGGCTCAATATGTCTTTGAATCATCATCTCAACCACACTTTTGGCTTCCACAATCATCCCTTCCTTACACAGTGCATCAACCAAGACAGTGAAGGTGCGTACATCTGGAAAGATATTTTTACTCACCATTTCATTTAACAGCCTTTTAGCTTCTTTCCACTGGCCTATATTGCAAACTCCTTGAATCAAAGAGGTGTAAGTAACAACGTTTGGAGCAATGCCTCTGGTAATCATTTCTGTGAAGAGGTTCAATGCTTGATCAACTAGTGTATCCTTACAAAGACTGTCAATGACGGTGTTATAGGTAACTATGTCAGGCTCGCATCCTCTTTCTTCCATCTTCCCAAGTAACTGAATAGCTGCCCTGTTGTTTCCAATCATGCAAAAGCCCTTCACTAGTGTGTTGAAAGTAAACACATTGGGCTGACAATGACCTCTCCCCACCATTTTGCTGAAAAGTCTTGCTGCCTCAGCCACTCTATTATGGAGAACAAAGCCGTGGATTAGAGTGGTGAAGGTGGTGACACTTGATTGAAGACCCAATTTGAAGAATTGGCCCAAGACAGACAAGCCGAACCCCATACGATTCAAATGGCAGTAGCAATTAATGATGATGTTTAGAGTATAAGCATCCGAAGCGATTCCAATGAGACCCATCTGTCTATTCAAAGAGAGGACTGCTGAATAGTGCTTCAGTTTGGCAAGTTGGCCCAAGAGTTGATTGAAGCGGACAACCGAAGGCAGAGGACGCCTTTGAAGCATTTCATCCAACACCTTCGAGGCATTCTCAACATTACTCACTCTGGGCTTCCAGGGTCGATTTCCTAGATGGGTTTCTCTAGGTGTGGTTGGGTTTTAGGATTGAGAATGAAACAAGGCCATGAAATTGCAGACGGAAGCAGCACGAGCAGTAGAGCTAAGGCAAGAAAGCATACCTCTTGGGCTGTTGCTGCTGTAATACGACGTTCTGCGCATCATCTTCAGACTCGATTCACGAACTGCTTTCTTGGAAAGAACTATGCTCGAACCTCTCAACTGATTTCCAAGACGAGTGGGTGCTCTGCCAATCCAATAAAATTTTGCCCACTTTTAGCGTTTGTTCAGTTTTCTAGACAAACTGGAGTGTGTGTGTGTGTTTTTTTTTTCATTTCGGTAAAAGAAATGACTAATGAGTTGAAATCCTATTGAGTCTACAATTTAACCCACACGAGTCTTTCTATTGTTTATTGCAGCCTTACATGTGCTAAGGCACCAATGAATCAATGCATGCACGCATGTATAATAGAAGTTCCGATACTTGTTTCGTTAATTTATTGGTTTTAATTTCTTCAATGATGGGAATCATGGCTCGATAGGTAGGTACAGTAACTAAGTTTTGTTTTTCTTTTATTGAAGTCTTCGTGTCTTTTTTGTGATTAGATTCATGGCATCTGTTCGGTGTGTTCATCCTAGTTCCGGTGTTGGTGCTCATCAAGGCATTTTGTACAACTTTGTCAACAAATTCATGATGAATGTTCCGAGACACTTCATGTTGAATTGGCTAATTTAGGGTGAAACTGCCCTTTTTATGCGCTTCTGCAGTTCTGGTTCTTCCAACTTGACACTTTTCTTGGTGGTTTAGGCTGTGATGTCATGAGGTGGTTGAGGATGCATGGTGGTTTAGCCAGCATTAGTACAGTTAGTTTGTACTTTCTGTTCAAATCATTGATAATAAAATGAAAAATAGAAAAAATCCCCCAGAGCTCTTAGGGAGAGGCATATACTCTGTGATTACACAAGTGATCAAAATGGCAGAGACTGTCCAATTCCGATCCACTGCCCTACACTATGCAGATAGTTCTTCCCCAAAAGAGAAATTTATGTGGCGCCAACCTCGCCCACATAGATTTGTATGATACAATTAGCACAGTACTTATAGATAAACAAGATTATCATTGTCTCATCGTTTGTAAGAGAATTGAGAAATGAATAATGTTTTGAATCAGGTCCTTTACTTGAACACGAACAAAACATATCAGGACCTTTACTTAAGGAGATCGAGCAAACCTTAAACTTTCCTGATGCTAAACTCAGGCAAAGACCTTCAAAATTACTAACCAGTCAAACACAAATCAAATAGAAATTCAATCACAAGAAGTTTAGCTCTTCGCAAGTACATGCACATTGTGGAACTACATACATGTCGTGCACTCTGGCTAAGTTCAGCGGCTTCAGCCTGCTACCTTTCCTTACTAGCCTACTCAGTACGTTCGGACCCACTTTGTTCTCTCCTAGAATAATCTGGATTACCAAACTCTGTTTGCAGCCAGTGCACTGCAATGGTAGCTTGGTCAGGAATGCTTGTATGACAATATAGAATGACAGGAGAAGGGGCCGGGCATTTGCCTTGATATTTCTCAACGATGTTTCAGTAGATATTTAGGCCAAATCAAGTGCAAAGCCATCAGAGTGGCTCTCGTACGGATAACTTTAATCATACAGTTCAACTCTCTTTTTTTTTTAGAAAAAGAAAAAAACTAAAGGAATAAGCAAGAGCCAACTATCTAGGAGCACAAGTATTCTTCTCCTTCATGGAAGGCATTCTACCGTGAGATGAGTGGCTTTTATTGCTGCGTTTTCTTTC
The DNA here is from genome assembly GCF_002994745.2 of Rosa chinensis. Taxonomy (NCBI): domain Eukaryota; kingdom Viridiplantae; phylum Streptophyta; class Magnoliopsida; order Rosales; family Rosaceae; genus Rosa; species Rosa chinensis. The sequence continues at coordinate 75,416,078 of NC_037092.1, read as the reverse complement.
ACTAAACTGGTGTAGGATTAAGTAGGACCTAGAAAGGAGATCAACAAAGTGACTGCTAGTAAGTATCAGATAATAAAAAGCATTTAATCATACATGGGAGTCTGCATAACCTAATGCATATGCTGCTCCAAATTAAAGACACGATTAGTTATCATCTCTGGATAATACATGACATAACATTCTTCTGAAGAACTAAACAGGGGACCTATGCAACAAGTAATGGTTAGCTTAAAATGATCAAATTAAGAACATATCTTTATTGAATAAAGATAAATGTGATGTTCATTAGAAAATACTGTAAAGATTACAGGTACTGTCATCTCCCTTGCCCTCAATTCAGCACACTAGTTTGTTGAATTGTAAAGCAACTATTCTCTTTAGGGTATTAGAATTCTACCACATCTGCAATTTCATTAATCAAGGCTTGAGGGCAGCCGCACCGGTCATTTTTTTTAAAAAAGAAAAGAATAATTACACTGCTGATAGGCGTTTCTCTACCCAAATGAATGTGAAATAGTGCTCCTAATATACTTCGTGAAATATGCAAGTTTTGTGCTATGTGCGAGGTGAACAGGCAAGCCAGAGTAAATTTAATAATACCCTTATTGCAAAAGCGGCTGGAATCACGATTAGGTAAACGGAAGAAGACATGATGAAATTATAGACTTGGAATGCAAATGCATCATAAGATGATAACGAGCGTACTAGTTATTATAAGAGACATTTCCTTAATAGCCTATGTAGCGTAAACGTCTGTAGAATTCTAGGTTTCACACAACTTGAAATATATATTTACTTAATACCCTCAAATGTTAGATAGTTCCTCATATGATAGTACTGCTAAATTTCTCTGGCGATATATGAGTAATATACTAATGCATCTGCCAATCTGTCACCCAATACTTAAATGCAAAAGTCAGGATCACATACAAAATGACAGTATAATTTCAATCGATGGTTAATAAATAAAATATATAAAATATCCAAAGCTACGGCTAAGACCGGTCATCAACTCATAACTCTATTCCTCTTCAGAAATTGCATCATATAACTAGCAGTTTATCAATTTAGCTAGAATTAGTAAACAGCAATAAAAGTTCTGAGTTATATAGATAAGGGCATGATAATGCTAAAATGCTATCTGATATAGGAAATGACATTAGGTGTTCAAATGATGAATTAATAGATAACGTGTACAGTTAGATCCAAGGTTTTAAAAGGTGCAGAACTCTCACATTTCCTCCTCAAACTAAGAAAGTTCTGTTTCAAACATTCAAATCAACTTTATCATGAATCTTTTAACAACGGCAACAAAGCCGGATCTACTATATCCTTAGACAATAAACCAACTATCAATTCCATAGATGATGCATCTGCTGAGAAACCCGACTCCACCATTTCTTGAATAAGTCTCATAGCCATTGATGCCTTCTTGTTATTTAACAACCCTCGGATAATGATGTTATAGGTCCAACCATCTGGAGAGCAGCCTTTCTCTCCCATTTCTCTCAGCAACTTTTCCGCTTCACTTAATAAACCCCCTTTACAAAATCCATGAATCATTATATTGTATGTCCTCACATTAGGCTGTACTCCTTTAGATGACAAACCAGAGAAGACCTCTACTGCAGAATCCATTTTCCCAGCTTTGCACAAACCTTCAATGATAGTAGTGTAAACTACAATATCTAGTTCCAATTTCTTGTCTTTCATCTCTCTAAGCAATTCTATTGCCTTGTGAAGTTGCTGGTTGCTACATAGGGCATCAAGTAAAACAGCATAAGTTTGAACACTTGGATATTGGCCACAGCCTTGCATATGAGAGAACAGTTTTTCTGCTTCTTTTATCCTCCCCACTTTGCAAAAACCATCAATAAGAGTTGTATAAGTAACGGTATTAGGAACAAGTTCCATACGACGCATTTCCTTGAAAATCTTGTTAGCCTGATCGATCTTTTTACCCTTGCAATATCCGTTAATCAATATGCTACAACTTTGAACATCAACCATGGAGCCCTTGCTAATCATAAGATCAAAAACTTGTCTTGCCTCGTCCATTTCTCCTCACAAACAGTAACCGTCCATAAGGGAACTGTATGTAACCATATCAGGCTCAATTCCTCTTTGAATCATCATCTCAACCACACTTTTGGCTTCCGCGACCATCCCTTCCTTACAAAGTGCGTCAACCAAGACAGTGAAGGTGCGTACATTCGGAAAGATATTTTTACTCACCATTTCATTCAACAGCCTTTTAGCTTCTTTCCACTTGCCTAGTCTGCAGACTCCGTCAATCAAAGAATTGTAAGTAACAACAGATGGAGCAATACCTCTACCAATCATTTCTGTGAATAGGTTCAATGCTTGATCAACTAGTGTATCCTTACAAAGACTGTCGATAATGGTGTTATAGGTAACTGTGTCAGGCTGGCATCCTCTTTCTTCCATCTTCCTAAGTAACTCCATAGCTGCACTGTTGTTTCCAATCATGCAAAAGCCCTTTATTAGTGTGTTGAAAGTAAACACATTGGGCTGACAATGACCTCTCCCCAACATTTTGCTGAAAAGTCGTGCTGCCTCAGCCACTCTATTTTGGAGAACAAAGCCGTGGATTAGAGTGGTGAAGGTTGCAACATCTGGTTGAAGACCCGATTTGAAGAATTGGCCCAAGACAGACAGGGCATACCCCATTTGGTTCAAATGACAGTAGCAATTGATGATAATGGTTAGAGTATAAACATTAGAAGCGATTCCTAGCAGACTCATTTCTCTATTCAAAGAGATGACTGCCGAATAATGTTTCAGTCTAGCAAGTTGAGTCAAGATCTGAGTGAAGCGGATAGCAGAAGGCAGGGGACGCGAGTGAAGCATTTCATCGAACACCTTCAAGGCATGCTCAACATTACCCACTCTGGGCTTTCCTCGCTGGGTTTGTCTAGATTTGGTTGAGTTCGATGATTTAGAAGGAAACAAAGCAACAATAGGAGTAGTGTGAAGAAACAGCATACCTCTGGTGCTTCTGCAATAAGAATAAGAAGAAGAAGAAAAAGATGTCTTGCCCATCATTTTCAACATCTCTGCGACTCGAGTTTGTCTCGAATGGGTGTGGCTTTGCTTGAGAAAGCTCAAGTTTTCAAGTCTCTGTTATATATGTTGGGAAAATTTTATAAATGGTCACTCAATTATGACGCATTTGACACTTTGATCACTGAAGTTTCATATATATCACTTTGGTCACTCAACTATTACATTGTCAATAACTTAAGTCACTTTGTTAAATTTTTTCATTAAAAAAAATTATAAAAAATACTCTTTGAGTGACTTAAGTGATTGATAATGTAATAGTTGAGTGACCAAAGTGATATATTTGAAACTTCAGTAACCAAAGTGTCGAATGAGTCATAGTTGAGTGACCATTTGTGGAATATATGTATGTATCCTTGGATTCCAGAATAGAAGTTGCTTGCTTTGGGGCTCCTCGCTTCTTTGGTGCTCCTGTACTAATATGGAAGGTTATAAATATCAGTATCTTCATATGTATCGATACATTGAAAAAAAGAGATATCGGAAATATCGGCGATACAGGGTAACAAAATGTCATTTTTGAAATTTATTAGAAATTTAGAACTACATATAAATACATATGAATGTCAACTTCATCTACCTCCAAAAAGAGACTCTAGGCGATTGAAAAGCCGCTCGCTGGTCTACGAAAATGCAATAATCAGACCAAGACAGATGATCCATATAGTGCGAATTGTAGTGATAAACATGATAGTTATAGATCTCTTTAGAGATGCCGACTGTTTTCCCTATAAGGAGATAATAAGAATGAACCCAATTGGATGACTGATCATATACTTCTCCATATTGATTATATCCATAAGCATCATAACCAAATTGATTGTTGCTTTCATGAGATTCATTTGAGATCCCACTGCGCTCTGTGCCTAAACTGATAGAGTCAAAACTTAAGGCAATTGAAGAAACATCAGATGGGGTACTTTGATCATCAGTTGCACCTCTAGTCCTCCTCCCATATCGGGTACCTTTACGGTTTTATCTTATTTCTATTATTCAACTACAGAGTTACAAACTACATACAGGGTTACAGACATAGTCACAGACTACACAGTACCAAATCTCTCCTCACACAGATTTGCATTTAGACTTTTAGAGAATTACTTCTCACCCAAAATCGCCTTGTATTTCTCCTCACCTAGATTCGCCTTAAGGGGATTTTCTAGTTACCTAAATTCACCTTAAGGGGATTTCTCTTTACTCGTATTTGCCTTTAGGAGATCTCTCTTCACACAGATTTTCATTTAGAGAATTACTGAGTTTTTTTTTTTATTTTTACCTCAAATTTTACAGATATTTCTTCACTTTATCGGGGATATATCGCAAATATCTAATATATCGGGGATATTTGATGATGTCGGAGAAATTTTACAGAAACGGTAAAAAATAAGATATTTACCCCCTAGATATATTTGTTAGTAAAAAAAAGAAGATATCGGGGGAGATATCGAAAATATCGCGGATATTTAAAACCTTGCTAATATGCACTCAATTTACATGTTTTTGTTTTTATTTTTATTTCAGTTTTTTCTTTTTTCTTTTTCTGTAAAATGACCAATGTGGCCTAGCGTTCCTTGTAGCAGCTACTCTCGAATCTTGATATCTTACAATTCATGCACTGGGGAAACAGTACCCATATATTCCCGAGAAAAGCTTTACATAATTGATAATTGTACTATTATCTTTCACCAGAAAAATTGTACAACTTACAAATGATTAGTAACTTCAATGGCTTTCCTATAAATTCAACTACTCTACATATTGATACCGTGGGATAAGGAAATCGAGAATGTACAATTTACAAACATATGATTTCTTGCGTCTCTGTCTTTGCTGAAATGAAATCGAGGCATTGACAAACTCAGCTTTCTCAAAACTGAAGCATAGTTCAGTGGACAACTGCCACTACAAGAAGTTACCGACTCAATTTTCTCAATCTCCAGCTACAGTATTGCTAGAAAGCACTTCTATTACTGTAACTGACCTTGGGCCAAATCCAGTTATCACAAGAAAATGAGATTTCTGGGAATCGTAATCCCCCATTTCCAACAAAGCTCAACAAGCTCTATCAGCACCCGCCTCATGAACCAACTGGGCGGCAACTCTGTTTGCCTTGCCCACCTGGATAACTCCCTACAATTTATGCTACAATTAGTCACAGCATATCTTACACATATAGAAGACATCAAAATATCATCTATATATCTCATCAATCTCAAGCAAAAAGCAAAAGTCAAACAAAAGTTTTAGATCAGATTGACTCCTTCTCATACTGCTAATTAACTTTAATCATACAGTTCCATTCTTTCAACAATATTCAATTCCATTCCGCAGATGATGTAGTACAACAAACAAGAGCTACATAGAGATTTGAGAGCCTGGACAACCTAGCAGTCCTGAAACAAGCTACATTGGATAACTGATACATATCCTAATCTATAACACAGCAAATTCTATAAATCTTTTCATCTCCTTTGGGTTAAACAGAGGCGACACCCTCCTTCGAACAATCTCCTGAATCTGCTCTAATGCAGCATCCTCAAAGTTGGCATTTTTCATTTGCTGACGGCAACTGTAAGTACCAAAGCCACAGCAATAGATTATTCAAAAGATACAGTAGGATACATCATTTGCAAGAATCAGTTAAAAGTAGACTTTGGATAATTAACACGTCAATAAAAGCATCCATGATGCTAACTAAGCTTTTTATTGGATATACACTAGTAGTGAAGTTTCCAAATAATGCGGGCTTTCTTCTTTGTAAACCATATACCAAATAGGCATCTGAAATTTCAAGTCCATTCCATTTGTCTCACTGATCCTTAATACAACTATATAAGAGTTATACAACCAATCTTCCTGTGATCTAAGATCCACGTTTCTAGTCCAATGTAAACTGAAGGATGTCTACATCCGCAAAACTAACAGAATTCCAAGAAAACCCAACTCAGGAATCTTTATAATCAAAGAAATGATCAAGTAACAGGTATACATGCACTACATACTATAATACGACAGAACATTATTCAGATTAAGCACTCATCAGGACACCTGAACTGTGCAAAAGATAAGTGTGAAGATTAGCAATATATCTGGGGTAAGCACAAATATTGCTCAAGTTTGAGTACAGTTTATTGAATAAACAACTTTGTGGGTGTTTGTTTTACAAACTGATGTTGAAAATCAGAATTGCTGACACATAACTACAATCAAACAAGAGTTGCACTAGTTTGAAGAAACTACTCCCTTCAAGGCATCAAAAATTAGAGGAGGAGGTGCGTAGAATCCCTACAAATTAAATTGACCAGGCCGGGTTTTGTACACTAGAGTTCCTGTGCCTGTTCATACACCAAGTTAGTTTAATGAACACATAACAGCTGCAGAAGGAAAAAGCAAAAATAGATGAGTGGATGACAGATCGAATGAGAGCTATAAAATGAAACTCAGGCGAATCACCCATGGATGCTGCAGGTGAGGAACATCAATACCCCAAACAATCCAAACAAACCAGGTCACCTAGATGCTAAAGTCATTAGTAAAACTGAGTCCATTACGTAACAATAGAATAAAAATCATGAAAAAAAAAAAAAGGACAAGTAAGAAGTTTAGGCTTTCCTTGACTGCTTGCATAAGTTGAAACTTGGGTAGTTTCAGACCCATTTTATGAAATAATCAAATCCAACCCTTTCCTCATATACACACAACACAAGCAAAAGTATTGATTGGATACGTCTAAAATTTTAATATTTTGTAACCTTAAATTAACGGGTGCATTTGATTGCATGGAAATAAGTGACATGGAAACTGAAATAAAGTGTACATTTCAATTCTCAGATTAAGAAACATGTGAAAATTTGCATAAGCAATGAACAATTGGTACAACTAAATAATGAGTATTAGTAGAGTGACCAAAGAACCAAAAGGTGACAAGCACAACAAAGCCAGACCAAAGATCATCCTTCATATCAATTGCTGCTAGTCAATGAGTTTGAGTGATGTTGTTGATAGTGAATTAGTATACTTGCTGGTCAACAATTTAAAGAATCCAAGATGAGGTAAAATGATTAGCATCTGAACACAGTAAGATTAAACGGCTTATTTCCCAAATAGGTCAAATCTGCATATTCACAAATCATAACTGAGTAGTGAGTAGCACCATATACTAGCAGTTTATCAATCTACCTAGAATTAGTCAATAGCTAGCAATGAAAGTTCCAAGTTATATGGATAAGGATATGACAATGCTGAAAGTGCCATCTGATCCAGGAAATGACATTGGGTATTCAAATGATGAATTAAAATGTAATGTATACATTACATCCAAGGTTGTCAAAAGTGCAGAAGTCTCATACTTCCTACCCATACCAAGTAACTTCTTTGGGAAGAAACAGCTTTTTATTAAAAAAGCAAAAATCGAGATACAGGGAGGCGGACAAGGAGTCCGCTTTAATGATCTAAAGAGGGCAGCTAGGGCTATAGGCCTAGCATCTCGTCTAATAATACTAAGTAACTTCTGTTTCAAACAATCAAATCAGTTTTATCATGAATCTTTTAACAACGGCAACAAAGCTGGGTCTACTATATCCATAGACAATAAACCAACTATCAATTCCATAGTTGATGCATCTGCAGAGAAACCCGATTCTACCATTTCTGGAATAAGTCTCATAGCCCTTGATGCGTCATTGTTATTTAACAACCCTCGGATAATGATGTTATAGGTCCAACCATCTGGAGAACAGCCTTTCTCTCCCATTTTTCTCAGCAACTTATCTGCTTCATTTAATAAGCCCCCTTTACAAATCCATGAATCATTATATTGTACGTCCTCACATTAGGTTGTACACCTTTCAATGACAAACCAGAGAAGACCTCTATTGCAGAATCCATTTTCCTAGCTTTGCACAAGCCTTCAATAATAATACTGTAAATTACAATATCCAGTTCCAACTTCTTGTCCTTCATCTCTCTAAGCAATTCTGTAGCCTTAGAAAGTTGCTGGTTGCTACATAGGGCATCAAGTAAAACAGTGTAAGTATGAATACTTGGATGTTGGCCACAACGTTGCATCTGAGAGAACAGCTTTTCTGCTTCTTGTATTCTCCCCATTTTGCAAAAACCACCAATAAGAGTGGTATAAGTAACGGTATTAGGAACAAGTTTCATACGATGCATTTCCTTGACAATCTTGTAAGCCTCTTCGATATTTTTACCCTTGCAATATCCATTTATAAATATGGTACAACACTGAACATTAACCATGGAGCCCTTGCTAACCATTAAATCAAAAACTTGTTTTGCCTCGTCCATCTCTCCTCGCAAACAGTAACCATCCATAAGCGAACTGTATGTAACCACATCAGGTTCAATATGTCTTTGAATCATCATGTCAACCACAGTTTTGGCTTCCAAAACCATCCCCTCTTTACAGAGTGGATCAACCAAGACACTGAAGGTGAAGACATCTGGAAAGATATTTTGACTCACCATTTCATTCAACAACCTTGTAGCTTCTTTCCACTGGCCTAAATTGCAAACTCCTTGAATCAAAGAGGTGTAAGTAACAACGCCTGGAGCAATACCTGTACCAATCATTTATGTGAAGAGGTTCAATGCTTGATCAACTAGTTTATCCTTACAAAGACTGTCGATAATGGTGTTAAAGGTAAATATGTTAGGCTCGCATCGTATTCCTCCCATCTTCCTAAGTAACTGCATAGCTGCAGTGTTGTTACCCATCATGCAGAGCCCTTTATTAGTGTGCTAAAAGTAACCACATCCGGCTGACAATGACGTCCCATTTTGCTGAAAAGTCGTGCTGCATCAGCCACTTGCATCAGCCACTCTATTATGGAGAACAAAGCAGTGGATTAGGGTGTTGAAGGTGGGGACATCTGGTTGAAGACCCAACTTGAAGAATTGGCCTAAGACAGACAAACTAAACCCCATATGATTCAAATGGAAGTAGCAATTAATGATAATGGTTAGAGTATAAGCATCCGAAGCGATTCCAATGAGACCCATCTGTCTATTCAAAGAGAGGACCGGCTGAATAGTGTTTCAGTTTGGCAAGTTGGCCCAACAGTTGATTGAAGCGGACAACACAAGGCAGAGGACGCGAGTGAAGCATTTCATCGAACACCATCAAGGCATTCTCAACATTATTCACATCAAGGCATTTCGTCTTGAGCATTTTCTGACACTCAAATCCACAATAACAACGTATGGAAACCTCGAAATGATTCGCTACACAAATTAAGAAACAGCTTTGTGAATTAAAGTTGCTAGCTTTGAGATTGTTTTGTTCCTACTGGGATCACTCCAAGCTCTTGTTTAGTTGTTTTGTTCCGTCTTTTAAAACCAAGAATATAGTTGGTTAAGGCCCAACTGACCACCGGCCCATTTCCATTCAAATCCAATAAGAATGATCCGACTAATCCTCCACGCCTCAACCAATCACATCCTGCCGAAACACCCAAACCTTCTGACGTGTCAAAATCCTATTGGGCTACCCTCTAAACTCGCATATAAAATGGGTCTGCTCTCGTCTGTTCATCAGTAGCAGAGGAATTGATCTGAGAGTGAGAGAGAGACTGAAGCAAAGAGATGGCTAGAACGACGTCGTTGCTGCTCTGTACTCTGGTCCTCTTCGGAGCCCTAGCTCTAATTGAGGTAAACAAATTTCAGCTAATCCATCCAATTAAATCTCTGGGCCTTTACCAATTTTGAGTCTTGAATACTTGGCTTGGTCGGAATCAGTGATCGGGTTTTTTTGTTTTTGTTTTCTGTTACAGGCAAAGAAATCCAAGGAGGATCTGAAGGAATTGACCTCCAAGGTTTACTTCGATGTTGAAATTGCTGGGAAGCCTGCTGGTATGGGCCTTGCTTAAATTTGGATCAATTACTCAAATTCAATTCTATTTAGGGACTGTGCTATTGTAATCTCAATTTTGATATTGGTGTTATGTTAATATGATGCAAATCCGAATTGGGAAATGAAAAAGGTCACGACTTTGGTAGATATGCGTATAGAGACTTTTGTGTATGATAAAGTTTTAGGAAAATGCACAATCGTTTTCAACTGTGGAGATTTTTTTGGGTGATTAGGGAGAGTGGTACTAATTTGATCAATGTGGTTCAGGTCGTATTGTAATGGGTCTCTTCGGGAAGGCTGTTCCTAAGACGGCAGGTATTCTTGTTAACATATCGTTTTCTATGTTGGGTTCTGTGTTTTTGAAGATAAATGTGAAGAATTTACTAACTTGCTCCTCTGGTTTTTTCGTTTCAGAAAATTTCCGAGCTCTTTGCACAGGTAACTTGTTGCTCGTCTTCATTTCCTTGTTTTGAATTTAGTAGTTGATGTGTGTTAAATGAGTTGCAGTGAAGTTTCTAGATCTCAGTAACGGCTGACATGTAAAAGTGGTAGGGTGAATAGAATTAGTAGATATAAATGCAAACATTCCTGTTTTCTGCATTGCTAGGAGTCAACGAGGGGATGATTTCTTGGTCTTAGACTGTCGGAAATTAATCTTCATTGTAGAAGTTGCTTTCAAATCTCTTTTGTGGTTTTCTCACATCCTTTTCTTTTGCATATAATTTTAGGGGAGAAAGGCATTGGAAAGAGCGGAAAACCTCTCCATTACAAGGGTAGCAAATTCCACAGGATTATTCCCAGCTTCATGCTTCAGGGAGGTGATTTCACTCTCGGTGATGGAAGAGGTGGAGAATCAATTTATGGAGAGAAGTTTGCTGATGAGAATTTCAAGCTGAAGCATACTGGACCAGGTACTGTCATCTTTTACACCTTTTTTTTCTCTGAGTGACATGGATTTTCACAGCCTAGCTACGTTTGAACCTATATGATATCAACAAAAATTGCTTTACTCTTGTGTACAGGGCTTTTGTCAATGGCAAATGCTGGCCCAGACACCAATGGTTCACAATTCTTCATCACCACTGTGACAACTAGCTGGTAATGTTATGTGCATCCATGCATATTTGATGAACAAATAAATACTTTTGTTAAAGCTACCATGTCCTGCTGCAAAACGCATTGTTTTTGTATTCATATGTCCGCACATTTATTTGCTTGATGCATCAAATTCATGAGGTAAATGCTAAAGTTTATATGGTTACGTATCTATATATTTAAACTTTTTGTCCATCTACGTGCTTGTACCTATCTTTGATGCATCAAATTTCTTTTGACCTCAAGCTAAACATTTCCAATATAGACATAAAAAGAGGGTCTTCCTCTCAAATGGAAGGTGTCAAACCATGCATTGCATATAGCACAGTAGCACTCATTTAAGTAGAGTTCTGTCACCCTCTTGATTAGGAGTTGAACTGAAAAGTCTTACTTAAAGAGGACATGAACTACTGCACTGTTGAGCTAGAACTCCTGACTAATTATGAATATATGTTTATAGGTTGGATGGCAGGCATGTTGTATTTGGAAAGGTGCTGTCTGGCATGGATGTGGTTTACAAGGTTGAAGCTGAAGGAAGTCAGGGTGGAACACCCAAGAGCAAAGTTGTGATCGTTGACAGCGGCGAACTTCCTCTTTAAATTTTCTTAGAGTGATAATAACTGTAGTTGTTTCTACTTCCCCTGTTTTCCATATGTGAGAATCCTTTAGATGTTGTTAGTGTACCGATAAATTTTGAACTTCAACATTCGTTTTTTCCTGTAACATTCAGTTGTGTTTGATGTTGCTTCTCTCAATCTGCATAAAGTTGATACAGTTTATTACTTTAGCTGTACTTGCGCCTCCTAAACAAGGAGATGATACTCTTGCAAATTTGTCATTGTGAAGCTAACTTCGTGGCAGTTGCTCGTGAAAGTTTATGGTACAATGCACCCAAATTAAACCAAGTTTTCAAACTGAATATGCTAGTAGGCTTTCATTTGCTGTTGCAACTGATTTTTGATTCTACTTTAAGAGAGAAATATCAGGAAGGGAAAATTTTAGAAACAGTACTTCAACTATGGTCCATTTAAAATTTTGAAACCTAACTTTCCGAAACTATCACATTAGTACCTCAAATAGCCAGTCTGACCCAACATACGTACATGGATGGCGTTAAGTTGCTAATTTTGGAGGGGTATTTGGGTCATTTCTTTATCTGTCTCCTCCACCAAAGCAGTCGCAGATCCCATCTCCCTCCTCTCGTCGCCTCTTTGGTCTCTGATTCTCTCTCTTCGATTTGTTGCATACCGTGGGTAAAATGAGAACCCGAGTCCGATTTTGCACTTCTAGGATTTCTTGAGGTCCTGTTGGAGAACCCAAGTCTGGGACTTCAATTGAATGGCTGTAGTGGTGGCGCGTGGGTGCGTGAACTCATTTCTATGGAGCTGATACATCCCAAAAGCATATCGAAGTCCGCCGGTCTTGACCACTGTCGTGGTGATTCATTGAAATGAAACCGGAGGCTAACTTGATTCCCATAAATGTGGTTAATTAGAGGGAAAAGGAAAGAATTGCAGGCGATCAGTTTAGAGTGTAGAGAGAAGATTTGGGGGCAGCCCAAATCAGTTTGAGCTTGCTACTGGCAAAGCTCCCGTTGAGATGAAAGGGTGATGCCAGTGAGTTAATTGCTCCAGCTATTCAGGCCTCTCACTTGGAGTGAGCTCTGATTTGGGTTAAAAGCCGGAGTGAATAATGGGTCGAGGACACCCAATCAACTGAAGGGGGAGAGATTCTCTCTTTGCTTCCATGCTCAAAGCAGAAGACCAGAAATAGATTGAAGATTGCCTTCATGTTCGAAACACCACACGATAAATTAGCACCCATCACCAAAATCCCAGAATCCAAATCCGAATTATACAAAGATACACATAACAGAGCCCGACCAAGAACCCAGATTCAAATACATGGAGCTCGTTTTACAAGAACGTGTTCTTGGCATGTATTTACATGGCATTTGCCAAGCATAATTAGCTATAATGAGCCACGTTCATGCTACCGCCAACGATACTAACAACCACTAATAGTGTGACCTACGGAAGCACAACCAAGTAGGCTATCACCTGAGCCCCGGCTTACCCCCAGATCACCACTAAAGCGCCGCCACGCGCCGCACCAAGATAGCCTCGCTGAAGCATCAGAAGCTGTGAATTGAACCATCAGTCCCACACCGAAAACAAGTAAGAGGTCAGCCTCTTCTCCACATATAAAAGGTCCACTCCTCTCTCCTCATTATATATACATACAACGCATTTGCTACTCACATACTGTTACTCTGTCAACATACATTGACTAACTTAGGCATCGGAGAAGTGAAGACCACCCAACGTGGTCTCTCTCCTGACGCCCTTTGTATCTCATTTGACAGGTAGCACTAGCGGTCAAAGTATCATACCTAGCGGTCTGCTCAAATAGACCCTTCACATCCAGCGGTCCGCTCAACGGGACCCACGTTAACCAAGATTGGGCACCACCTAATACCAAACATTAACATTGGTGCCGTCTGTGGGAAGCCGACACAAAGGCTTTGTCACGTACCATGAACTTTGGCTCTTTGGCATCAGGCCAACTCTCGGTCAACGCTCATCGGGGCTGGCCAACGCCAAAAAAAAAAAATATATATCTTTTCTGGTAGGCAACTTGGAGCACCAAGTCTTACACCAGCGTCTCCACCATCAGCGGCAATGCCTCTTACTACAACGTCTCACCAGCGGTAAAGAACTCTCGACACCGGGGGACTGTACACATCCGCTGTACGCAACTAGCAAGCCATCCGCTAGCAGTCTTTGGTCATCGCTAACCACCAGTCAGCAAGGCCACTGCTAGCAAGAGCTCTGCTGTCCACCAACAATCCTGACGCACCATGCAGGCCTCCGCTGCTAGGCTTCATCAGAGGGAAACCTCTTCCGCTAATACCCATCGGTGGCAACACCAAACTTTGGCACTACCAACTGGTAGGCACCCTTAGAGGGCACGACCTCCGACAAGCTCAAATCCTCCAGAGCATCGTCAGCGGTAACATCCACCGCCAAGCTCTAATCAGCGGTTTTTTCAGCAAAGCACAATCATCGGAGACCGCCAGTCAAGGCTTCGCCAGGAACACCATTCTCCAACAAACACCTTGCGTTAACAATCTTGACGTGCCATCGTACATTAGCGGCATCACAAGATCAACCCAGCCGGGCAACGTCTGCTGACATCCTCCTCTAGAAGGCATAGCCGCTAGACGACCACTGCCGGGCCTACCCCGCCAGGAAACTTCTGGTATGCGGAACCCGCTATGCCTCACTGTTAGGCAGCCTCCGCCTTCCACTAGGGAAACTTCGCCGGAGTAGTGGAGCGTCATGCTTGGACAAACTCCCAACATGATTTGGGTACCTATATTAATTCCAATACCAACATACTTCCGCTTGGCATAAGATAAGTAACTGTATCTTATTTCCATCACGCTCTTTCAATTTGAGCTACCGCTATAGAAATGACATGCTTCTATTTAGCTTGTGATACTAGGGACTTGAGTAAAACAAGCTCAGACAACGATTTGCTCGGGTTACGACTCGCTTGGGTATCGAGCATGGCCACGACTTGCTTGGGCCACGCCCCGCATGCTCGCACAGCGCCTACCCGCTCAACTACACCCAACTTGCTCAAACATCTCCATCGTGCTTTAGTTAAGTTCCAAGTTCACAATGCTTCAACAGGAAGCTACCCAACGAGTACAACCCCTCTTTTGTAAACGCTGATCTCTAAGCTATCAATGAAACAGGGAATTATTCAAACCATTATCACCAAGTCTAGCACAAACATTAGCGAGCCACGCCAACAATGTTTAGCGGACCACGTCCGCTACATCGTGCACTTGGACCAATTTTAATTCCTTTAATGTTTCATTGATTAACAAAAGCAGTACTCTAGCGGTATATGAACGTTCAAACAACAGTCATATCATTGGAAACAATCCAACACTTGGTAAAAATTTCAAATTGGCAATACTTAATTGTATTCAGGGTCGGGACTCCCCACCCAAATATATTGTCAAATTACAAAGAAAACCTTAAGCGGCATTACTAAAACTAATTACAAAATAAGACATCTTCAGGGATTGTCGGGAGCAGCATCTTCCCCAGTAGCTGGCGGCTTCTAGGCAGCCAGGCGACTAGTCTGGTCGGAGCCATGAGCGGTAGGGCTTGGCGTCACCATGGTGCCATCCGCTCGGGTGTGAGAAGCCATGAACTCAACACGAGAAACCTCAGACTAAGTCGGCAGTGGAGTTCACTGCACGTCATCCACCGGACCATGCTTGCTCTCACCGCTGCCAGAGCACACACCCTATATCTGCTCAGCGGCAGGACCACTTGCAGATACAAGAGGCTGGCTCGATGTACGGGCAAGCTGGGACGCCTTGGCCCAGTCAATGGCACCCTTCTTCTTCAGCAGATCCAGGTTTACAGCGGCACCATGCTTCGCCACCTCCATTAGGTCCTGCTTGTGCGCTGTAGACTGCTTGTATGCCTCCACAGCTGCGGCCTCTGGGCGGCTCTTTTCTGCTCCCAGTCGAGCAACCTCGCCCTCCAACTTTTTGAGCTCTGCAGTCCTAGCGGCAGACTCCCGCTGAAGGATATCGGCCCTCTTGGTCTTCACCGCCAACTGCTCATCCAGCAGAGCAATCTTTTGCTCCAACCGGGCCACTTAGACTTTTCGCTCCAGGTACCGCTCGATGGAGACTTTCAGCTTTCAGCAAGCATCCGCCGCGTCACACTCACTCTTGGTCAGACGCCACTCGACTTCCGCCAGATTTCCTTGTGCCTCCCTCATCTCCCTCTGGAGACCCGCAATCTCCTCCCTTAGCTGCCGCTCGACCTGAGGCTGCTTCGACACCACCAAGAACAGCTCGTGCAACCCAATGGACAGGTGTCCAAAGGCCAAGGAAAATGGCGACTGCTGCATGACCGTCGACCGAACTGTCCCATCCAGCCCGTCGAACCCGAGCCGCTCACAGAGATGGAACAGGAACTCCCACTCTGGTTTGGTCAAGAACTCCGTGTAGGAGATGAAGGAATCCAACCAGTCACTTGGCCCGTCGCCAGCGACATCAATTGTCACGGCCGGCACCGCCTGCTTGGCTTTCTTCTGCCTCTGTTGGCGAGCCACGATCGACACAACATCGTCGGCAGCATCTTCACGTTCGTCCATATCATTCTGTCGCCTCTTCGCAGAATGCCACCCTCAACAACAGGCCTTGATGGCTCTTGACGCTCCAGGCCCACAATGGTAACGGGCTCTTTCCTAGGCACCGCTTGGTCCCTCTCCGCTGAGCGGGCACCCTCTCCTTGGCCTTCACTGGAGCTGGATGCACAGTGCTCCCGCCAGCTTGCTCATCGCTGCCTTGGACCTCTGCCAAGGGTTGGCCGGCGAGGGCAAGATGTGAGTGATGCGGCATTGGCAGCACCACGGGCTTCTCAGACTGGCTCACCGCCATGGCCTGTAGGTCCACCACACCCTTCTGCGCTTCCAGGCCGGTGGCATACATACCCTCTAAAAAATTCTCGAGTTCTGCACGATCCATCCATTGCTTTCTCGAAGGCATCGCGGCTTACTTTATTACCCGGAGCAGAATCTGAACAAGCAAGCTATGCAAGTTAGCGTGTGAACAAAAATAAAGGTACACTGCTTGGCGGAAGATACTCACCAAGGGCTCGGGTCAACTTTAGGTCGACCAACAGCTCCCACCCGGTGAGCAAGCCTAGGTCAAGAAGGTTGCGGTTCCGCCAACAACCCTTTACCCTCGCGACGCGGCACTGTTCCTCTCAAGTCAAGTTGAACTGCAAGCCCGCTACACAGAAACAAGCAATAATTAGAACAGTTAAATTGCTAAGGCAAAAACCGCCTAAATATGGCTAGCGGAGACTGACGACAACCTCGGATCGGTTGGAACTCTGACTTAATTCTATAGCTCGGCGCCCCTTCATTTACCCCGGAGTCATACTCCCAACGAGTAATCGCCACACAGAAGGTCGACCACCACGGAGACATCGAATCCTTCAAGTTTTCTATCAACTTGGGCGCCCCCTGACGAAGAGTCAGGTTCACTTGTTCGCCACACCCCTGGTGCCTCATGCAGACAAGCTCGTAGAAGTGTAGCACCTCCGCCACGGTCGGACCTTCACAGCCCGACAACCGCCACAACGAGTTCAGCGCCATTAGCAACTGCCACATATTGGGACAAATCTGCCCCAAAGGCGAGGTCAAACTCACACACCAGGATTTGAAGGTTGGGGAGTAGCGGGAATGTAACCCTTTGGCGGAAGATGGCCTCGTGGACTGCCGCGTATCCGGCTGGCAGAATGGACGCCCTTTCGTCCCTCGTTGGATGACGCAGCTTCAGCACGTCAGGAAGGCAGTACACCCGCTTCAGACAGTTCACAGCTCTGCCGTGGTCATCGGCCCTCCCGCCTCATCAACAGCGGTACCGTCGCGGATGACCCACGTTGACTCAATCTCTTCCTCGCCAGCCTCTTCCCCAGCACAGGAGCCGCTAGCGGCGCTATTGCTGGCTAGCCTCTACTCGCGTCGCTTACCAGCGGCAGGGTCCTCCCTGGCCCTAGAACTCTCTGGACTCCCAGCACGACCAATAACTACCTCCCAAGGTATGGTCTGTAGCAGCTCGATGTCTAGCGGTTTAGACAGTGAGGTTCATGCATGGGCAGAAGGACGCAACGAGTCAATAAACAACCTATCCACCACGCTGAGCGACATGTCAGACCTGGAATCCTCACTGCTCGAGATCTCTACGATGCTAGCCATCACTAACCCTAAAATTCAGGTCAGTCAGTTCCAACAAGATCTAGGCTGACCTTATGGCAAACTCTAGCCAAGAACACCAAGAAAAACATACCCAGAAAACCCAGAAAACACCAAAACAAGAACACTATGCACCCATAACCCAGATTCCCCTATCTATCAAAATCCAAACACATCATCTCTGTCAAAAACGGAAACCCATCCCCAAAATCGTTCCAGACCCTCAGAACATATCAGGGAATGACATAAACCACTTCAAAGAGAGAAAACGCAGAAACTAACGAATCAAGAAACAACAAACAAAGCTAGGGGCTTAGAGCACCAACCTGAAAAACGAAAACTCTGGAACTCTTGGAGATGTCTCTTCACTCCGGCGAACCTTCCCTTCAACGGAAAAACGCTCTCGCTCGATTTGTAGGCACTACTCTCAGAGAGAAAGGAGTTGGAACGCAAAAACTGAGATTTTGAAGTGCAGAAGACGTCAAACAACTGTGGTTTCCCTCTCTTTTATGTCAACATCAAACTGATCTGGGCCATCCGCTGAAAAACGACATCACACAGCAGTCGTCCACGTGCCCCACGATCACATTTACTCTCCAGATTAACCGAGGCGTCGCCTCGGTTACAAAAACGATAATTACTCACATTAATGGGGAAGAAACAGGCGTGCTCAGGGGATAACAACCCACACGCTAACCCAGGGCATGATGGCCACGTGTCGAGCGCTGTCAGACGAAGCGTCCCTCCTAAGTAACCTCCAGGGAGCAAGTAGATCAATCGTCCGAAGTGTCTGCCCTAGCGCAGCACCCCTAGCGGAACTGCTTCCTTCGTGCAAGCTCGAAGTCCCACCCTAGAGCAACACTACTAGCGAAAATTCTCCCATCTTGCAAGCCACAGTGTCCGCCCTAGCGCAACACCGCTATTGAAACTGCTCCCTTCGTGCAAGCTCGAAGTGTCCGCCCTAGCGCAACACCGCTAGCGGAACTTCTCCCATCTTGCAAGCGAGTGTCTGCCCTAGCGCAACACCGCTAGAGGAACTGCTCCCTTCGTGCAAGCTCGAAGTGTCCGCCCTAGCGCAACACTGCTAGCAGAACTTCTCTCATCTTGCAAGCGACAGTGTCCGTCCTAGCGCAACACCGCTAGCGGAACTGCTCCCTTCATGCAAGGTCGAAGTGTCCGCCCTAGTGCAACACCGCTAGCGAAACTTCTCCCATCTTGCAAGAAACTGTGTCTGCCCTAGAGCCACACCGCTAGCGGAACTGCTCCCTTCGTGCAAGCTCGAAGTGTCCGCCTTAGCACAACACCGCTAGCGGAACTTCTCCCATCTTGCAAGCGACAGTGTCCGCCCTAGCGCAACACCGCTAGCGGAACTGTTCCCTTTGTGCAAGCTCGAAGTGTCCGCCCTAGCTCAACACCGCTAGCGGAACTTCCCCCATCTTGCAAGCCAGTGTCCGCCTAGCGCAACACCGCTAGCGGAACTGCTCCCTTCGTGCAAGGTCGAAGTGTCCGCCCTAGCGCAACACCGCTAGCGAAACTGCTCCCTTCGTGCAAGCCCGCTAGCAGATCTTCCTTTCATCGGGTCACCAAAATCTCCGCTCACAGGGCCCATGCAACGCATGGGACCGCTGATGCTCAAACTACTGTCCTCAGAGACGGGGGACTTCCGCCAACATCGATTCCCGAGGTCATACCTCATATTGACGGTGACCGCCACGCAGCGTTACAATCAAACTATTGTCCTCCGGGATTGGGGGACTTCTGCCAACGGCGATTCCCGAGGTCACACCTCAGACAACGACTGTCACGCGGCCCTGATCAAGCACGTTGACCCCCCCGACACTAGGTATGAAAGATTGGGCTCACTACCCAACACACTCTACTCAGCGCAGATCCCCCTCAACAAACAATTTGCCGCTCAGGCGGAGGCCAATCTTAGCCGGGGAGTGGGGGACTCCCTAGGGGGCCTAGCAGGGGCCCACCTGAAAGGGTATAAAGCGTTTGCTTATAACAAATCCATGGTTGACAACGCACTGATGCTAATTATGATTTTGCAAGTCTAGCGGAAGTAACGCTTCAAACCGCTAGGCAACTCCCCAACCAAGATTGACCTCCTTGACTGGGGACTTGGGGGACTTGTACTTACATGGCATTTGCCAAGCATAATTAGCTATAATGAGCCACGCTCATGCTACTGCTAGCGGTACTGACAACCACTAATAGTGTGACCTACGGAAGCACAGCTAAGCAGGCTATCACCTGAGCCCCGGCACAACCCTAGATCACGGCTGACGGCCACCACGCGCTGCACCAAGATAGCCTCGCTGAAGCATCAGAAGCTGTGAACTGAACCATCAGTCCCACACCGAAAACAAGCAAGAGGTCAGCCTCTTCTCCACATATAAAAGGTCCACTCCTCTCTCCTCATTATATATACATACAACGCATTTACTACTCACCTACTGTTACTCTGTCAACATACATTGACTAACTTAGGCATCAAAGAAGTGAAGACCGCCCAGCGCGGTCTCTCTCCTGACGCCCTTTGTATCTCATTTGACAGGTAGCGCTAGCGGTCATAGTATCATACCTAGCGGTCCGCTCAACTGGACCCTTCACATCCAGCAGTCCGCTCAACGGGACCCACGTTAACCAAGATTGGGCACCACCCAATACCAAACGTTAACATGGCGAAAAAAGGTAGTACTCGATTTTGGGTTTTGAATTTCTGGCTGACGACCCCAAGCAGGGTGAGCGAGATCATCGCAAGTCCGTACCAGATGGCGGAGACTTTATCAGAGGATTCGGGGAAGAAGAGATAGAGAAGAAGTTTTTTTTTTAGGATAAAAGCTACCAGGTTTAAAAAATAGAGAGGAAAATTTTTTTTTTTAAAATATTCTTAGTTAAGACGAGAAGTGACCAAAATATCCCTTAAATTATGCCAGCTGTCAGAAGAGTTAACGCCATCATGGATGGTGTGTACGAAAATTGGGTTGGATTGAGTACTCCAGGTACTAATATGATAGTTTCCAAAAGTTAGGTACAAAAATTTAGAATGGGCCTTATCTCAGGTACAGTTTATATTTTTTTCCCTATCAAGAATGGGTATGATCTATAGAAAATTGGTGCAGGCTCTATTGCGTATCACATTGATTTCTAATTTCAAATCTGGTCCCTGATGCATTTGATTAATTGATTTTTTTTTTTGAACGAAATAGGTCAACCCTTTCATTAAATTCAGCGAGCAGTACAAAAACGAAACACCCCTATGGGGTCGACAGAAAGCAATCGTTCCTTAGAACCTCATGACACCCTATTCTAGAAGAATAAAATCCCAAAAAATCCCGAGTACACCCACCTTTTAGGAAATCCACGCACCCTTATTCAAACAAAAACCAAGAAACCTCGAAGCAGGCATAAATGGGAAACAACTAAGGCTCTGGTTTTTGCGACCCAAAAACAAAATTAAATTAAACTGCTTGTAGAAGGTGAAACTTCACCTTCTACCACTCCCTCTGCACCCGGAAACTCCACAAGTGGAGCCGCCTCTTCCTCTCCTGTTTGCCGTATTCCAGTCTCAACCTCAGCAGCGACAGCAAAAGTTTCCAAAGTTGAGTCAAAACACAGAGCTTTTCCCCTCCTTTTATACTTGCGAATCTTCTTCTCTTCCTGTTCCTCAGTAACTAATATGATAGTTTCCAAAAGTTAGGTACAAAAATTTAGAATAGGCCTTATCTCAGGTACAGTTTATATTTTTTCCCTATCAAGAATGGGTATGATCTATAGAAAATTGGTGCAGGCTCTATTGCGTATCACATTGATTTCTAATTTCAAATCTGGTCCCTGATGCATTTGATTAATTGATGGAAAAGCTAAGTGCATCTCTGAAAAACCTTTACTGTTGTATACCTTAGAAACCACT
This sequence comes from Rosa chinensis, assembly GCF_002994745.2. NCBI lineage: Eukaryota > Viridiplantae > Streptophyta > Magnoliopsida > Rosales > Rosaceae > Rosa > Rosa chinensis. The sequence continues at coordinate 75,394,311 of NC_037092.1, read as the reverse complement.
CTAGTCTTCTTTTGCCTTGCCTTAGGTTCACCTTCTCCCATCATCTCCAACCCCTTATCTCTCAAGAAGAAAACCCCTCTCCCAGTTGGTCCAAGGAAGGACAAACCTATATCTCATCTTTCTGCAGAGGACAGCGCAAAATCTTGGATGCCAAACCTCTACGGCATTCGAGATCTCAAGATCCTCCGAGATAGGTTGTTGTCCTCTGGTCTTGCTTGCATATAACCAAGTGAGAGGAAATTTATATTCCTCAGAGAGTTCTGTGTTTCTAATTTAAGTTTACAATATTTTGGCGTGTTTCATATTTTTGAGAGTGGTTTTCGATCTCCTTAGTTGAGTATTGCTATTTAGTTTCTAATTATTTTGATCATCTGTTTGCAGTATTTGCTGGTCTAGCCATGAAGTGGATGATTCCTTCATTCTCTTTGTTTGGTGTGTGCTTCTCAGCGATGGATGCAATCAGGAGCTTAGAATTTCTCAAAATACACAATTCCAATTAAAAATGGAAACATGATTTAGCCACAATACTCATTAAAAAGAAATGAAATTCTGATTCTGTCTTAGCAACATGCAAAAATTCTGTGTAAGTGTGTAAGTTTAGCCTGTCAATCATAAGTTTTGTGTAGGCACGCCCAATTATGTTCTGATCATAAATTATAAATGAGAAAAAAAGAGTATATGTTATAAAACAAATAAAAACATTCAAAATGTAACATGTTATAAAACATTCAAAATTTATCCTCTTTACATGGTTCATAAGGTTTGGCATAAGGCCATACCAAAATTGAAAAAGAAAAATATGGAGTGCCAAGGCAGACAATTCAATCCAAGATTACAAAGAAACATTTTCTAAACAAAACTCTTATCTAATGATCTTATAGAGTTGGGCACCTTGATACTCAGAAAACTAATACAGATTGATTGTTGTCAACTGCAACTGTTTATTCTTCAATTGAAGGAAAGCACAATGTCTGAATGTCTTACGAGCCAAAACCTGAAGATGAAAGCAAACAGCACGAAGATACAAAGAGACGGTAAGAAAACAACTTTATTTCCAAAATCAGAATAACGTAAATAAAGTTTATGTGAGAGAGTAGGTACCATTCATTTCTCAAAGCATTCTTTGCCGCCTAATCAACATTGCCCTCACATAAAGCCAATCCATTAAAACATTCAAGAAACCAAAGTATGTGTATCTCCATGACCGGTTGAATATCAAACTGCCACAAACTCCCCAAAATCCAACAGCAAACCCAAGCCCCATGCCGACATAAAATCCGAATGATATAAGCTCATCCTCATCTTCTTTAAGAATTTAATTGTTTGGACCTTGTTTCTCCTGGCCTGTAGGGCAGATCTTTTGTAGTGGAAGTCCGCAAAGTTGAGGATTTTCTGCATAAGTAGAGGGATCAAAGCTTTGGAGCTGAGTACCTATTGGGATTTGACCTGATAAGTTGTTATTCGACAAGTCCAAGACACCAAGACCATATATCTGAGAAAGGCTTGTAGGGATTCTACCATATATATGGTTTCTTGACAAATCGAGGAAATCTAACGACTGCAACTTCCCAATTTGAGGAGGCATTTGACCTGTTAGATTGTTTCTTGATAGATTTAAAGAAACCAATCCAATTGGATCAGTGATTTGACGAGGAATCTCCCCATCTAATCTGTTGCTTGAGAAATTGTTAAAACAGTAATGCACATTGATAATCTAGTTATCTAGATTAATCTAGAGGTAGCTAGTGTAGAAAGGTTCTCGAGTCATGGTGTAATTAAAGTATTAAACTTCTAGTGAGTTCTAGTGTTGTCCATTAATATGTGGTTAGCAAGTAACCACATGTTAAGTCGGTGAGTTAGTCGGTGATAATGGTTAGCTAATTATGTCGGTCTACAAGTCTATATATATGTGTATCAAGTCTTGTACAATGAATCATAAAAAAAGCTCCTCTATTAATAACCAAAAGCTCCCATGTTGTCAATATATACAAACCTCTCCTCTGTTACCTCCTCTGTTTTTTTAAACTCCTCTACTTCTAGTCCTAGCTCACCTAGTTCCTAAACATCTTTTCCTAAACACATTGTCCTAGCCCACTACTACTAAAGCTTCCGCACCAAATTCCAACAGTGGTATCAAAACCACAAATTCTAACACTGGTATCAGAGCTTTCTTCGATTAAATTTGGGGCGTTGATTTGTGTCTTCCACCATGTCTACCTCCACCTCCAACCAAACATCAATTCCTCTTCCCATCTTCAAGGGAGAAAACTATGATTTTTGGAGTATCAAGATGAGAACCTTCTTTATGTCTCAAGATCTATGGGACATAGTAGAGAAAGGATTCTCGACTCCAGAAAATCCGACGGTGGAGCAATTGAGGCAAGAAAAGAAAGAAAAATTAAGAGATGCTAGTGCTCTCTTCGCCATTCAACAAGCGGTGGACGATACAAATTTTTCAAGAATCATGGGAGCTACCACATCAAAAGAAGCTTGGGATCTACAAAAGGAGGAGTTTCAAGGGACGGCAAAGGTACGTTCTGTTAAACTACAAACAATGAGGAGAGAGTTAGAAAATTTGAAAATGAAAGATTCTGAGATCGTAAAAGATTACTATTCCCGGTTAAAGGAAATAGTAAATCAATTAAGAGCCTATGGTGAAAATATTAGTGAGACTAGAGTAGTTGAAAAAATACTCATTAGCCTCACTGAAAAATATGACCCAATAGTTACTGCCATCGAAAATTCTAAAGACATAACAACTCTTTCGGTGACAGAACTAATAGGCTCTTTAGAAGCTTATGAAAAAAGATTGAGTAGTCGGAATGAAAGTCCTATAGAAAGTGCATTCCGATCTAAACTCAATATTCGATCTCAGAAAAATGAAAAAGAAAAAAAGTTTGAAGAATTTTCTAGAGGAGGAGATAGACCCAAATATTGGGCAAATAAAAAAGATATAAAGGAGAAAAGAAATTATTCTCCATGTGGAATCTGCCACAAAAATAATCATCAAGAAAAATATTGTTGGTTTCGGGGAAAACCAAAATGCCGAAACTGCAACAAATTTGGTCATATTGAGGAAAATTGTTTCCTCAAGAAAAATCACCGAGCAGATTTTTCAGAAGAAAATGAGCAAGATGAGCAGCTCTTCTATGCATGTCACTCGGCGATTGAAGAGAGAAATAAGAAGTGGTACGTGGATAGCGGCTGCAGCAATCATATGTCTGGAGACAAAACCATTTTCTCCAAACTTGATACTTCACAAAAGTCTCAAGTGAAACTAGGAAATGGAGAAATGGTGAAAACTAAAGGCAAAGGTACGATTTCCATCCCGACTAATTTAGGAACTAAAAAGATTAATGATGTTCTATTAGTTCCTAGCCTGGAGCATAATCTCCTAAGTGTCGGACAAATGCTGGAAAATGGTTATGCTATATTATTTCATGGAGACTTCTGCAAAATATTTGACAAGAAAAGAAGGTTGATATTCAAAATAAGGATGAAAAATAGAAATTTCCCCATCCAATGGCAACAAATGGCCATGAAAGCAGAAGTCAAGAAGAAAAATATTTGCCTAGAGAAAAAGCAGCCGAGGACTCTACCACGTCAAGCAAATAAAGAAGGGAGTTCAAATCCTCCACAACCAAAAAGTTGTGAAGTTTCGATGAAGAAGAAAGCAGAAGGAAGGCCATGGAAAAAGAAAGCAAGAGCGAGAACACCTTCGCCAAGGCACTTCCAAGATCAAGACTTGAATTACTACGAAATTGCTCGGAGCATCATCAATGTGCATTAAGGAGGAGTGTTAAAACAGTAATGCACATTGATAATCTAGTTATCTAGATTAATCTAGAGGTAGCTAGTGTAGAAAGGTTCTAGAGTCATGGTGTAATTAAAGTATTAAACTTCTAGTGAGTTCTAGTGTTGTCCATTAATATGTGGTTAGCAAGTAACCACATGTTAAGTCGGTGAGTTAGTCGGTGATAATGGTTAGCTAATTATGTCGGTCTACAAGTCTATATATATGTGTATCAAGTCTTGTACAATGAATCATAAAAAAAGCTCCTCTATTAATAACCAAAAGCTCCCCTGTTGTCAATATATACAAACCTCTCCTCTGTTACCTCCTCTGTTTTTTTAAACTCCTCTACTTCTAGTCCTAGCTCACCTAGTTCCTAAACATCTTTTCCTAAACACATTGTCCTAGCCCGCTACTACTAAAGCTTCCGCACCAAATTCCAACAGTGGTATCAAAACCACAAATTCTAACAGAAATCAATGATCTTTACAAGTCCCAACGTGCTTTTGTAGTCGGACATTCTTCCTTTCCATATGAAAGATGCATCATCTTCGTAATTTTGAAGAGAAGTTGTTGCTAGTATATAGAAGTCTCTATAGTGTTTGATGCTTGGGATTGAACTTCCTTTTTGAGCCAAAGTAGTCAGATTGTTCAGGCATTGAGGTATAGTACCAGAGAAGGTGTTCCTAGACAGATCCAAAAGTTGAATGTTTTTCAGATGGCACAATTCCAAAGGCAAGCTTCCACTAAATTGATTAGATCGGAAAATGAGGATAGCCAACTTCAGAAAGCTAATCCCTATCCATTCAGGTATCATTCCTGTGATCCTATTTTCTCCAATATCAAAAACTTTTAAGTTTGTATAATTCTTCAAGGATGAAGGCAATTCTCCCTCAAAATTGTTCTTGCTAAGCTTCATTGTTTCAAGAGAAGCTAGGGAACCAATTGAAGAAGGAATTTTTCCAGAAAAAGCATTGTGACTCAAGTCAAGAATGACTAGATTTTCTAAATGCTTCCAACAATTTGGAAGTTCTCCGGAGAAAGAATTGCTTGATAGATCAAGAAGTTGTAAATTCCTATTGCCTGCACACAAGAAAGAGATCCTCCCTGAAAGTTTATTACTAGATAGATCCACATATACCAGTCCTGATGGTAGCGAGTGAATTGGCCCTTCCAGTTGGTTTGAACTCAAATTTAAAACCTCAGATCCAGAGTAATCTTGAAACCAGCTTGGAATGATATCAGAAATTCCAGCATCAGAAAGATCAAGCTCACCAAAGCTATTCTGAGATGTTCGAAGCCATTTTGGAAAATATGGCCCAATTTTGCAAGACCTTAATCTTATATTGGAAAGTTGAAAAGGAGGAAGCCAATCAGAACGAATGTTCAAAGTTAGTGAATTGGAAGATAAATCCAATACTTGCAGTTTGGAGAGGTTTGAGAAATGAGCTTCCGTAATCACTCCTGGCAAAGAGTTCATACTAACATACAAAGAGTTCATATGAACCTATTCTTTCAGGTATTCTTCCAGTCAGTTGATTGCCAGAGAGATCTACTGATCTTAATGAGTTACCAGCACAGCCAAATAATACTTGTATAAACTCAGAAAACTCTCCACTGTGATTATTTCCTGAAAGGAACAACGATTGCAAACTGCATAACTGGCCAATAGTTTTTGGGAGTTGTCCCTCTACTGAGTTATCAGTAAGACTTAGATCCAGGAGAGAACTCAGGTTGCCGAAAACATCAGGAATTGAACCACTTAAGTTGTTTCTTGAAAGGTCCAATGATTGCAAACTACATAACTGGCCGAAGGTTTCTGGGAGTTGTCCCTCTATTGAGTTATAAGCAAGACGTAGATGCAGGAGAGAACTCAGGTTGCCGAAAATATCAGGAATTGAACCACTTAACTTGTTGGCAGAAAGGTCAACGGATTTAAGGTTTGTATTGCAGGTTGACAACCAATGGAATATTGACCAGGTGAGATGGTTGCCAGAGAGATCAACTGAAGAAAGAGATTTAGAAGTGTTTATATGAGAAAGAGATGAAAGAATTGGAATAGGAAGATCACAGTATGATAATGTCAACGATTGTAGTTTAGGGAGCTTATCAACTACTTTTGGCCAATCTAAAAAGTTACTGAGATTCATCGAATCTAAGTTCAGGGATGTTAAAGAAGAAAGATGAGGGAGCCAATTGAGGTTTTTTGGATTATTAAAGAAATTGAAGCCAAGATCAAGAAATTGCAACTGTGTAAGGTTTCCAAGCTGATATGGTACTTCACCCACAAATTTACAGCCATAGAGGTTGAGAAATTTTAAATTGCTCAGAGAACCAATAGATTTTGGAATTGGGTTATGACTGAAGTTGTTGTGACCGAGGTCCAAATATTCCAAATGCTGCAACTCAAAAAGTTTAGGACTAATCTTACCTGGCAGAGGTGAGCCTGGCAGAGGTAAGACTTGCCCTATGTAAGAAAGATCAAGTTCAGTAACATGACCAGTTTGGTTGCTACAATGGACTCCTTCCCATTTGCAACAATCTGTTGACACGTTGCTTCCCCATGAAGAAAGTCTATGATTGTCCACGAGACCTTGTTTTATTGCTAGGAGAGCTTGCCTTTCCTTCTTTATGCACCTGATATTAGTAGCCCTGTAAGAATTATTAGGACTTGTCTTTGTTAATTCTTTGGTTCAATAACTTGTCATACTTTTGTGGAACAAGTAATCGAGAGAATATGGTAAGTTCTGTTTAAGTGCCTAGAACATATAGGAATCATAAATGTTCAGGATTGCAGACCTATTGTATTAAGGAATAAACTTTTCCTATAGGACATGAGTCAGGAAGCTCTTTACATTGTTGGATTAGGATTAGGAATACTTTATGGGAGGTTCCTAATCTGTATATATAAGGGACTTAAGCTCTGCTCTATCAATTACAACAAGCAATTCAGATTCACTGTCTCATAGAGTGATTGCATTCAGTCTATTGATCAGAGGAGAAGCTACGAGTTCTAACAAGTTCTTTGCCTAATGGATTCATCGCTATCATCGATCTATTCCAAGTAAGTAATCCATCTAATGTATTCTTATTATTGAGCATTATAAACTTAATATAACATTTGGTATCAGAGCCTCTATGCTCAAACAAGAATCGTTTTGGTTTTTTGTTTTAAAAGGGGGAAACAAACCTTTTATGCCATTGTTTAAAAAAAAAAAAAAAAAAAAAAAAGGTTTCAGAGGCCTAGACCCTCATTGGCCCAAAACACCAGCAAGAAACCCAAGCCCTGTTTTTTGCCTTCGATCTTTCATCAGAACAAAACTATGCGTTGTAGCTGCAACGGATCATACCCAAATTCTCGACCACCGACTCAAATTACATGCTTCCGCCTAAAATTTTCATTCCAAAATTATTGAAACCATATATGATTGAAGAAACCTATGACTTTCAATCTTAGTTTTATCGTTGCTGGTGATCAAGTTTTCAAGTTGAATTTCTGCTTCATGGTATGCTTCCCGGTTTTTCATTCAACTTGATCTACATATGGGTTTTCATAAAAGATGGTTTTCATAAAAGATTTATATTCAGTTAAAAGTATTTACTTCGGCAAAAGTTTAATTTCCATAGCCTTGTTGAGGCCTATATGTCAAACTGCTGCAGGTGTTGGTTGAATTATGTGAATACTGTTTGTTTCTCTCTTCTTTTTTGTGTGTTTGTTGGTTGTGTAGATTAGGTTCTCCCTTTTTCGCTAAACAAAACTGCACAATCACTTAAGCTTTCACATAAAACTCTAAAAGATTTCAACATAAAACACTTAAAACTTTATGCATCATCTAAGTTATGTAAAGTTTTAATAAACATTCAATATTGCCCTAGCAATTATATGTTAAAAATTTTAATAACTCTATAGAAAAGATCAGAAAACTTGTGATTTTATTGCCTAGAGATTGTAGTTCTTGCTCCCATAGGAGGTTTAAATAACATGCATCTTTAGGTGTAAGATCAGCACATTACAAGCTGGGATAATCACTTTCAGATGGTATAGGAAGTTCTTCATGCCTCCAAACATGTTGACTTAGCTTATTCCTACAGTTGGTTGTTTCAGTTTTGGGAATGTGATTCAGTATGTCACAGTCTTGGTACCACAGCTGAGCAGACATGTCATACAAAACTAGAACTTCAGTTTATTTTCTGGTTTTGCTTTGGTTTGCATCTTAATAAAATTTAATACTAAAATATCTGTTAATGTCATTTACAGTGAATACACCCTTCAACATTAATCAAATTGTGTTGCTGAATGGTTCCAATTACAAGAAGTGGAAACAAGACATTGAGCTAGCTTTAGGCATACTAGACTACGATCATGTCCTAAAAGATCCTTGTCCTCCTACACCAACACTGCAATCCACCAATTTTGATAAGAACAAGTATCATACCTGGATTAAGCATAACAAAATGGCACTTATTGTCATGAAAAGGTCAATGTCTGAAACTGTTCGAGGAGGGATTCCAGATATTGAAAATGCCAAAGACTTTTATGATGCTATAGCTGCTAAGTATAAGGAGTCAGAGAAAGCTGAAACTGGAAATTTGATGAATGCCTTGATAAGTATGAAATTTGATGGAGTTGGTAGTGTGAGAGAATATATTATGAAGGGAACTGAAATAGCAGCAAAATTGAAAGATCTGAAAATTCCTATTGAAGAAGCCATGCTAGTTCACATTGTTTTGAATTCACTGCCACCTCAGTATAGTCAGCTTTTGACCACCTACAATACACAGAAGGATAAATGGAGTCTGAATGAGTTGATATCTATCTGCGTCCAAGAAGAGGATAGGATAAAAAAGGGTAAGGGAATAGCTGTGAACCTCGTGTCTAAGCCTAAGACTCAGTATAAACCTAAGAAGTATAACTTCAAGCCAAATTCTGCATCTACCTCTAAGGTTGTTCAGGGATCTCAAAACTTTAAGTCAAACAAGAATACTTCTCTCAAGTGCTTTTTCTGCCGCAAGCCAGGACATGTTAAGAAAGATTGTAGAGGTTTCAAAGATTGGCTTATTAAAAAAGGTACTAACTCAAAACCTGTTTTTCATTTAGAATCTAATCTTGTGTCAGTTTCCAGTAGCTCTTGGTGGTTTGACACTGCTTCTCCAATTCACGTAATAACTTCTATGCAGGGATATCTAAGAAAGAGGACCCCAAACAAGAATGAAGCTAAGATATGCTCTGGGAATGGGAATAAAGTGGCTGTCAAGGCTGTAGGAGTAGTTAGGCTTTTGTTTCCTAGTGGTTTCGTTTTGGATTTAGAAAACGTTTATTGTATTCCTTCTATGTTAAGAAATTTGATTTCTGGTTCATTATTTGTAAGAACTGAAGGTTTTTCCTTCCTTGGTAATAAAAATAGTCTTGATTTCTTCAAATTTTCTGAGTTTTTTGGCAATGCTACTCTCGTTGATGGCTACTGGCATATGAACTGCAAAAATTCTATTGATGTGTTTTTCACAGAAAAAATAATTGGTAACAAAAGACCAAGGTTTAATGAAAATTCTGCTTTTCTTTGGCATAAACGGCTAGGTCATATTTCTAAAGAGAGACTACAACTTTTAGTCAAAGAAAACTTTCTTCCAAACTTAGATTTTTCTGATTTTGACATCTGTGTTGAATGCATTAAGGGGAAGATGACTAACACTAGGAAAAAGGGGTCCATTAGGAGTCAAGAGCTGCTGGAAGTTATTCATACTGACATTTGTGGGCCTTTCCCACATAAGACTATATGTGGAAACCAATATTTCATCACTTTTATCGATGATTATTCTAGGTTTTGTCGTGTTTTCCTTATTTCTGAAAAATCAAAGGCACTTGAAACTTTTAAAATATTTAAAGTTGAGGCAGAAAAACAGCTAAATAAAGCAATTAAGGTTGTGAGATCCGATAGGGGAGGTGAATTCTATGGCAGGTATACTGAGTCTGGGCAAAACAAAGGTCCTTTTGCCCTCTACCTTGAGGAATGTGGTATTAAAGCGCAGTACACTACACCAGGTACGCCAGAATAGAATGGAGTGTCGGAGAGAAGAAACAGAACCTTGTTAAATATGGTTAGGAGCATGATGTCTAAATCTGGTCTTCCGAAATTCTTATGGGGAGAAGCACTTAAGACGGCTAATTACATTTGAAATAGAACTCCTAGTAAGGCAGTCCCTAAAATACCTTTTGAGTTGTGGAACAGTAGAAAACCAAGTTTGAGACACTTACATGTGTGGGGTTGTAATGCAGAAGCTAAAGTTTATAATCCTCAGGCTCAGAAACTAGATCCTAAGACTATTAGTGCCTATTTCATTGGATATGCAGAAAACTCTAAAGGGTTCAGATTCTATTGCCCTAATAATTACACAAGAATTCTGGAAACCAACAGAGCTAGGTTCATTGATGAGTTGTGCGATGGTGAGAATGATGTTTATGATAGTTTTGATGCAGAACCTAAACTTATAAGTGATTCAGTTACTCTTGATCCCTATTCTTGGCTGGTTTATGATATTCCTGTTACTGCAAACTGCGATCAAACCTCAAATCACATAGAGCCAATCCCTATTAATGCTCCTGTAGACTTGCCTTCGCCAGAGCCTTTTGTTGTACCTCAAGACATAGCTGAACCCCAACCAAATACTAATGAGGAACCTCAGCAAAACTTAGTTGTTGAGAATCAAGAAGAATCACTTCTTGTACAACAACCACAGCAAGAAGTAGCGCAACTTAGAAGGTCACAAAGGGTTAGAAAATCAGCCATTCCGGATTGTTATGAAACTGTGTTCCTCACTGAATCAGATTTTGACTTAGGTGAGGACCATGATCCTATAACCTTTACTCAACCAATCGAATCAAAACAAGCAAAACAGTGGAAGGAAGCTATGTTAGCAGAACTTAAATCCATGAGTGATAATGGTGTATGGGAGCTTGTAGAAAAACCTGAGGGATTTAAGCCTATAGGATGCAAATGGGTGTTCAAAACCAAGAGGGATTCACAGGGAAAGATAGATAGATACAAAGCGAGATTGGTAGCTAAGGGATTCACACAAAAGGAGGGCATAGATTATACAGAAACTTTTTCTCCTGTGTCGACTAAAGATGCCTTAAGAATTGTCATGGCACTAGTAGCACATTAGGACCTTGAGCTTCACCAAATGGATGTGAAAACGGCTTTTCTCAATGGTGATTTAAAAGAAGAAATATATATGTGTCAACCTGAAGGGTTTGTTAAAACTGGTAATGAAAACAAAGTGTGTAGACTTCAGAAATCGATATATGGTTTGAAACAAGCTTCTAGGCAGTGGTATTTGAAATTTGATTATGTGATTACTTCGTTCGGCTTTACAGAAAATAGGATGGATAAATGTATTTATCTCAAAATCAGTGGGAGTAGATTTATTTTCTTGGTTTTGTATGTTGATGATATATTGCTGGCTAGTAGTGATATTACCTTGATGAATGAAACAAAGGCATTTGTGTTAAAGCATTTTGACATGAAGGACATGGGAGAGGCTAGTTATGTTTTGGGAATTGAGATCGTAAGGGACAGATCTCGATGTTTGCTAGGATTATCTCAGAGAAATTATATATCTAAGATTTTGCAGAGATTTGATATGCACACATGTAAAGCTGGTGATTCACCTATGTCTAAAGGTGACAAATTACATGAGGGACAGTGTCCTAGAAACGCAGTAGAACGGAAAGATATGGAAAGGAGGCCATATGCAAGGTTAGTCGGGAGCTTAATGTATGCTCAGGTTTGTACAAGGCCAGACATAGCTTTTGCAGTTGGTGTGTTAGCTAGATATCAATCTAATCCTGGTTTTCAACATTGGGTGGCTGGCAAGAAAATTTTAAGATATCTTCAGAAAACAAAAGATTATATGTTTGTATATAGAAAAATTGATAATATGCAGTTAGAAATAATTGGCTATTCCGATTCAGATTACAGAGGTTGTCCAGATGATCTTAAATCCACTTCAGGTTTCATTTTCATGTTAGCTGGGGCTGCAGTGTCTTGGAAAAGTGTCAAACAAGGTTTGACAGCTACGTCTACAATGCAGGCTGAGTATGTTGCTGTTCATGAGGCAGCTTGTCATGCATTATGGCTACGAAATTTTGTTATCGGAATTCAGGTCATCGATTCAATTGAAAGGCCAATTAAGATTTTTTGTGATAATGCAGCAGCTGTTTTCTTTGCCAAAAACAATAAGAGATCTTCAGGTTCTAAAAACATTGACGTAAAATACTTTGCTGTTAGGGAAAGTGTCAGAGATGATGAGATAGAAGTAATACATATTAGAACCTTGGAGCAGCTAGCAGATCCTCTCACAAAGCCATTGTCGATTTCAGCTTATCAGGAACATGTGAAAATATGGGAGTATTGAGCAGTTTGGATGAGTAAAGTAGTGGGTGCAATTTCATTAGCTTGAGTTTAGTTGCTTGTTTGCCCTTCATGAACTTCTTGTATCTTTAGAATTTCTAATTGACATTAACATGAATTTAGTTTTATCGTTCAGTAATCCCTTACAAGTTTTCTTCATGCCATTTTCAGAAAAGGTATTATATTCTGCATATATATATATATTGCCTTGTTTTGCTGGAATTCAATTATTCCGAATTGATGCAGAATTACAGAATTATTTTTATTTGGCATATGAAATTTCATATCAGTAAGACATTTATGGCATTTAGTTGAGCTAGAATGCATTCATTAAGGCAGCCTATGTATGTATTCATTTATATTCTCATGTTCTTAAGTTAACTCCTGTGGGTCATGATTGCTGCATTGTGATTATGGAGTGCTGATCTTGCTTAATATCTGCTTTCCATAGTCTTTTGTGTGTTGTCTTGATCTGACTGAGTTGTCAAATAGGTCCAGAAATTCATATTTTCTCTTGTGCACACTTCAGGGTTGCTATATCCAATTTTGTGACATTCTTGTTGAAATTAACAAGGTACAGTCCAATGGGAGAATGTAAGAATTATTAGGACTTGTCTTTGTTAATTTTTTGGTTCAATAACTTGTCATACTTTTGTGGAACAAGTAATCGAGAGAATATGGTAAGTTCTGTTTAAGTGCCTAGAACATATAGGAATCATAAATGTTCAGGATTGCAGACCTATTGTATTAAGGAATAAACTTTTTTCCTATAAGACATGAGTCAGGAAGCTCTTTACATTGTTGGATTAGGATTAGGAATACTTTATGGGAGGTTCCTAATCTGTATATATAACGGACTTAAGCTCTGCTCTATCAATTACAACAAGCAATTCAGATTCACTGTCTCATAGAGTGATTGCATTCAGTCTATTGATCAGAGGAGAAGCTACGAGTTCTAACAAGTTCTTTGCCTAATGGATTCATCGCTATCATCGATCTATTCCAAGTAAGTAATCCATCTAATGTATTCTTATTATTGAGCATTATAAACTTAATATAACAAGCCCCACGCCATAGTCCATAAACAAATCCAAGGGGACTCATGTGCAGCAAAAGCACCACAAGTGGATAAAAGAGTTTGAGGCACATCTTGTCCATGTTGAGTAAATTAAAGAGTAAAACACAGAGAAAGAAAGAGAGATTTATGCATCCAACAATACAAGAATACTTGCTGGAATTCTCAAGTTAATAGAAGCGGTTAACAAATTTTATATACTTGATATATGTCTTAGTTGAGTATAGTTGCGATGAACTTTCATAACAATGCTGATCTTCCCAGGCAATTTAGTCAAGTCAATCCCGGCCCCCATAATACGCTCACTTGGGGACTTCTTACTCCAGCTGTTGCAAAATGTCCGCTAGTTGAACCCCGTCCAGTACGCTAAGTATTGCAGCCCGTACACCTGGGCTCTCCTGCATCACTAGGCATTGGGCACTCCTGGCTACTTTCTGTCCACACATACTGGCTAGCTTTTGTTGACTGTTAATGGTCTACTAACTGTAATTTGTGTGCCGTCATGATGAAAGAATGAGGGGTTTCTGGTATTTTGGCAGCTGGTATGTTTTACTGGTATCTCACACCGCTTCGAAGTGAGCTCAATTGTCCCGTTGGTTTGATCGATTTGATCGATTTTGAGTCCTTCATCTTGCTCTGAAGAAGAAGAAGAAGAATTTACAATATGACCTTTTTATTTTTCTTCAAATTTGGAAGCAATCAAAACTCACCAGCATTCAGATCCTGAATGGGGAAGCTTTTCAAAACATAAGCAACCAAGCCAAACAAACCAATTTCTCGATTCCTCCGGCCACCCCGAAGCTCTCTCTGATTGGTGGTGTTGTTGTTTCAAAACTAGGTTAGTAAATTCTTCCCTGCATTTTGGTAATTGTGTACGTTGCTAGAAAGATCTGGTTGCCGATTTGGGTTTCTCCGTCTCCGCGTTTGTGAATTCCGCTGAGGAATTGGCAATGCAGCTTGAAATTGTGTGGAATCGGAAAAGTTAGGAGGATTTGAGCTGGCTCGTACCATTTTTGTCGTGCTTAGGGTGTTTTCGATTTTTCGGAAGGTGGATAATTTAGGTCTCTGAAGATTGAGGCTTGGATAAGGTAGAAAGGAGGTCAGGTATGGTAGGAAAAGAGAGTAAAGAATTATTAATAGTGTTTTTTTTTTTTTTTTTTTTTTTTTTAGTTTGGAAGAGACGGAAAAGGACCACAAGTAGTGTGAGTTTCTTCTTAGATGTAGTGTATCTGAAGAAAAGGATATTTTCAATTGTGGCAGCATGGTGCTTTTGATGCCAAATCCAAGTTCTAGTAAGGGTTTGATTCCTTAAGATTGAAACTTTGAATGTTAGAGACAGCCCAATATGAACTAAGCCATTACTTGACTGTGTAACTTTGAATCGTAAAGGTTCATACTTTTTGTTTATCAAGGTGGAGTTGCTTGCTTGTAATATTGATTCAGTTCTTCTAATCTGGGGTTATGTATTTAGGAATTGTATTTTGACGTGGGTTCTTTTGTTTGTTTGGATATTTTGATTAGTGTTTAAGTGAATATGAATTGTGTGTATTATTGATAATAGGAGCCCTATATATAAGGAATTTCAAAGTACCGGAAAGGTAATAGAGTCCGAACATAATTAAGGAATCTATAACTACTCCTATTACAACTCTACTATAAACCCTAGTTTGAAGAGGCACACCTAATGTCGATTTCCTTCGACACTTCCCCTTGTGCCGCTTAAACTTGATGATGACGCTTTGATCGTTGCCTCACTAAAAACCTTGCTAGGTAACAAAAACCCTGCATGACAAAAATAACCCTGGTCGAAGGGCAAAAAGATCACAACACATCCTTCACTCTTCGAGATCGAACATGTAGACATCGTGCCTCCCCCTGATGTCAATATCTCCCCCTGATTGCTACAATCATGGTAGTTCGGATAACTTTCTTAATCCGATGCTCTTCACATGTTTCTCGAAGGTGGATTTAGGTAACGACTTAGTAAATAAGTCCGCTACATTATCCTCTGATCGGATTTGATTCACTTCAATATTTAGAAGTGCCTGTTGTTGCTGATTGTAAAATAACTTAGGCGATATATGCTTGGTGTTGTCACCATTGATGAAACCTAATTTCATTTGCTCAATACAAGTTGCATTATCTTCATAAATGCATGTAGGTTCATCTGTGGTAGACTTCAAACCACAAGTTCCTCGAATGTGTCTAACTATAGACCTTAGCCATATGCATTCTCGCACGGCTTCATGTAGAGCGATAATCTCTGCATGATTTGAGGAAGTAGCAACAAGGGTCTGCTTTGTAGACCTCCAAGATATCGCTGTGCTTCCCATGGTAAAGACATAACCCGTTTGGGAGCGACCTTTGTGAGGGTCAGAGAGATACCCTGCATCAGCAAAACCCATCAAGACATCATTGTCATTTTGATGGAGGGGAGGAGGGACACGGAGAGTGGCGTTTTGCCTTGTGGAGTCCGATCCCACATTTCCGTTATTTCTTTTCTCTCTGTAAGGATAAAATAGGCCCATATCAATCATACCTCTCAAGTATCAAAAATTGTCTTTACACCAATCCAATGGCGGCGTGTTGGCGCAGAACTGTGTCGATCTAACAAGTTTACTGCAAATGAGATATCCGGTCTTGTGCATTGAGATAAATATAATAATGTGCCTATTACACTTAGGTAGGGCACTTCAGCCTCTAATAAGTCTTCGTCCACATCCCTTGGACGAAACGGATCTTTTCCAGGCTCAAGACTACGGCCGATCATGGGAATACTCGCAGGCTTTGCCTTATCTTCATTAAAGCGCCTTAGAAATTTTTGAGTATATGCTGACTGATGGATCATAATCCCATTACTACGGTGCTCGAGCTCTAGTCCGAGACAAAACCGTGTTTTCCCAAGATCTTTCATCTCAAATTCGGATTTCAGGTACTTAGCAGTTTCCTTTAACTCATCTAGAGTTCCAATTAGGTTCATGTCATCAACATAAACTGCTACAATTGCAAATTCGGAACTTGTCCTTTTTATAAACACTCATGGACATATTTTATTGTTCTCATATCCCTTCCCAATCAAGTAGTCACTTAGACGGTTATACCACATCCGTCCCGATTGTTTCAATCCATATAGTGAGCGTCTCAATCTTATCGAAAACGCGCTCCGTGGTTTAGAGCCACTTGACTTGGGTAATTGAAGTCCATCTGGGATCTTCATATATATCTCTGAATCTAGATCTCCATAGAGATATGCTGTAACCACATCCATAAGCTGCATGTCAAGTTTTTCGGAAACTACCAAACTGACAAGGTAGCGGAACGTTATAACGTCCATTACTGGAGAATATGTCTCCTCGTAGTCGATTCCAGGGCGTTGTGAGAAACCTTGCGCCACAAGGCGGGCTTTATATCTAATGACCTCATTTTTCTCATTACGCTTTCTAACAAAGACCCATTTATGGCCAACAGGCTTTATATTTGGGGGTGTCAGCGTTATAGGCCCAAATACCTGTCTCTTTGTTAGTGAATCCAATTCAACCTGGATCGCATTTTTCCATTTAGGCCAATCTGTTCTTCGTTGACATTCTTCAACGGAGCGAGGTTCGATATCATCGTGTTCTATAATCCCTTGAGCAATAGAGTATGCGAATACATCATCAAGGATAATAGAATCTCGATTCAACGTCTCATGTACACTAGTGTAATTCATGGAGATCTCCCTATTCCCTGGGATTGGTTCTAACATTGGAGTGTCCCCCAATGATGTCTCTTGGACATAACCATAATCCGGAATATCTTCATGAGACGGGTTATTTATGTCGATGATTAATGGATCTTTTTGTGCCAAGCTCGCTTTCTTTCTTGGGCAAGAATCCATCGAACCTTTGGGCCTCCCACGTTTCCTTGCTTGGAGTCCGGCCTGAGCCACATTTCCATCACCATTAATGGTGGTGGCGTCATGCCCAATACCCCTAGGGTTGGCGCCATGTCCATTATTTTTAGGGACAGCAATCCTTGCAGGCACGTTTGCAGCAGGTATATGTGATCTTGTCACTTTAGCGATATCAGAAAATGCATCAGGCATAGAGTCTGCTACGTTGTGAAGATCGAGAATTCTCCGCACTTCAATTTCGGACTGTGCGGTTCAGGGATCAAGATGAGACAAAGTGGGGACAGACCACGACAATTCCTGTCGTTTCTGTGGAACATTATTGTTCTTATCTCCCCCTAACGACGGGAAGACTGTCTCATCAAAGTGACAATCTGCAAATCTAGCAGTAAATAGATCGCATGTCAAGGGTTCCAAGTAGCGGATAATGGTTGGAGAGTCATATCCAACTTAAATGCCTAATCGTCTTTGAGGACCCATTTTGGTGCGCTGTGGCGGCGCAATTAGCACATAAACTGCACACCCAAATGCGTAAGTGTGAGACGTCAGGCTCATATCCAATAACCAGCTAGGACGCAGAAAAGGGTTGAGTGGCAGTGGGTCTCAGACGAATAAGCATAGCTGCATGCAATATTGCATAGCCCCAAGCAGACACAGGGAGAATGGTGCGCATAACCAATGCTCTAGCAACCATTTAAAGTCTTTTAATGGCAGCTTCTGCTAGACCATTTTGGGTGTGAACATGAGGAAAAGGGTGTTCAACCTCAATCCCAATGGACATGCAATAGTCATCAAACGTTTTTGATGTAAACTCTCCAGCATTGTCAAGACGAATTGACTTAATGGGATGATCAGGGTGGTGAGCCCTTAATTTAATGATTTGTGATAGGAGTTTAGCAAACGCAGCATTTCTTGTGGACAAAAGCATGACATGTGACCATTGTGTCGATGCATCAACCAACACCATAAAATATCGAAATGGTCCGCAAGTTGGTTGGATAGGTCCACAAATATTACCTTGGATTCTTTGCAAGAATGGAATATTTTCCTTAGTATCCTTTGCGTAGGATGGTCTCAATCCCAATTTCGCTAAAGTGCAGGCTTTGCAAAACGAAAGATGGGCTTTAGAAACAACCAGAGAAGAATCCGGTTGAGCCACGAAGTCACAATTGACTTTAGAAGTAGAAAAAGGAACCAAGGAGGCATTGGTGGTGTCAATACCACTTTTGGGCCACAGGGGGTAGGCGGCTCTGGCCCTACCTTGGACCAAATTTTGGTTCTAACTTCTTTTCGTTTTGAAAAATGGATCTCCGTGTGAAGTCTTTAGTATGCGGATCATCATATCACGACCTGGGTGTCCCAGACGATCGTGCCAAAGCCTATATGTGTCCGAATCCCATAAGTCATCTCTCATGACATGGTTAGATTCAACGACTAGAATAGTGGTTGCATACAACCCACTACAGCGACACATAAGTTTCTCTAATACTCGTTTATGTCCGTAGTCATTAGAGATGATGCAAAGGAACTCTTGTCCATTCTCACAATGTGTTTCCACATGAAAACCATTGACTCTTATATCTTTAAAACTCAATAGGGTCCTTCCAGCCCTAGGAGCATATAGAGCTTCAGTGACATTAATACTTGTGCCATTTGACAACATAAATTGAGCTGGTCCTCGACCATGAATCAATTGTGATGGTCCAGCCATCGTAGTCACAGAAGATCGACTAGGAGTCAGCCATAAAAACAGTTGCCTATGTCGCAATATAGTATGTGTAGTGCCACTATCAACAAGGCATTCCAACTCTCCAGGAAACATACTGAAAAATAATAAAGTTCGAAATTAAAAACATGTCCATGACATTGAATAATACGATACTTTATCAATAAAAATAGCCAATGATTACATCAAAGGTTCCAAAAAGTCTAATCCAGAATAAAATCAAACTAAGACACATTGTAGTCGCTCTATCCGTTTGGTAACTCCAATCAAATATAACCAGGAAAGTAGAGAGAGATGTTGGTGGAGCGAGGCTCTCTTAAGTACCAATGATCTCAATGACTTTCCTAGACATCATATTTTATTAGGTGCGCCACATGAGAAAGAGTAAATACAATTGTCACTTATTAACTAAGGCATATTGCCATTACAAAATTCTTGGAAAAATAAAAAGGACCATTCTAATCAAAGTCTGCAGCATCCTTATGCACTTCATCAGCTTTGAAGTCCTCTATGGTGAGGTTGACATCTCCACCATCTTCTTCTTCTTCTGCAAGGTACACTTCTTGCTCCCTCAGGTCCCTGTATGCCCTGTATCTTGCAGCTAGTTGCTCGCTTGCCTTGCATTGCTTGAACCAATGCTCACTTGATCCACATCGATGACACACATCATTGTGGTTGCCTCCCTTCAATTGAGGTGCACGTTGTGGGCGTTCTCTAGGAGGGTTGGTGTCACCACCACAACCCATGGCGCCTCCACCACGAGCCATGGCGCCACCACCATGACCACGGCTACCTCTCCCACATGTGGCATTGCCACCACGTGTATCCGCACCAAACTTGCGGTTTCCTTCCTTATTAGGGCTGTTATATGGACCCATACGTCCCTCATGTCCCTTATTAGGGTTCCGCTACTTGCGCCCTCCTTTGGGAGCATTATAATTCGCCTCATGAACGCTCTTAGTTCCAATGGGCCTTGAATTATAATTCCTCACGAGTATGTTATCATGTTTCTCAGCTACAGATATGATATTGATAAGCTGATGAAACCTCGTGATCCGTCCAACATTGACCTCAGTACGGTATTGCTTTGATACCACAATGGCTGAAACGGGGAAGGTGGAGAGAGTTTTCTCAATTAACTCTTGCTCTGTGACAGGTTGTCCACAAAATCTCAACTTGGATTGTAAGCGAAGAGCTTCTGAATTGTAATCAGCAACAAACTTGAAGTCAACAAAGCGCAGATTGTTCCATTGAACCTTCAAGTCAGGGAGGAGGGAATCTTGGACATTGCTAAAACGCTCTTCTAGCGCTACCCATAGCTCTCTTGCATCCTTGATCGACATATACTCCAATCTGAGTGCTTTGTCCATATGACGTCGCATCAAGATAACTGCTTGAGCATTCTTTGCAGATGTTCTGATGAACACAAGATCCGGGTTAGGTGCCTAGATTATGAATAATATTCCCTTTGAAGTGAGATAGTTCACAACATCGGTTACCCAACTATGGTAATCCGAGCCTGTTGAGTCAAGCATGGGAAAGTCGAGTCGAGGTTCATTCAACATCTTGAAAATAAGAAGAGAAGATATATTAGTTTCGGAGCTAAACTTCCACGAAAACTAAATAATAAGATTTCCGAGCTATGCTACCAAGAAATCAATTTCCAAGAATCTCTTTTGGATTAGACCAAACAATAATGTTTTAATATGGTCACAATTTTGATGCTTAATTACGGATGCTCTTAGTCTAAGCATTATGAACACTCTTAGTTCATACGAACGCTCTTAGTTCGTTTAATTATGAACACTCTTAGTTCATACGAACACTCTTAGTTCGTTAAGCGCGAATCCCCACAATTCCGCTTTGTTAAATACTCAAAACCATTTGGCAACATATATTCCAATATTCTACAGAAAATAAAAGGAATTTAAAGTACAAAAAGCAGCAACTTTAATTCACAAAGACTTACGTGATGGTTTTTGGTTGAGGACACACGCGTGTTGGAGTAGGCGTGTTAGGGCAGCAGTGAATAGCAGCGACAATTAGAAGCAGCAGCAGCTAGTGGCGGTAGCAGTGCAGTTCGGCAGCAGTGCAACAGGCTTGCAGCAGCAGGTTCGGCAGGCAGCAGAAGCAGTGCAGGCTGGTGCGCGGGCTGCGGGTTTGCGGGCAGGTGTGTGCAGGCGGGTGCGCAGGTGTGCAGGGCGTGCTGCAGTAGGCAGGGGCTGCAGACTTGCGGCAGGAGGGCTGCAGACGGCGTGCGGCAGGAGGGGAAGGCCAAGCTAGGGTTTTTGTGTAGGTAAGGGAGGGCTGCAGCAGATTTGTTTTGAGAGAGAGTTTTTAGGTTTTTTTTTTTTCTTGGGCTAGGGTTAGAACTCGTGCTGATAACGTGTTTAAGTGAATATGAATTGTGTGTATTATTGATAATAGGAGCCCTATATATAAGGAATTACAAAGTACCATAAAGGTAATAGAGTCCGAACATAATTAGGGAATCTATAACTGCTCCTATTACAACTCTACTACAAACCCTAGTTTGAAGAGGCACACCTAATGTCGATTTCCTTCAACAATTAGGTACTTTTTGAGGAAGTTGAAGAAAGTGAAGAAGAGCAATGGACAAATCTTGGCCACCAATGAGGTATTTATCTTACATATCTGTCGATATAGCACTTTATCTTTGAGGTCACATGAGTCTGTTAATTAACCGATTGTGGGCTGGATTCTTAATTTTGTTTCATGTTTGAAATAAAAATTGGGTTTAGTTTATGCTTACCAAGAACTGTATTGCTCGTTTGTTATTGCAATGATGACAGCTGTGAATCCCAGCTTTTGTGGTCTGGGAATAGACTTTATCCACATATATGATATATCTGAGCCCAGATTCAGATTGAACAACAAAGTTATAGTTATAGTTTTTAATCAATGAAGTTATGATTAAATGCTGTGATTACTTAGTTGGAATGCCAATGCTCCAATGCATATAATGGCATGAGGCTATGAACTAATGGCTTTTCAAGTGTGGTATGGTGCTTTTGATGCTTATATAATCGGCGTGCGGCACACATGGCAAGCCTGCATGTTCTTTCTCAATAACGAACTTCCTTATTGTGTTTTGTCTTCACTTTTGAGGTTTTGTTCCTTACTCATTACGTAGATTCATTGACTAATGTGTTTTGTCCTTGTAGCTCTGCGTCCGCTAACAAGGAAGAAGGCATTCCTACAGATTTTATGATGAGCATCCAGTTAGAGTCACACAAAAATGGAAATGGGGGGTCAGAGCTAAAAAGATGGAGGGGGGGGGGGGGTGTTGGTGGTTCAGAATCACAGAAAGATGGAAATGGGAGATGCAAAATCTCAAATGGGACTTCTGGTAAAGATGCTAAACTAGTGGAAAGGTCCGGCAGCACAATTGATGGTAATACTCTTTCCCCCCTCTCTGGAGTATGTGCTTGCTACTGGTTCCATTTTGAGATCCTGCTTCTCCATGATTTTCCCTTTGAACTTTATTTTGCTTAGGTAATGAGATACTAGCTCTGGTGGAAATGGAATGATTAAATTATATCGTTCCTTATTTAAGATTGCCGACGGATGCTTCTGAGGAGGAAATCAGAGCGTGCTTAATTAATTGATGGCACTGTTTTATGCAGAATTTTAAATAAGCTGCATGTGTCCGGTTCAGTTGAAATGGTAGGATTACTGTTCTCATTTTTCTTTTCTTTCTTCTCTTTGGCTTGTAAACATGCTGTTGTATGATGTTTTACTGCTTTATGATTGTCAAAATATCTTCAGTTCTTTAAGTTGACCGTATTAGTTTTGGTATATGGTCTTATATGCTGTCTTCCTCATATGAACTGCTTTTGTCCTGCTTTAGGGAGGGAGTTCAGACCCTGGTTTTGCAAATGTCAAAGGTTTCTGGTGGCTGTGGAGGAGTTAGGATTCTCTCCGTTTGAGCTTTAGGACCTACAGCAGGTACTTTATCTGTATTTTTTTTTTTTTTACTCTTTAATTTTTAAATTTTTGTCAGGCATCCTGTCATTGGTTATTTCTGTCTAAATTCATGAAGCTCGTGTAACCTGGTACATTGAAACTAAGCATCCTCTTCCCATTGGCGACATCATATAAAATTGCAGCAAAGCATCTGGTGGCCAACTTGGCTTTAGATTAGTTGCATTGCAGGGATATGGGTTTAAATTAGGGGTGTATCTACCAACTGATCATGTTCTGTTCATTATAAACCATATTATGCTGATCTTTCTGATCAAATCTACTGTTAAGTACTGGTTTTATGCAGAATTGTGCTGGCTGGATTGACCAGTATCAGACAACCAGTGTGTAATATCAGCATCTGTCAACAATTGATGGTTTGAGATCATTTGCAGGGATCTTTGGTGCCAGTTATACGGTGCCTTAGTGCACTCAAACTTCATTTGATTTTGGTTTTTGGGAAGAGAACACTAAAAATGAAACAAAGACAGGAGGGGAGTTGTTGGAGATAGAATATTCACGGAAAATTTATCGTAATCAATCATTCAAGAGATACGGACAACAGGGTACTCAAAATAGAGAAGGGCCACAAGGAAATTCAGATGTCTCAACTTCTGAAGTGAGGTAGGAGATCATAGACTTGTATACACACTAACTTGACAAATTTTATAAGTCATATTTACATATTTAATCTTATGTTCATTCAAGATCTTTTGTGATCCTGCAACTGGTACGAGTCATATACAAGCATCAATTATTTACCTTATTTAGTGTTAAGAGTAATCTTATTAGAGATTTAGGCAATTTTTATCAGCTTTTCTAGAAAGCCTGATCAAGAAGAACATATGTAGGATAGTTATATGGTAAGGGGTTTAGCGGTATTGCCATGATGCTGGGTCTGTGCTCATATAATATACTGCACATGAGACCTTGTGCAATACTGCTTAAGTCTCCAATTGGAGGAATTCAGGAGTTACTGTGGTAGGGTGCTAAGATTATTGACTAGCTAGTGGTTTGCATTGTATTTCTTTGGGATATTGTTGTCAATACCCGAGTTTAATAGACTTTGTAAGGCTAGTCTGATATACAGGGTGAAATGTTGATGAGTTGGAACACTTCTTTTCATTCAGCATGCCTTAATGCCTTATCAAACTAATTGGAGAAATACATTATTCTGGGCATAAGAGTTGAGAACCAAATTCAGCAAATAGGGGATCGACCTGATTTTGTTTGAGCCTCTATATTTGTTCATGCTGTTCTCGCATTCAAATTTTCGATATGTTAATACATTACCTTTTGTTTTCTTTCCCCACCCTGTCTTTAGTTCCACCAGCTTTTCTAGAACAATTGAAGCAGGGGACTACTGTGGATCTCTGTGATGTCAAGATTTTGGAATCGATCAAATAAACCAGTTTACATGTAAACCATTGACTTTTATTTTATTTTATTTTTTTTCCCGTTTTCCGTTCCTTGTTATAAGCTTCTTAGAGGTACCTTATTGTAAAAGTTCTTGCTGTATGTTAGTCAAATTTTTGTCTGATCAAGCAACTCTTTGCTGCAGAATGCATCAATTTGATCTGAATTGGATCCTTCTGCTATAAATTCAGGATCTTAAAAAACCTGTTTCGGATTTGGAAAGTAAGTGCGTGAGAATGCAAGACTGGACCTGTCTATGGTCTCTTACAACTATATTCTGGGTGACTGGTTTGAGGAAGAAGCCATCTTCACCGTTGTGACTGCAGGTGCGAAATAAGACAACTGGTACATCAGAAAATCTCCCTTCTGCTTCTTCAATACTCCTTCTAAGATTGCTTTGGAGTGTCAACCTTTCTTGATGTTTCCATTGGTACTAGTAAATCAGAATGTATATACCATGTTTATACCGCATTTACTTAAAAGCAGCAAATATGCTTTTTTATAATTCCAGAAATGGTGGAAGGCAGGTTAGATAAACTACATGGCACTAATATTAGTCTTGAAATAGTTGGGAAAATGCCGGATCAAAGACATTGATCATCTGGAACACCATCACCGTAACTAGATCCATGGCCTACTGTTATTATATATGTACATGCATGGTTGTTAAAGTCGCAATTCTTATTGGCAGAGTGATAATCACTTTGTTCCCGCTGAATATTCAGTAGAGCCAAGTGCTCACTTATGGCTTCACCTTCTCTAGAAACTTCAATGTCATAGACTCATAGTCAGTGAAAGCATCTCCTTGTGCTAGCAAGTTGGCTTTCCATTTCTGCATCACGCTCTGATGCATTACTAGACGTTGAAGGACCTCCGACTTGACCATTTTGATATCAAGCATTGAAGCAAGAGAATTTGCAATGTCAGTTGCAACATCAGATTGCACTACTAGAATTATGTCAATAGACATCACCACTATTAAATCGGTCGGAATTGCACGCGATGTAAAAAATACATCCTAACATCAGTTTGTGAAAAATCGATTTCTATTGTGAATATAAACATCGGTCGTTAAATTAACCGATGTGTAAAGTCTGGTTCGAAAATTTAAAAAAAAACGCGGAGGGACTAAGTTGAAAATTGAGCTTTTTACCAATAACTACAAATAATCACATATATTTATCAAGAGCAGGCTCTATACTCCGGAAGCCCGTGCGGCCAAACATATTAACGGGCTGTTAGCCCATCTAAACCTGATGAGAGCAATAGCACTCGAAGTTTAAACAAATTACGCAACGTGCCATTAACACATGTATTAGCCATTTCTCCCAAAATCAAAACAGTCCCAAAATCAAAATCCTTTCTAGATCTATAGATCTAGGGCTCCGATGAAGCGACCGAAGCAGCGACACGGTGAAGCTAGCAGGAGAAGCAAGGCGGCGAAGTGATCGGAGAATCGAGATGGTGAAGCTAGGTAACGAAGCGATCGGAGAATCGAGATGGTGAAGCTAGGCAATGAAACGATCAGAGAAGCAACGCGGTGAAGGTAGGCCGAGAAGCGAGGAGGCGAAGCGAGATGGTGAAGTTAGGCAACGAAGAGATCGGAGAAGCAACGCGGTGAAGCTAGGCCTGGAAGCGAGGCGGCGAAGTGATCGGAGAACTGAGGAGACGAAGCTAGACGAAGAAGCTATTTTTTGGTCTTAGCCTGCAAATCTACCGGCAAGGAACTCGGCGAAACTAAGGTTTGTTCTCAGCCTACAAATCCACTGAAGAGTGAGATCAGTATCAATTAAGATGAGTTTCTAAGCAAAGAAATTTGATTTTATGTGACTGATGATGAATTGTATGAGCTTATTGAGAGCTAGTCAGTACCATTAAAATGCTTGCAACATGTGCAATCTATGATTATTGAGAGTCAGTAGCATTAAAATACTGCAATATGTGCAATCTATGATTATATGGACCCTCTAAGGATCATTAACTTTAGTTTCTGAGGCTCAGTAGCTTTTGTTTCTGAGATTTGCTTGTTTTGATGGAAGATGATGAGTTTTGTGACTCAATAGTACAAAATGAATTGTATGAGCTTTAGTTTCTGAGGGTCAGTAGTCTTAGCTTCATGATTTCACTAACACTATGTTTATTGTCCTCAAACTTGTGTTAGAAGAATAGCTATTGGTTCTGGTTTTTGTAATTGAGTGTTTTGAATTGGCATGATGATGTTGCTGTTCAGTAAACTTTTGAGGGTCAGTACACTACTGAGGGTCAGTAAATTACTGAGGATCATTAATCATATATTTGCTGGAGCTTTGTAGAATAGGGAGGCTAATTCATTCTATTTTTTTGTGATCTTCATAATTGACATGCTCTGTTGGAGAATGTTGTTATGAGTCATTATGGTGTTACTTAGATAGGTCTTAAATGTTTGGATAAATAATAGTGCCGAATCGTATCTAGTTTATGTTCCATAATGATTACTTTATTAACATGTCAAGATCATTCTTTGAGTGACATCTTTAAGTTTCTGATATATATGCAATGATGACATATGTGCCTTTCTGTATGTGATGGTTGATTTAAGAGGTTTGGGATTGTGAATGGTGTAACTGAAGTTAGAGAACCATATGTATTGCTATTGAGGGTCAGTATGCTATTAGTTCAGTAACCCTATGTGTATTGCAACCTCATTTGATGTTTTTTAATGAGGATCAATAGTTTTAGCTTCATGAGTGCATTCGCTTGATTGCATGAGGTATTCAACTCAATTCTATTATCGGTTCAATTGAGCTTGCATTTTTAGACAGGTTTATTAGCTTTACTTTATGAGAAGATCATTGCAATTATGTCTACCTATAGGCTCTGTGGATATTTGACCTTATTATTGCTGGTAGTATTGCTCTGTGGATATTTTCTTAATCAAATATTTGAGGGTCAGTACACTATTGAGGGTCAGTACTCATATATTTGCATTTCTCATAATACACAGCTTAATCGCAATGGCAAAAGAGGATGGTTGCTGCAATAGACCAAAAGGATGTATCGATTGGAACAAAGAAGATAAGAGCACAGAGACTGGATTACATACAGTTCTTTGTTTATTAGATTGGGATATTATTATATAAATGAGTAGTTTATTAGAAAAGTTAAGATGAAATGTAATAGTTCTCTGTTCCTTTGTATATTTCACAACCTCAAAAAAATACTATTTTGTATAGCAAAGACATAAGCATAAATGGAAAAAAGTATGGGTTGATTGCTCATGAAGATAGAACTGATTCAATTCAAAAATGAAGAGAATCAGAGCTCGTTTCAAATGAAGAGGAAACTAGATCTACTAAACTGAACTAAATGAAAAACATATCCAGTTCTAAGCGAAGGGTATTTTAGTAAAATACTATTTAACAGAAAATTTGAAAGAAAACGGAAGTTAGCCCGCATGGGCTTGGCCTTTGCGTATGGGTAAGCTACAGTACCGCATGGATTTCCTCAAAATACAGCCTGCGCATGGAATAAGTTGGGCTGAGTTTGTAGTTTGTGGTAATTTGCTATTGAAAATTTCAGAAACGCGGGAGGACCAAAATATTCATTCCCCCCAACACTTAGACTTTTTTTCACTTGTCTGAAACTTTTGAACCCTAATTACTAACTCTCACTTCAACTCCAGTGCGCCTCCTTCTTCGCGTCGACCTCATTCTCCAACGTGACCCTCCTTCCCCTCCATCTCCACCTCCGACCATCACCTCTCTCTCTTCTCCTTCTCTCTTGCTCCCTTGTCTTTCCAAACCCTACTCTCTCTCTCTCTCTCTCTCTCTCTCTCTCTAAAATGCTCTCCGTCTCTATCTAAAATTGACGAAGATGAAGTCTCTGTAGCTGCGCCAAAATTTCTTAGGGGAGATGATGGAGCCGCCCCAGTTGCCAAACCCTAGTACGGCAGGCCTCGGTGAAAGCATAAAGCCTCCAACGAGAACACTTCTCCATCTTTAGATCTCATCTTTACGGCCCTGGATTCGAAGCCTTCGTCGGCGGCCAAGTTGAATAGTCTGTTGCCGCCATGGCCATAGCCATTAAATCCTCTCAAACGGAAGCTTGAGATGCTTCCTGAGAACTCCACCCATGGAACCTCTGATTCCGGCGTCCCGGTACTGCTCTAATCTTGAGACTGCTAATTTGAGAAATCTGTTTGTTTTTCATGAAATCGATCTTGGGGTTTTTGCTTGTGTTTGGGACTTTTGTTAATGTTGGTTTGGTTATGGAAAGTCCTCGATTCACCGTCCTCTCTGAATTTCTGTTTGTTGGGCTTGTCATAGGGAAGCTCAGCTCGGTAATGCCGGAGCTCAGCTCCACTTTCCGCCGTCCTTCCCTCCAAGTTCTGGGGTTAACTTTTGTTCATAGTTGCTTTCTCTATATTTTGCAGGTATTTTGAACAAACAACTGATTTTTTTGGTTCCTGGTAACCGTTGCTCTCTGCTCTTCCCTTTTGCATTTCCATCTAACTGAATTTTGTTTCCCAATTGCATATTTTCTATTAATTTTTCCCAGTCATCACTACGGTGCTTTAATTTTCATGGATTCTCAAAGAAAGAGGAAAACTCAGTGTTCTGGAATTTCATTTGATTTGATACGCAAGTAGTAGAGTTGTTGAGAATTGGTTTCTACAGTTATAGATTTTTGCTATATATGGTTAATTGATTTTTGGAAATCAATATCAACTATAGTAGTAATGTATTGGACTGTGAGGGTCGACCAACTCGGGGCGGTGGCTTGTTCGGCGTCGATAAAGCAACGGAGACGGAGGCTTCTGTAAGGGTTTACCCAGTCGGAGTTCTTCACGGTGAAGCGGTCCAGATTTTTCAGCACCGTTAATATGAAATTCCGGATTGAGAGTTTGAGACGAAGGACCCAGTTCAATTTACTTCACAAACTGATACAGGGTAAAGGTTTAGCTGTTGATGCTTAAATATATCAATTTTGTAATTTTTATTCCCTATATTAATTTAGCAATTGAAATTAGTAGCAGTGGAACTCTTGTCTTTGAGGGGGCTTATAGCTTCAATGGTATAATACGTATCCATTTGGGCAGCAAGAGTTTGATCCTCACCTTTTTCCCCTACTTTGATTAAGAAACCTGTCATAGATACAGTGTACACTCTTGGTTATATTTCTTGCTGAAAGAATGAGTTTTGAAAAAGAAAACATATATTGGTTCTGCTCCCTTTTTAGAATTATCTTTGTTATTTAAGTTTCCTGTTTCTGAGTGATTGGGTAATCGTGTCTGTTAACTACTAAAACAGGACTGTGAAAGGCATCAAATCTGAATAAACCTACTAAATCACCATTTTTTTTTCTACCAGTGGCTAATTGGCTATTTGTAAGAAAAGATGAGTGAGTTGGGTTCATATTCTACCTGGAACATAACAGGAACTTACAGAGGTGTGTAACTAGTGGCCATTTGTTTGTGCATAAGTTCTGTATTACTAACTAGTTCATATAATATTCTTATTACTTTTCATAGAAGTGTGCATTGTTTATACTGTAGGAATAATGGGAAGTAAAGTTTACTCAGTCATGTTTATGCTGAGTTCATTTAAGGTTTCTCATATAACCATTCCCTATTGTCATTTTCATCTATTTAGGTGCCATGTGTTGCTGCAATTGAGAATATGAGCCATTTTGATGCTGATGGGAAGCGTCATTACCCATTTGGTAAAGGCTTAGGCTCAGAGGTATGTACATATATAATTTACTTTCTTGCTTCACATAATATCTTAATTAATCTTAGTATTACAGTTCATGCATTACCATGTATTTGAAAAAGTTTAATTCACATGTTTGCAGGTTGTAAAGCAGTTTGGTATCCCTAATATATTTGATTTTCCCATTAGACCAACTGTAAGTCCTATGTTTTTTCAGTTCACTTATCATTCGAAATTGCTCTAGTGCATGCTTGAGACTAGCTTGGTTGACAACAAGGGCCATACAATTTCTATACAGTTCAAGTTTTTGTTTCAGAGCACATTGTCACGATTTTGCTTCTTATCAATTTATCATCTCAATATGGTATATTTGCTGCGGGCAGAAATTGTCTAAAACCTTGATTACATTTATCTGGCAGCTATCTGCGTCTGGAGATCGTGGAGTACCTGAAGTGGTAACTGATCCTCTAGGTGAAGTTTCTAAGACATTTCAGGAGCTTGGAATATGTGTTGTGCAACAATGTGCTAAGATTCACCAACAAGGTATGTTTGAGGTGCAAGTTGTTAGGATTCTGCTCAAGTTGACTGCATACCATAATTAATATGTACTTGAATCAGTTAAATCATAGTGAAGATTCAGGAAATTAAACAAGGTTAAGTATTTAACTCAATGTGTTTTCTCACCTTAATTCATGACATATTTGTTTAGCCTATGAGATGTCGAGTATGAATGCTTTTGTGGTCATTCAAATGACCTTAATTTTCTAAATCAGCTACCACAACACATCAGAAGCAGATATATATATATATATATGAAAAGACGAGATCTACATTTCATCAGTTTGTTAAATCGTGCAGGCCTTATTGAAAGCTGCGGTTGGCTGCCTCTAATTTCCCTATCCAATTAGAGGCTTGCTTGTTATTATCCTCCTTAGAATATTTTGGTTAGGAGGCAGCAGTATTCCATTTGTTAGGCTAGTACTTACATCATTATGTCTCATCTCATTCTTATTGTTTCCAAATTCTTTTCGAAACTTGAAACTGTGATGGAAGCCAAACTCTAGTAGGTGTAGTGTGGCAAAAAGTAACTGTGGTCGTGATTATGCTTGATTAATCAGAAAACAGGGAGCACCAATCCTACAAAATAGCTCGTGATTGAAGGAGAAGATGGATTCGCTGCTAGTATAGGAACATTTCAACTTCCAAGTAGTTTAACGTATATCAACTTCTAGATGGTTTTATGTATGCAGAATTTTTTGTATTCAACTAGTTAGTATTGTTGATTTGAAGAGAGTGCATTGAATCCACATGAAATGATTTCCTATTTGAATTATTATTATTTTTAATTTGAAAATTTTGAAGTCACAACCATAAAAACTGATGTCCACTAAGAGAAATGCATCAGTTTCAAAATTGAAATCGATGTCCCATTAACCACTGGAAATTGAATTACTACGTATGAATCGATGTGCCACAAACTAGTGCACATCGTGTTTTAGATAGAGATCGATGTCCAGCATAAGTATTACTATCAATAAAGACAAGAAAACCGATGTTAAGAAAATCTACAGACATCATTTTTTTTAATGATTCGATATATTATAAAGTATTAGACATCGTTATTTTACCAGAACCGATGTATTATAAGATGATTGACATCGTTTTTTTCCTAGAATCTGATGTTAATGTAAGTAAATATATCGGTTTATACAATATTAAATAGTGTATACTGAATATGAAATCGTGGGATATAAGGTAAATTACGCGTCAAAATCATGAATAAGAAGAAACGTTCATGGGAATCGATGTGTGAAACAGAATCAGTCATCAGTTTTAAATGAATAACGATGTTAAAATGCATAGTTGTGCTATAGGATCTATATTTCTTTAAGCATTAAAGGCAATAAAATGATGGTTTAACAATAGTTAAACATACAAATTTGTTATCATTTAAACGTATTTATATCGATTTATTATGTGTAACCGATGTGTATATTGATACTAGACATCGGCTAAAAACCGATGTCTGGATTTTCCGGACCTTTCTCATCACCCACTAACACATCGGTCGGAATTCTTTTTCTCATCGGTTTTTGGCCGATGTCTGAGGCCATAATTCTAGTAGTGTTGGCTATTGTTGTTAGCATCGACTGCAGAAATTGCCTCAGATTGGTTAGCAGCATTTGTGAGGTTTGGTGCCTGTCCCGAGAGCAGTCGACAGATTGTTTGGTCCGTTCTCCCTCCACCCAGCAAAGCTTCGACCGCTGAACACAAAGTTGTAAACATCAGAGTGAGCCCGACTTAGCCTCACAAACATAAACCAAGTATAATAACATCCGTTTTATGTACCTAATGATCTGTCAAAGCCCATGCGTACAAGAGCTTCAACTGAAGCATCTACTGCTTGGCGCTGTCGTTTACTTCTCCTTGATAAAAGTGGGAGACATGAATATCAGCATACTGTGCTTGATAAATTCTGTGGAAACTTGAAAAAGAAAATCCATCTTTTTTCTTTTCTTTTTTTCCAAACTCGTGCACCTTGCATTTATATAAAGAGAAGACTTGACTGTAAATTTAAGTACAATTTATAATTTTGGACCTCCATAAACCAATCTACGAGAGGCAAACATTCAGTGCATGACATGGCCCTTCCCCTTTCCAATTACCTGGGTGAATCTTGTGCAGAAGTCAACACCTTCATTGACTTATCAACCTGACCACTGTGATACGCCACCACCGTTCCCGCAGCTCCAGTCTCAAATATCTATAATCAGAATCAACAAAGTAATCCTGCCTAGTGTAGACAAACATTCAGATATGTAGTAAAAGTACTCACAGTGCACACTCTGGATAGCGACCTGCCTGAAGGAGTCTAACACGAGAGAAGAGTCCTTCCATGAGCTTGTTCAAGACCTTCTCTGGCTTTCTCAAGGCGAATTCCTGCCACTGAGAGCCAGTTGATGTCTCTAAGCATGAAATAACACCAAACCATATCGATTTGCAGTATAGAAGGATTGTCGACCAGCTGAAAGCAAACACACGGTGAATGCTATACACTCATACTGAAACCAATCTAACAAAATGAAAGGAAGATCGACATAGTGTAACTGTCAAAGTTACACAGTCACATGTACTTCATAGTAATAGAGTGTCTTCAATAAAGTAACTCACTTACCTCAATAACCTTTTGATCGCAGAGAGAGAAAGCCTCCTACAAGAATGAAAAAAAGGAAAAAAATACAAACCACAGAAGACTAGGGGACATAAGCTGTTGTAAAAAGCATGGACAAGCCATGTGACATGCAAGTTTCATACGAACAAAACTATCAGTTGCAAATAGGCACCAAAGTTTTCATAAAGCTAAATGCATCCATCAAAATCAAACAAACCCATGACTAGCACAACCAAATTTGAATAACTTATGACATAAACTATTATATTCGATATGAAAATTGTAGAATCTAATACGACACGGCATTATATCAAAATATTATATCAATTCAAGGAACTTGTAATTTAACACTTAACATCGAGACAAACTCAGAATCTCATCATTAAGCATAATGTCTATACTGATTTCATAATTAATCGAATGCAAATTATTTCTCAACTTTTCATAAATCAAACCATGCTCAATCCCACAATCGGCACATTCAATTTCTTATTCCCTACAATTTCATACTAAACGACTAACAACAACAAATCGGAGCAGAGATGCTACCTGAAATTGGTGACGAAACCTGAGTCTATTCCTTCCGACAGCCAATACTTGAAAAGGATTTGCCTGATTTCGCCCTATTTCGATAATCTGAAACTCGGTTGTCAAAATACAGTGCCTTTCTTTGCAGGTCGCAATTTCTTCTCGATGAAGATTGAACGGGGCTTCTAAAATGAGCTATCGTTTGCAGATTTGTGTTTTCTTCAAAGGGAATCTTGATGTTTTGTAGAGAATGAAGGACGACGGACAAGACATTTTAGTCTTGGAACCTTATCACCACGATGTAGGTGCCCTTTCTCCTTCTCCTGTAAAAGCCCTGTTTATAACCCTCAGACTGATACCAAAATACATAATTCCAATTAAAAATAGAAACATGATTCATGATAGAGCCACTTTACTCATTAAAAAGAAATGAAATTCTGATTCTGTCTTAGCAACATGCAAAAATTCTATGCAAGTGTTTAAGTTTAGCCTGTGAATCACAAGTTTACAAGTTATTTGATGAAGGCACGCCCAATAATCTTCTGATCATAAAATATACATGATAAAAAAAAGGAGTACATGATATAAAACAAACAAAAACATTCAAAATGTGACAGGAAAATTGTTTATCCTCTTTACAAGGTTCATAAAGTTTGGCACAAGGCCAAACCAAAATTGAAACAGAAAAATATCGAGTGCAAAGGCAGACAATTCATCATGATTACAAAGAAACATTTTCTAAACAAAATTCTTATCTAATGATCTGATAAAGTTGAGCACTTTGATACTCTGAATAGTTTACAGACTGAGGGTTGTCAAATGCAACTGTTTATTCTTCAATTGAAGGAAAGCATAATGTCTCAACGTCTTACGAGCCTAAACCTGGAGATGAAAGCAAACAGCACGAAGATACAAATAGACGGTAAGAGAACAACTTTATTTCCAAAATCAGAATAACATAAATAAAGTTCATGTGAGAGAGTGGTTACCATTCATTTCTCAAAGCATTCTTTGCCGCCTAATCAACATTGCCCTCACATAAAGCCAATCCGTGCACTACTAGAAAAATGCCCTCAGACATCGGCCAAAAACCGATGAGAAAAAAAATCCCGACCGAGGTCTTAGTGGGTGATGAGAAAGGTCCGGAAAATCTAGACATCGGTTTTTAGCCGATGTCTAGTATCATTATACACATCGGTTCCTCACTATAAATCGATGTAAATACGATTAAATGATAACAAACTTGTATGTTTATATATTGTCAAATCCTCATCTTATTGCCTTTAATGCTTAAAGAAATATATATCCTATAGCACAACTATGCATTTTAACATCGTTATTCATTTAAAAACGATAACTGATACTGTTTCACACATCGATTTTCTGGTCTTCATCGATGACAATACTTATACTGGACATCGATCTCTATCTAAAACACGATGTGCACTAGTTTGTGAAACATCGGTTCCAACATAATAATTCGATCTCTTATGGTTAATGGGACATCGATTTTCATTTTGAAACTGATGTATTGGCAGTAATAGTCATCTGTTTTTATGGTTATAACTGATTTAAACTTTATATATAAACATCATGTTCTTTAGATGAGGAAGATGTCCACAAAATATGTAGCTGCTGCTATAAAATGCAATCCATATTTGACAAAAGTAATTTGAATATTAGAGTATTCTGTCCAAAATCATTATCCTTGACAGTACACAAAATAGGCAAAATAAAACCCCAATTAACCTACTACCAGTCTAGCCTAGCAATTTCTATTGCAGTTCTGTTCACAATTGCTGCAGTCACTTCATCTACCACAAAAAGTTGCGAATTAGGTGCGCTGCAAGACTGAGGAAATCATATGGATGGTTCACATTGTTTTCATATTGTCTAAAAATTCTTGAAGATCTTCCAACTTTGCACCAGAGAAGCCTGCAAAAGAGAGTATATTGTAATACAAACATGGAAAACAACAGAAGTGCCAAGGTGAAAAGGAAATTCAACAGAAGAATAAATGCAATCAAAGCTACTAATCCAATCCAGTACAAGCGTGCCTTTGGGATATCTAATTGATTTGATTAACATTTTTATTGTATGAATAACATGAGGGAAAACATTCTACTTAATAACCACATGGTAGAATAGGTTAAACATCACAAAATCCTTTATAATAACCAGGTACTGCCTCTGAGATCTAGACCTGAAAGCCAAGCATGCTAGTGCTTGATGGAGCTAATACCCAAGTGTTCAAAATGTCCACCCACGATTTATAGTGACAGAAACATACACATGCTCGCTTATTCCCATGGAATATTAAGTAGACACTGACCTAGCACCTAACCTAATATAGATGACTGAAGCATTCCAATCTCAATGGCAGATGAAGCATAAATATTCATACTAAAACATATTGCATACCCATTAATCTACTTCCAAGTTCACTGGTCATTCAGCAGCATACCTGATCAAGAAGAAGATAGTGCTTTATAGATTGTAGCTTCCCCATCAAATCATACTACATACAGACAAAAAAAGGAAAAGAAAAAAAAAGGTAAGATTAGACAACAAGATCAATTCAGATCATCAATCATGAATTTATTCATATAGGAACCAAAAAGAATGATATGTATGCACAGAAAAGTATTTATGATGACTGAGCCTCACTTTTTCTTTCATAAGATTTAAAAGCTCGCTGCTGGCAAAGTCATAAGCAGATTTTATACACTCAATATAACGATGATTTGAGCCAAAGCTCATCAATTTCAAATTTTCAGATACAGGGACCTATTCATACAATCCAGTCACTGATAGATACTAACGACACCACAAGGGAGGTGAAGGATTGTACCAAAAAAAAAAAAAACAAGGAGAAGAAGATAATATTGTACAAATGTACAGGATAAACCATAGTGGAACCTGAACATGGTGCCCGCATTCTCTCATGACATTTAGATATTTTCCAGTGATTAAAATTGTCCCAACAATATTTGCAAGAAAGCTAGGACTTCCATCCTTAAGGCAACATTACAGCCTTAAGCTTATGTAGTTAGCCAATCACATTTAACTATAGATGTTAGATAGGACGGCATGTATAAGACACTGCCGGGGGAAGTTGCAATTCCCACAAACAAAGAATAGTAGACATTCTAGAAGAGTACCTCACTAATATACCCAGGTACGCATTGCTAGCACATTCAGCCATCTTTTCTAGCAATGACCTTACAACAGTATCACCAGCCATGGCCTTAGCCTGGATATTTCAAAGAGCCACATTAGTATGAAGTAGCAATTGAAAAAAGAAGAGAGAGAGAGTGTGTTTTTTACTTCCCAAAGAAGATATATCAACTGAGTATATCAACCACAATTTTGCTTCTTCAATAAATACAGAAGCATCAATAACAAATACAAGGAACATTTGGCAACCTAGCTGCATTTTTAGGCCTACAAAACATCAGGGTAGACAACAAGACTTGGAAACAACAAAATTACAGGTAAAACCACCTCCTAAGACGTAGCACGAGGGAAAGAAACAGAACTTGAATAAGAAACTCAAGCACATATAAATTATGACTTGTTAAACCAGCATCCTTAAGTGCTTATTTTTTCATATATGAATGGCTTAAGTACATTGAATCCATAGTACAGATGAATGGCTTGTCTTTATCTCCCAATCTAGCAATCACAGGCTGAATGAAGTATGGACCAAACCCAAATCACAAAAACGAAAAACAAAATTGGGATTCATATGCCATTAACATTCATGACTATAAAAACCCTAGTTTTTCCTCACAAAGCTAAGACACACAATACCAATCAAATTGCTCAAGCATATACATAACAGCCATCAAATTGAACCAAATTACGAACCTTTTCTCGTAAATAATAGATAATAGCTGAGACGAGTCTAGCAAAAGTCTCAGGCTTCATATCCCTCTCTTCCCGGCCTTAGCTAGTACAACTTGTGCTTAAACATAAGCCTCTGAAACCTCCACCAGTTCTTAGTTCATCATCATCATCATAAGCACTGAAACTTGAAAATTCGGAAATTGAAATTTAGGTTCATCTTTTATCTCACCTGAACAGCAGCATTGTAACAGCCAATGGCATCTTGGAATCCTACACTGCAAATTCCAAAAGGAAGAGGTGACAAACAAGAAGAAGAAGATATGAAGAAGAGACAAAAGTGATATAAGGAGAAATGATATTAAACTTACGTATGGGAATCCTTGGTATCGGTGGCGAAACGCGACGTCGTTTTGGTTTTCTGCACAAACCGAACGGAAATTTCAAATGGAAAGTAAAGGAGGAGGAGGAGGAGGTTAGAGTAAAGACTAAAGAGAAGATGAGGAGGAGGAACCTGATGGAAGTGGTCAGTGAGGAACAGCCTCTCGGAGATCCAACAAGGAGTTGAAGGGCACGAAATTGAACTATTGATCTCCATCGCCGACATCGAGATCGAGATCGGGATCGGGATCGGAAACCCTTCCTTCCTCCCTCCAACACTGAACAGTAGTTCACTCTCTCTCTCTTTTCCATAAGTAATCGATTCGATAGCTGCGAACGATGTTGACCTCTTCGAGCTTTCAATGGTACCAGGAAAAGTAGCCGTCGGTGAAAATCTGTGGTGCCTGAGCTAGAGAGAGCGTCGCTCTTCCATAGATCTCCGCGCTCAACCCTCGCAGTAGCTAGCCATCGATTTCCCATATTCGACTGAGAGATTGAGAGAACGATTCTTTCCCTTCTTTCAATCTTTTGAGAGAGAGAGAGAGAGAGAGAGAGAGAGAGCTTGCCGGCGGAGGGAGGAGGGAGGAGGCAGAGACAATGGTGGCCGTGGAAAGATAGCTGGAGAGGAAGGAGAAGGAGGCGCTGAAGTGAAAGTGAGAGTTATTGGCTAGGGTTCGATAGTTTCATACAAAGTGGAAAAAATAGTAAGTGTTGGGGGAATGAAAATTTGGTCCCCGCGTCTCTCAAACTTTTTAAGTTAGTCCCTCCGTGTTTTTTCAAAATTTTTGAATGAGACTTTACACATCGGTTAATTTAACGACCGATGTTTATAATCACAATAGAAATCGATATTTCATAAACCAATGTTAGGATGTATTTTTTACATCGAGTGCAATTCCGACCGATTTAATAGTGGTGATGTCTGATGGCATAATTCTAGTAGTGCGCGTTAAGACATTCAAGAAACCAAAGTATGTGTATCTCCATGACCGGTTGAAAATCAGACTGCCACAGACTCCCCAAAATCCAACAGCAAACCCAAGCCCCATGCCGACATAAAATCCGAATGATATAAGCTCATCCTTTTCTTCTTTAGGAACTTGTTTGGACCCTGTTTCTCCTGTAGGGCAGGTCTTTTGTAGTGGAAGACCACAAAGCTGAGGATTTTCTGCATAAGTAGAGGGATCAAAGCTTTGGAGCTGAGTACCTATTGGGATTTTACCTGATAAGTTGTTATTCGACAAGTCCAAGACACCAAGACCATATATCTGAGAAAGGCTTGTAGGGATTCTTCCATATATATGGTTTCTTGACAGATCGAGGAAGTCTAACGACTGCAACTTCCCAATTTGAGGAGGCAATTGACCTGTTAGATAGTTTCTTGATAGATTTAAAGAAACCAATCCAATTAGATCAGTGATTTGACGAGGAATCTCCCCATCTAATCTGTTGCTTGAGAAATCAATGCTCTTTACAAGTCCCAATGTGCTTTTGTACTTGGACATTCTTCCTTTCCATATTAAAGATGCATCATCTTCGTAAGCTGCAAGAGAACTTATTGCCATGTCATAGAATCTTCTATCGTGTGTGATGCTTGGGCTTGAACTTCCTTTTTGAGCCAAAGTAGTCAGATTGTTCAGGCATTGAGGTATAGTACCAGAGAAGCAGTTCCTAGACAAATCCAAAAGTTGAATGTCTTTCAGATGGCATAATTCCAAAGGCATGCTTCCACTAAATTGATTAGATCGAAGAATGAGGATAGCCAACTTCGAAAAGCTAATCCCTATCCATTCAGGTATCATTCCTGTGATCCTATTTTCTCCAATATCAAACAATTGTAATTTTGTATAATTCTTCAAGGATGAAGGCAATTCTCCCGCAAAATTGTTCTTGCTAAGCTTCAATGTTTCAAGAAAAGCTAGGGAGCCAATTGAAGTAGGAATTTTTCCAGAAAAAGCATTGTTACTCAAGTCAAGAATGACTAGATTTTCTAAATGCTTCCAACAATTTGGAAGTTCTCCGGAGAAAGAATTGTTTGATAGATCAAGAAATGTTAAATTCCTATTTTTGCTTGCACACAAGAAAGAGATCCTCCCTGAAAGTTTATTACTGGATAGATCCAGAGATGACAGTTCTGATGGTAGCGAGTGAATTGGCCCTTCCAATTGGTTTGAACTCAAATTTAAAACACGATATTGAGAGACTT
Organism: Rosa chinensis; assembly: GCF_002994745.2. Classification (NCBI taxonomy): domain Eukaryota; kingdom Viridiplantae; phylum Streptophyta; class Magnoliopsida; order Rosales; family Rosaceae; genus Rosa; species Rosa chinensis. The sequence continues at coordinate 75,354,197 of NC_037092.1, read as the reverse complement.
TCATAGAGTTATCTTGAAACCAGCTTGGAATGATATCAGAAATTCCAGCATCAGAAAGATCAAGCTTGTCAAAGCTTCTCTGAGATGTTCGGAGCCATTTTGGAAAATACGGCCCGATTTTGCAAGACCTTAATCCTATTCTGACAAGTTGAAAAGGAGGAACCCAATCAGAACGAATGTTCAAAGTTAGTGGATTGGAAGAGAAATCCAAAGTTCGCAATTTGGAGAGGTTTGAGAAATGAGCTTCCGTAATCACTCCTGTCAAAGAGTTCATACTAACATCCAAAACTTCCAAGTTGGACAATGAACCTATTCTTTCAGGTATTCTTCCAGTCAGCTGATTGCCAGAGAGACATAATGATGTTAATGAGTTCCAAGCACAGCTAAATACTTGAATAAACTCGGAAAACTCTCCACCGTGATTATTTCGTGAAAGGTCCAATGATTGCAGACTACATAACTGGTCAATGGTTTTTGCGAGTTGTCCTTCTATTGAGTTATCAGCAAGATTTAGATCCAGGAGAGAACTCAGGTTGCCGAAAACATCAGGAATTGAACCACTTAAGTTGTTGTCAGAAAGGTCAATGGAAACAAGGCTTGTACTGTAGGTTGACAACCAATGGAATATTGAAAAGGTGAGACGGTTGCTCAAGAGATGAACTGAAGAAAGAGATGAAAGAATTGGAATAGGAAGATCACACCGTGATAATACCAACGATTGTAGTTTAGGGAGCTTAGCAACTACTTTTGACCAATCTAAAACATTTCTGAGATTCATCATATCTAGGTTCAGGGATGTTAAAGAAGAAAGATGAGGGAGCCAATCGAGGTTTTTTGGATTAGTAAAGTAATTGGAGCCAAGATCAAGTTCTTTCAAGTGTGTAATGTTTCCAAGCTGATATGGTACTTCACCAACAAAATTACAGTCAGAGAGGTAGAGAAATTGTAAATTGCCTAGAGAACCAATAGATTTTGGAATTTGGTTATGACTGAAGTCGTTGAAACTGAGGTCTAAATATTCCAAATGCTGCAACTCAAAAAGTTCAGGACTAATCTTACCTTGCAGAGGTAAATAACTTTGCCATAGGGTAGAAAGATCAAGATCAGTAACATGACCAGTTTGTTCGCTACAATAGACTCCTTCCCATTCGCAACAATCTGTTGTCGCGTTGCCTCCCCATGAAGAAAGTAAATGATTGCCCACGAGACCTTGTTTTACTGCAAGGAGAGCTTGCCTTTCCTTCTCTATGCACCTGATGTTAGTAGTCCCACGCCCAAGTCCGGAAACAAATCCAAGGGGGCTCATGTGCAGCGAAAGCACTACAAGTGGATAAAAGAGTATGAGGCACATCTTGTCCATGTTGAGTAAATCAAAGAGCAAAACACAGAAGAGAGAGAGAGAGAGAGAGTTTTATGCATCCAACAATACAAGAATACTTGCTGGAGTTCTCAAATCAATAGAAGCAGTTAACAAATTATTATGTATCTACTTAATATATATCTTAGTCCAGTAGAGTTGCGATGAACTTTCATAGCAATTAATGCCGGTCTTACAAGGCAATTCCGGCCCCCATAACGTGACTTCTTACTCGAGCTGTTCCAAAAGTGTCCGCTAGTTGAACCTCCACTCGGGCATCACTAGGTATTGCGCAGCACTCCACTCGGGCATCACTAGGTATTGCACAGCACTTGGGCATCACTAGGTAGTGCTCAGCACTCAGGGTCGTCCATGACAAAGTGAGGCCTAAAGCAAAATTTAGAGAGAGCCTTCCTAATAATTTTGTCCATTGAAAAAAAAAATGTCAGCAAAGCAAAGTTCAAACTAAAACATTGTAGATTATATAAACAAAATAAAAAGTAACAATGTTGATAAAGAAATATCCAAGAAAATAGGATATCAATAGCACATTCGTAAGCAGTTAAAAAAAACAATGAGGCGTCTCCGAGTTTCTCGGAGCGACTTGGGTTTTCGCAACCTAGGTTTCGATTTGGCGGCGGCGAGCTTCCCTCAGGCAAGGCAATCTGTCCTCAGGCAAGGCAGCGATCATGGAGGGCAAAGATGCGATGGCGCGGGGCGGGGTCTCGACGTTGATCGTGCGGTGCGGCGCGAGGTTTCTGGGTTGGAGGCCTCGCTGACAGTGTTTTTTGCTGGATTTGATCCGGTCTTCGAGCGTCGTACAGCGTCGACGGTGGTTGTCGGCTCTGAGCGCTGTAGTAGTCAAGGCCGGAGGCTGGGATATGTAGATGGATGCTTCGATCTGGACGTCGCCGTTCTGAGACGTCGATCGAGGCTGTTCTTGGAGGGCGGTGGTTTTCAGGCGGTGACTCAAGGCGATTTTCAGCCAGCTGTTTTCATCTAGACGTCGGTGGACGGTTTGATGAGATGGGTAGGAAGGCCGCCGGAATTGATGGCGGCGAAGTGGCAGCAGAGGAGCTGGGCTCCTGCTAGGTCTTCCTCGTGGGCTTGGTTTTGGGCCTGGGTATCTAGGCCTGGGCTCAACTTCGGGCTGATGGGGCAGAAGGCCTTGGTCTTTATGAAACAAGCTTCCAAGAAGGAGAAAGTGAAGAGGGTATTTGCTGGTATGAGCTCCAACTCGAAAGGGGAGGAGCTTGTTAGTTACTAATTTATTTCTGTTGGGTATGAGCCTATGTGAGCGAGGACAAGCTTCTATGAGTCTTCTATGACGTTTCTAGTTTCTAGTTTGTACCACAATTGCGTGCTTGGCAAGTTAGGGCTAGTTGAATGATTTCCTTTCCGTAGGAGGCGAGGTTTGTTCTATTCTTGTATAGGCTCGCTTAAATGTGAGCGTCCCAGAGATTTTAATGATCTGCTCTAGCTTAGATAGTTTAGTTCGGATTTTCTTGCCGAGTTTTGCTTATGTAAGTTTTGGTAGACTCTAGCCTATTGGCTGTTGATCTAATGAAATCAACTTCTATTTCAAAAAAAAAAAAAAAACAATGTTGATAAAGAATATTAGAACTTGATTTTCTAACCACAAAATTTTGGACTTTAGGCCTTGATGGTTTGTTAAAATTGTATCAACTATCTGAATTATGATTACGAAATTAGAAGAGAGGGTGAAATTCAGAATTGAGTAAGAGGAAGAGAAAGATTGCTTCTATGCGTCTATGAGAGTCTGTCAATGGCTTAAATAGACATAAAAAGTAATAAATGTTACTGTTTGTCTTTGAAAGAATGAGAAGGGAATAAAAAATTCATGTTTCAGCATTCAATGTTTCATTTTTGCCCAAATTAGTGAAAGTGAGAGCAAACCTTTTGGTTATTTTCTTTCCTAATCCCAAAGTGCTGGAGAAAGAGGAAAGCTTGGAGTGTTTAACTTACAAATACAAAATAAAAATGAAGAAATTTTGAGGCCTCATGGAGTCACGGGTTTCATTTCATTGGCCTCAACGTCGTTATCTACAATTCTACAAACTGTAGTTTTGCGTCTTTTTTCTTTTAATATCTTTTTATTTTTAACATATATATATATTATTATTATTATTTTTTTTTTTGAGAGGGAGGCCTTCCCCAGACTGAGGCCCAAGGCCACTCACTGCCTTGGTTGCCTTGGTCAAGGGACGGCTCTCGCAGCACTCCACTCGGGCATCACTAGGTATTGCGCAGCACTAGGTATTGCGCAGCATCGTCATCACTACGTATTGCGCAGCACCGTCCACTTGGGCAATCCTGGAGTCCTGGTTAGGTTTTGTTGACTGTTAATTTTTGTGCCGTCATGGTAAAATAAAGAGGGGTTTCTGGTATTTTGGCAGCTGGTATCTTTTACTGTTGTTCTCCTGGGTATCGCACACCGCTTCGAAGTGAGCCCCAAAACCAAAACCGGAATCAGAAGTTGAGGAAGAAGGAGAATCACGCGGGCTATTCGATGAAACCCAATCGTCGCATCGGTTTGATCCATTTTGAGTCCTTCATCTTACTCTGAAGAAGAAGAAGAATTTACAATATGACCATTTTATTTGGAAGCAATCAAAACTTACCAGCCTTCAGATCCTGAATGGGAAGCTTTTCAAAACATAAGCAACCAAGCTCACACAAACCAATTTCTCGATTCCTCCGGCCACCCCGAAGCTCTCTCTCTCTCTCTCTCATTCTTCCCTGCATTTTGGTTGTGTACGTTGCTAGAAATATCTGGTTGCCGATTTGCGTTTCTCCGTCTCCGCGTTTGTGAATTCCGCTGAGAAATTGGCAATGCAGCTTGAAATTGTGTGGAATCGGAAAAGTTAGGAGGATTTGAGCTGGCTTGTATCATTTTTGTTGTGCTTAGGGTGTTTTCAATTTTTCTGAAGGTGGATAATTCAGGTCTCTGAAGATTGAGGCTTGGATAAGGTAGAAAGGAGGTCAGGTATGGTAGGAAAAAGAGAGTAAAGAATTATTAGTAGTTTTTTTTTGAGCTTGGAAGAGACGGAGAAGGACCACAAGTAGTGTGAGTTTCTTCTTAGATGTAGTGTATCTGAAGAAAATGATATTTTCAATTGTGGCATGGTGCTTTTGATGCCAAATCCCAGTTCTGGTAAGGGTTTGATTCCGTAAGATTGAAACTTTGAACGTTAGAGAGAGCCCAATATGAACTAAGCCATTACTTGTCTGTGAAACTTTCAATCGTAAAGGTTCATACTCTCTGTTTATCAAGGTGAAGTTGCTTGCTTGTAATATTGATTCAGTTCTTCTAATCTGGGGTTATGTATTTTGGGATCTTATTTTGACGTGGGTTCTTTTGTTTGTTTGGATATTTTGATTAGGTACTTTTTGAGGAAGTTGAAGAAAGTGAAGAAGAGCAATGGACAAATCTTGGCCATCAATGAGGTATTTATCTTACATTTCTGTCGATATAGCGCTTTATCTTTGAGGTCACATGAGTCTGTTGTTTAACCGATTGTGGGCTGGCTTCTTAAATTTGTTTCATGTTTGAAAGAAAAATTGGGTTTAGTTTATGCTTACCAAGAACTGTATTGCTCGTTTGTTATTGCAATGATGATAGATGTGAATCCCAGCTCATTATGAGACCTTTTGTGGTCTGGGAATATACTTTATCCACATATATCTGAGCCCAGATTCAGATTGAACAACAAAGTTATGGTTATAGTTTTTAATCAACAAAGTTATGATTAAATGCTGCGATTACTTAGCTGGAATGCCAATGCTCCAACGCATATAATGGCATGAAGTTATGAACTAATGGCTTTTCAAGTGTGGTATGGTGCTTTTGATGCTTATATAATAGGCGTGCGGCACACATGCTCAAGCCTGCATGTTCTCTCTCAATAACGAACTTCCTTATTGTGTTTTGTCTTCACTCTTGAGGTTTTGTTCCTTACTCATTACGTAGATTCATTGATTGATGTATATTCGTTTTGTCCTTGTAGCTCTGCGTCCGCAATTGATAACAAGGAAACAGATTTTATGATGAGCATCCAGTCAGAGTCACACAAAAATGGAAACAGGGGGTCAGAGCTGCAAAAAGATGGAAATGGGGGGTCAGAATCACAGAAAGATGGAAATGGAGATGCAAAATCTTAAATGGGACTTCTAGTAAAGATCCTAAACTAGTGGAAAGCTCCGGCAGCACAATTGACGGTAATACTCTTCCCCTCTCTCTGGAGTATGTGCTTGCCACTGGTTCCATTTTGAGATCCTGCTTCTCCATGATTTACCTTTGAACTTTATTTTGCTTAGGTAACGAGAAATTAGCTCTGGTGGAATGATTAAATTATATCATTCCTTATTTAAGACTGCCGACGGATGCTTCTGAGGAGGAAATCAGGGCGTGCTTAATTGATGGCACTGTTTGATGCAGAATTTTAAATAAGCTGTGTCCGGTTCAGTTGAAATGGTAGGATTACTGTTCTCTCTCTCTCTCTCTCTCTTTTTTTTCCCCCTCTTTGGCTTGTAAACATGCTGTTGTATGATGTTTTACTGCTTTATGATTGTCAAAATATTTTCATTTCTTTAAGTTGACCTGTATTAGTTTTGGTATATGGTCTTATATGTTGTCTTCCTCATATGAACAGCTTTTGTCCTGCTTTAGGGAGGGAGTTCAGACCCTGGTTTTGCAAATGTCAAAAGGTATCTGGTGGCTGTGGAGGAGTTAGGATTCCCTCCGTTTGAGTTGAGATTTGCTAGAAAACCTGATCAAGAAGAGCATATGTAGGATAGTTATATGGTAATGGGTTTAGCAGTAGTGCCATGATGCTGGGTCTGTGCTCATATAATATACTGCGCATAAGACATTATAGCTTGTGCAATACTGCTTAAGTCACCAATTGGAGGAATTCAGGACTTACCGTGGTAGTGTTCTAAGACTATTGACTAGCTAGTGGTTTGACTGTATTTCTCTGGGATATTGTTGTCAATAGTTGAGCTTAATAGACTTTATAAGGCTAGTCTGATATACAGAGAAATGTTGATGAGTTGGAACACTTCTTTTCATTCAGCATGCCTCATCAAACTAATTGGAGAAATACATTATTCTGGGCATAAGAGTTGAGGACGGAATTCAGTAAATATAGGACCTGATTTTGTTTGAGCTTTTGTATTTGTTCATGCTGTTCTCGCATACAAATTTTTGATCTGTTAATACTTAATACATTACCTTTTGTTATCTTTCCCCACCCTGTCTTTAGTTCCACCAGCTCTTCTAGAACAATTGAAGCAGGGGACTAATGTGGATCTCTCTGATGTCAAGATTTTGGAATCTGTCAAATCAGCCAGTTTACGTGTATGTCATTGACTTTTATTTTTATTTATTTTTTCCCGTTTTCCATTTCTTGTTATAAACTTCTTAGAGGTACCTTATTGTAAAAGTTCTTGCTTTATGCTAGTCAAATTTTTGTCTTGCTTTATGCTAGTCAAATTTTTGTCTGATCAAGCAACTCTTTGCTGCAGAATGCATCAATTTAATCTGAATTGGATCTTCTGCTGTAAATTCGGGATCTTTAAATACCTGTTTCGGATTTGAAACGTGCTTGAGAATGCAAGACTGGACCTGTGTATGGTTTCTTACGACTATATTCTGGGTGACTGGTTTGAGGAAGAAGCCATCTTCACCGTTGTGACTGCAGGTGCTAAATAAGACAACTGGTACGTCAGAAAATCTCCCTGCTGTTTCTTCAATACTGCTTCTAAGGTTGCTTTGGAGTGTTAACTTTTCTTGATGTTTCGATTGGTATTCCTTTTTACCCAAATTTGCTTATTATGTCTGTGAAAATGTCCTGATCTCAAATTAGGTTTTTGTGGCTTGCGCTTTTGCATTGATATTGATGTTAAGGTTTGTAATTTCTTGCACAAAGTTACAAACCCATGTTTAATTTTTGACTTTGGAATTAGTTTGTATAGTATTTCCACTGTTTGAATATTATTTTGACAGTGAATATTAACCTATAGCGGATTGTGATCATGGTCTAATTGCTTTAGTGGTAAAAACTGTCTTTGACAACTGATTTGTGTAGAATAATTGAAATATAACTGAAGTGATTAATATATGTGCATTTTCTCATTATCGTTGATATAGATAGACACAATCTAATTATCAAAATGCTCTTTTCATACAGATATCATCCTCATCAATATACGAATGGAACCACTTGTGATCTTACAAACCAGCCTCGAGTGACTGAAATATGAAGCTATGAACTTTATTTAGTTTTCATTTTTCTGTTCCCATCCCTCTTCTCCTTACTCTATATGCATTTTGCAGGTGAGACTTGTATGCTCAGAGCCGAGAGCTATGATTAGTTCGATTACAGAGATATCCACCTACAAGTATGCAGTTGCTATTAAATGCCCCACACTTTGCAAGCATCCGTAAGCCTCTATCTCTTTCCCCTTCTATCTCTCTATTTAGCGAATCTAATGGCTACTTTCAACCAACAGATTATTCCAAGCAGAGAGACCGGTATGGGAGACCATTAATTGTAATGTGCTTCCCAAAGATTACAAGGAAACCCAAGTTGAGGATGAAGAATCTGAAATTAAGTAGATAGTTATGGTCACAGACGGTGAATCTCATTCCAATGATGAATTTGACAAGTAACATTTGATAAATTCAAAAAAAATTGTGAATACTAATGACAGCCAACCTTATGTAATCTTGTATTCTTTTACACCTTTCACAAGTTTATAGAAACCCAGTCATTGATTGTCCTCTATAACATTGTTGCCCTTATGTTTCAAGATGGATATCATATCCTGAATTGATACTAGCAAATCAGAATGTTTATACCATGTTCATACCGAATTTACTTAAAAGCAGCAAATATGCTTTTTTATAATTCCAGAAATGGTGGAAGGCAGGTTAGATAAACTATATGGCACTAATATTAGTCTTGAAATAGTTGGGAAAATGCCAGATCAAAAAAAGACATTGATCATCTGGAACACAATCACCATAACTAGATCCATGAGCTACTGTTATTATATATGTACATGCCTGGTTGTTATTGGCAGAGTGATATTCACTTTGTTCCCGCTGAATTCAGCAGAGCCAAGTACTCACTTATGGCTTCACCTTCTCTAGAAACTTCAATGTCATAGTCTGAAAGCATCTCCTTGTGCTAGTTCTTCAGCAAGTTGGCTTTCCATTTCTGCATCACGCTCTGATGCATTACTGGACGTTGAAGGACCTCCGACTTGACGATTTTTATTATCAAGCATTGAAGCAAGAGAATTTGCAATGCCAGTTGCGACATCAGATTGGCTATTGTTGTTAGCATTGACTGCAGGAATTGCCTCAGATTGGTTAGCAGCATTTGTGGGGTTTGGTGCCTGTCCCAAGAGCAGTCGACAGATTGTTTGGTCCATTGTCCCTCCACCCCACAAAGCTTCGACCGCTGAACACAAAGTTGTAAACATCAGAGTGAGCCTGACTTAGCCTCACAAAGATAAACCAAGTATAATAACATCTGTTTTATGTACCTAATGATTTGTCAAAGCCCATGCGTACAAGAGCTTCAACTGAAGCATCTACTGCTTGGCGCTGTCGTTTACTTTTCCTTGATTCAAGATGTTGCTGCAAGTAAATAAATTTAATGGTGTTCATTCTCTAAATAAAGTTCAAATAATGTTCAAACAAAAATGTTCAAGTGACCTGTATGGAAGAATTGATCTCTGGATTTGTCAAATCCAATGCCGTTTCTCTGTCATTCTCATTTCTTCGTAGTGCTTCAGCAGCAAGCTCCTTTTCAAACCTGCAAAGTCAAGAAACTCTTAGGATGACTGATGACTATACAGGGCTGATGGAAACATCTTGATTGCTCATCCTCAGTGCTCTTTCTGCATCTTGTTCTCTGAAGCCCATGCTCATCACAAGAGAGAGATTCATTCAGCACCTGAAGCTGGAATCCACAACCAAAAATACATGTTAATTGGATTTTGTTGAAACTACTGGTTTCCCTCAGAAAAGTGGGAGAAATAGAATATTGTTGAAGGAAAATCAGTTTTATGTGTGTGCCTTATCAAACTAGGAGTAGCAATAGGAGAAGGTTCTAGATATCCTAATCCAACTCGGATTAGTATTCCTTGTAACATTAGAACTAGTACTTTGTAATCCCTATATATAGGGCTCCTATTCTTAATAATATAGATACACAATTCTCTCTACAATCTCTCTCGAATTATCTCATACTTAAACACGTTATCAGCACGAGTTCTAACCAAAAAAACCAAAAACCTGAAATCTACTTCATCACCGTAGCTCCTAGCCCACGCTAGCCTCACCTGCGTGCCTGCCCCTGCAGCACCGACCCGCCCTTGCGCACGCATCCCTGCTGCCCCTGCAGCACCAACGCACACCAACTGCATCCTTTTTCTTTCCTGTGCACGTCCGTCTACTTGCAAGCCTCGAAACGTCTCGTTCGGAAGCTCAGATCGAAAAACTTTCTTCATCAAAGTTGTTCGTCTCTGTCTCTTCCACGTAACCTCCGAATTTGAGCCTTATCGGAGTTATATTGAGACCTGTACACCAATCGAAGTGCAAGCTGTTCAGAACAGAATCTGCTCCGAATTTTCAACAAGTAAGTTTTTAAATTAAAGTTCCTGCTTTCTGAATTTTAATTTCTCCTTCTTTTTCTTCGGGGACTTGCAACCTCCCTTCTTTTACATCCCACCTTTCTTATAACGTGGGTTCGATTTTTGAGAAAGCGGAATCGTGGGGATTCACGCTATTAACGAACTAGAGCGTTCGTAAGACTTCGGACTAAGAGCGTCCGTAAGCATCGATTTAACGAACCAAGAGCGTTCATAAGCTACGGACTAAGAGCGTTCGTGAGCATCGATTTTGACCATTCAAACATCATTGTTTCGGTCTAATCCAAATATTCTTGGAAATCGATTTCTTGGTAGCATTAAGGCTCAGAAATCTCATATTAGTTTTCGTGGAAGCATTGACTCCGAAACTAATACGTTCTTGCTTTACTTTTCAGGATGTAAGACTTGAGCGAGCTCGATTTTACTCCATTGGATTCTACGGGCACGGAATTTTCATGTGGGCTCAAAATGTTGAGCTCCACCTAATTGCCCTTGATTTATTGCCTACAATCCAGGAGTCATGTTCTAAAAGAACCACTCAAGGCTCTCAAACTGAGATAGATAATTCCAAGGCATTTACCCTGATGAAGCGCCACATGAAGATGGCCCTCCAGTTTGAGTACATGAATGAGGATAATACTAACAACCTTTAGGTTGCGCCTCGTGAACGTTTTAGTAACATTCACAATTTTCCGAACTTAGAAGCATGATGGAATAATATCCGCTTCTCTAAACTTTGAAAGAGTTATGAAATATTGTTCGGAGGCTCTCTACATCATATTATTGATGCATGATTATGAAAAACACAAAAGAACAAATTGATTGAGAAAACCCTAACATGACCATAGGAGTCATGACGTTGAGGGTATAGGGTTGGACACCATGGGGCCACTTTTGGCCATGGTTGCACTATTCCAACGCCATTGGTTCTAGGGACCATATGTATTGTGTCAATACATCTCAATCAAGAGAGCATCCTCTTCATGGTATTTTATGGAGTACCTGATCAATGGTAATCAAGATATCGAGCTATAAAAGACTTTAAATCTGGCGATGAAGACATCATGCCATAGATTTTTATTTAAGATAGTCTTTTAATTTCCAAGAATTATGTAATGGCAATTATGCCTTAATTAATAAAATGACTTATTAGATTATCTCTTTTCCTCTAGGCGTACTCAATTAAGTATGAAGTCTAGGAAAGTAATTGAGATTAGTGGTACTTAAGAGAGCCTCGCTCCACCGACATCTCTCTCTACTTCCCTGGTCATATTTAATTGGAATTACCGAACGAATTGAGTGACTACAATTTGTCTACGATTTGATTTATATTGGATTAGATTTTGGTCAAGAAACTTTGATGTAATCATTGGCTATTATTAATAAAGTATCGATTACTTAAAAGATATAAGAGCCAATGGTTTTCATGCGGAAACGCATTGTGAGAATGGACATGAGTTCCTTTGCATCACCTCTAATGACTACGGAAATAAAAGAGTCTTAGAGAAACTTATGTGTCGCTCTAGTGGGTTGTATGCAACCACTATTTGAGTCATTGAATTCAACCATGTCATGAGAGATGATTTATGGGATTCCGACACATATAGGCTTTGGCACGACCATTTGGGACACCCAGGTCGTGACATGATGATCCGTATATTAAAGACTTCACACGGACATCCCTTTTTCAGAACGAAAGGAAGTAAAACTCGAAATTTGGATCAAGGAGGAGCACCTGCGCCTCACGGCGCCTTCCCCCTTCAAATCAGGCCACCACAAGCCGGCGCCGCCATCCCCCTGCGGCCCAAGGGTGGCTTTGACGCCACCTATGCTCACCTGATTCAAATTTCTACTTCTAAAGTCAATTGTGACTTCGTGGCTCAACCAAAATCCTCATTGGTTGTTTCTAAAGCCCATTATTCGTTCTGTAAAGCCTGCTCTTTAGCAAAATTAGGATCGAGACCATCCTATGCAAATGACACTAAAGAAAATATACCATTCTTGCAAAGAATCCAAGGTGATATTTGTGGACCTATTCAACCAGCATGCGGACCATTTAGATATTTTATGGTGTTGGTTGATGCATCGACACGCTGGTCACATGTCATGCTATTGTCCACAAGGAACGCTGCATTTGCTAAACTCCTAGCACAAATAATTAAGTTAAGGGCTCACCACCCTGATCATCCTATTAAGTCTATAAGATTAGACAATGCTGGGGAGTTTACATCAAAGACTTTTGATGATTATTGCATGTCCATTGGGATAGAAGTTGAACATCCAGTTCCTCATGTTCACCCCCAAAATGGTCTCGCAGAAGCCGCCATTAAACGACTACAAATGGTCGCTCGGGCATTGGTAATGCGCACCAATCTCCCTATTTCTGCTTGGGGCTATGCAATATTGCATGCAGCCGTGCTTATTCGTCTGAGACCCACTGCCACTCAACCCTTTTCTGCGTCCCAGATGGTGACTGGGTATGAGCCTAATGTCTCACACTTACACATATATGGGTGTGCAGTTTATGTGCCAATTGCGCCGCCACAGCGCACCAAAATGGGTCCTCAACGACGATTAGGCATTTATGTTGGATATGATTCTCCAACGATTGTCCGCTACTTAGAACCCTTGACAGGCGATCTCTTTACCTCTAGATTTGCGGATTGTCACTTCGATGAGACAGTCTTCCCGTCGTTAGGGGGAGATAAGAACATCATTGTTCAACAGGAACGACAGGAATTGTCGTGGTCTGTCCCCACTCTGTCTCATCTTGATCCCCGAACCGCACAGTTCGAAATTGAAGTGCGGAGAATTCTCGATCTTCAGAACATAGCAGAATCGATGCCTGATGCGTTTTCTGACATCGCAAAAGTGACGAGATCACACATACCTGCTGCAAACGTGCCTGCAAGGATTGATGTCCCTAAAATTAGAGGACATGACGCCAACTCAAGAGTACATGAGCATGGTGCCAACGTCCCCTCTCACAGTGATGGTGACGTTGTGGCTAGGCCCATGGCTCCTGCCAGGAAGCGCGGGAGGCCCATAGGTTCGATGGATTCTCGCCCAAGAAAGAAAGCGAGTTTGGCACAAAATAATCCATTAATCATCGATGTGAATAATCCATCGATCTCATGAGAATATTCCGGATTATGGTTATGTCCAAGAGACATCATTGGGGGACGCTCCAATGTCAGAACCCACTCCAGAGAATAGAGAGATCTCCATAAATTACACTAGTGTGCATGAGATGATGGATAGAAATTCTATGGCAATTGATGATGCATTTGCATATCATGTTGCAAAAGGAATCATAGAATATGATGATATCAAACCTCGCTCTGTCGAAGAATGTCAACGAAGAGCGGATTGGCCTAAATGGAAAGATGCGATCCAGGCTGAATTGGATTCACTAGCAAAGAGACAAGTATTTGGGCCTATAACGCAGACACCCCCAGATGTAAAGCCTGTTGGCCATAAATGGGTCTTTGTTAGAAAGCGTAATGAGAAAAATGAGGTGGTTAGATATAAAGTCCGCCTCGTGGCGCAAGGTTTCTCACAACGCCCTGGAATCGACTACGAGGAGACATATTCTCCCGTAATTGACGTTATAACGTTCCGCTACCTTGTCAGTTTGGTAGTTTCCGAAAAACTTGACATGCAGCTTATGGATGTGGTTACAGCATATCTCTATGGGGATCTAGATTCAGAGATATATATGAAGGTTCAAGATGGACTTCAATTACCCAAATCAAGTGGCTCTAAACCACAGAGCGCGTTTTCAATAAGATTAAAACGCTCACTATATGGATTAAAACAATTCGGACGGATGTAGTATAACCGTCTAAGTGACTACTTGATTGGGAAGGGATATGTTAACAACGAAATATGCCCATGCGTGTTCATTAAAAGAACAAGTTCCGGATTTGCAATCGTAGTAGTTTATGTCGATGACATGAACCTAATTGGAACTCTAGATGAGTTAAAGGAAACTGCTAAATACTTGAAATCCGAATTTGAGATGAAAGATCTTAGGAAAACGCGGTTTTGTCTCGGTTTAGAACTCGAGCACCATAGTGATGGGATTTTGATCCATCAGTCTGCATATACTCAGAAAATCCTAAGGCGCTTTAATGGAGATAAAGCAAAGCCTATGAGTACTCCCATGATCGGTCGTAGTCTTGAGCCCGGAAAAGATCCGTTTCGTCCAAAGGATGAGGACGAAGAAGCATTAGAGGCCGAAGTGCCCTATTTAAGTGCAATAGGCGCATTATTGTACTTAGCTCAATGCACAAGACCAGATATCTCATTCGCAGTGAACTTGTTAGCTAGACATAGCTCTGCGCCAACACGCCGCCATTGGATTGGTGTAAAGACAATCTTTTCGATACCTGAGAGGTACAATTGATATGGGCCTATTTTATCCCTACAGAGAGAAGTGGAATGACGGAAGAATGGGATCGGACCCCATTAGGCATGAAGCCGTCGCCCACCACAACCAAGTGGCCGGCCATATTGCCGCCAACGCCGCCACCACCACCAAAGGTGGCCGGCCTCCTCCTACTCCCCTCCTTCAAAATGACAATGATGTTTTGATGGGTTTTGCTGATGCAAGGTATCTCTCTGACCCTCACAAAGGTCGCTCCCAAACGGGTTATGTCTTTACCATGGGAAGCACTGCGATATCTTGGAGGTCTACAAAGCAGACCCTTGTTGCTACTTCCTCGAACCATGCAGAGATTATTGCTCTACATGAAGCCGTTCGTGAATGTATATGGCTAAGGTCTGTAATTAGACATATTCGAGGAAATTGTGGTTTGAAGTCTACCACAGATAAATCTACATGCATTTATGAGGATAATGCAGCTTGTATTGAACAAATGAAGTTAGGTTTCATCAAGGGCGACAACACCAAGCATATATCGCCTAAGTTCTTTTTTAATTAGCAACAACAATCACTTCTAAAGATTGAAGTGAATCAAATCCGATCAGAGGATAATGTAGCGGACTTATTCACTAAGTCGTTACCTAAATCCACCTTCGAGAAACATGTGAAGAGCATCGGATTGAGAAAGTTATCCGAACTCCCATGATTGTGGCAATCAGGGGGAGATATCGACATCAGGGGAGTTATAATGTCTACATGTTCGATCTCGAAGAGTAGAGGGCGTGTTGTGCTCTTTTTGTCCTTCGACCAGGGTTATTTTTGTCCCACAGGGTTTTTGTTACCTGACAAGGTTTTTAACGAGGCAACGGATGAAGCGTCACCACCAAGTTTGAGCGACACAAGGGGGAGTGTTGAAGGAAAATCAGTTTTATGTGTGTGCCTTATCAAACTAGGAGTAGCAATGGGAGAAGGTTCTAGATATCCTAATCCAACTCGGATTAGTATTCCTTGTAACATTAGAACTAGTACTTTGTAATCCCTATATATAGGGCTCCTATTCTTAATAATAGATAGACAATTCTCTCTACAATCTCTCTCGAATTATCTCATACTTAAACAAATATCAGCATAATGTGCTTGATAAATTCTGTGGAAACTTGAAAAAGGAAATCCATCCTTTTTTACTTTTCTTTTTTTCCAACTTCGTGCACTTTGCATTTATATAATGAGAAAACTCAGTAAATTTAAGTACAATTTATAATTTTGGACCTCCATAAACCTATCTATGGGAGGCAAACATTCAGTGCATGACTTGGCCCTTCCCCTTTCCAATTACCTGGGTGAACTTCTCTTGTGCAGAAGTCAATACCTTCATTGACTTATCAACCTGACCATTGTGATACGCCACCCACCACCCTTCCAGCAGGCTCCAGTCTCAAATATCTATAATCAGAATCAACAAAGTAAGTAGACCAGCTTATTAGTGTAGACAAACATTCACATATGTAGTAAAAGTACTCACAGTGCACTCTGAAATAGCAACCTGCCTGAAGGAGTCAAACACGAGAAGAGTCCTTTCCTGCTCGTTCAAGACCTTCTCTGGCTTTCTCAAGGCGAATTCCTGCCACTGAGAGCCAGTTGATGTCTCTAAGCATGAAATAACACCAAACCATATCGGTTTGCTGTATAGAAGGTTGTCAATAACCAGCTGAAAGCAAACACACGGCGAATGTTATACACTCGTATTGAAACCAATCTAAGAAAATGAAAGGAAGATTAATTGATATAGTTTAACTGTCAAAGTTACACAGCCACATGTACTTGATAGTAATACAATGTCTTCAATAAAGTAACTCACTCACCTCAATAACCTTTTGATCGCAGAGAGAGAAAGCCTCCTACAAGAACGAAAAAAAGGAAGAAAATACAAACCACAGAAGATTGGAGACATAAGCTGCTGTAACAAGCATGGACAAGCCATGTAACATGCAAGTTTCATATGAACGAAACTATCAGTTGCAAAAAGGCACTAGAAATGAACCTCCCCCATGCTGAGCACTTCCAATGCATCTTGGTAATTTTGTGCTTTAATCAGTTGCTTTGCATTAGTATGAAGCATCAGGCCGATCATGATTGCCCTGTCAAACAACATTTCAAATCTTACTTCAAACTCAAAATGGGATTGCATCCCCTAAATTCCTCATAAAAGGATCTAACTTGAGAACAGAAATTATTGAAACCTAATTAAATCATACCGCTGATCAGTCTCCAATCCCACTTGTACTTTCTTCCCACTCTGATCTTCAATTGGCAGTGAACCATCAGAGTGTCTCTTCAACAGAGCAGTTGCAGCAGCCCTATAAATTTAATGGATACACAGCCTAGTTAAACCAAAACACAGACATATACTAAACAAAATACACAGGTCTGAAAGATAACCTTCCTTCTGAAACCAAAAGCTCATAGATAATTATAAGGTCTAGATAAAACTCACACTTTTCTGACTACGAAAAACACTATTTGTTCAACCAATCCGAAACAAAACTGAAAACCCAGAATAGAGTGTTCATCAGATAAACAGCCACCATAATCACACACTCATATGCAACGAAACCGATTCTACTACCAAACCAACTAACATAACCAAAATTTTCATAAAGCTAAATGCATCCATCAAAAAATCAAACAAACCCATGACTAACACAACCAAATATGAATAACTTATGGCATAAACTATTGTATTTGATATGAAAATTGTAGAATCTAATACGACACGGCATTATATTAAAATATTATATCAATTCAAGGAACTTGTAATTTAACACTTAACATCGA
This sequence comes from Rosa chinensis, assembly GCF_002994745.2. Classification (NCBI taxonomy): domain Eukaryota; kingdom Viridiplantae; phylum Streptophyta; class Magnoliopsida; order Rosales; family Rosaceae; genus Rosa; species Rosa chinensis. The sequence goes on along the minus strand of NC_037092.1, from coordinate 75,336,933 downwards.
GACAAACTCAGAATCTCATCATTAAGTGTAATGTCTATACTAATTTCATAATTAATCGAATGCAAATTATTTCTCAACTTCCCATTTCATAAATCAAACCACTCCATGCTCAATCCCAAAATCGGCAGATTCAATTTCTTATTCCCTACAATTTCATATTCCCTCCATATACTAAACGACTACCAACAACATATTGGAGCAGAGATGCTACCTAAAACTGGTGAGGAAACCTGAGTCTATTCCTTCCGGCAGCCAATACTAAAATGAGCTATCGTTTGCAGATTTGTGTTTTCTCCAAATGGGGAATCTTGATGTTTTGTAGAGAATGAAAGGCGACGGAGAAGACTTTTTAGTCTTGGAACCTTATCTCCTCGATGCAGGAGCCCTTTCTCCTTCTCTCGTAAAAGCCCCTGTTGTAACTTGATCAATTTCTTTGCTGGATATAGTTTATAATTCTCAGGCTGATACCAAAATACATAATTCCAACTAAAAATAGAAACATGATTCATGATAGACCACTAGACTCATTAAAAAGAAATGAAATTCTGATTCTGTCTTAGCAACATGCAAAAATTCTATGTCAAGTGTTTCAGTTTAGCCTGTCAGTCATAAGTCATAATGTTCTGATCATAAAATATAAATGATAAAAAGAGTACATGATATAAAACAAATAAAAACATTCAAAATGTCACAAGGAAAATTGTTTATCCTGTTTACATGGTTCATAAGGTTTGGCACAAGGCCATACCAAAATTGAAAGAGAAAAATATGGAGTGCCAAGGCAGACAATTCAATCCAACATTACAAAGAAACATTAAAACAAAACTCTTATCTTATAATCTTATAGAGTTGGGCACTTTGATACTCTGAAAACTAATACAGATTGATTGTTGTCGAATGCAACTCTTTATTCTTCAACTGAAGGAAAGCAAATGTCTTACGAGCCAAAACCTGAAGATGAAAGCAAACAGCACGAAGATAAAAATAGACGGTAAGAAAACAACTTTATTTCCAAAATCAGAATAACGTAAATAAAGTATGTGAGAGAGTAGTTACCGTTCATTTCTCAAAGCATTCTTTGCCGCCTAATCAACATTGCCCTCACATAAAGCCAATCCCTTAAAACATTCAAGAAACCAAAGTATGTGTATCTCCATGACCGGTTGAATATCAAACTGCCACAAACTCCCCAAAATCCAACAACAAACCCAAGCCCCATGCTGACATAAAATCCGAACGATATAAGCTCATCCTTTTCTTCTTTAGGAACTTGTTTGGACCATGTTTCTCCTGTAGGGCAGGTCTTTTGTAGTGGAAGTCCACAGAGTTGAGGATTTTCTGCATAAGTAGAGGGATCAAAGCTTTGAAGCTGAGTACCTATTGGGATTTTACCTGATAAGTTGTTATTCGACAAGTCCAAGACACCAAGACCATAAATCTGAGAAAGGCTTGTAGGGATTCTTCCATATATATGGTTTCTTGACAGATCGAGGAAGTCTAACGACTGCAACTTCCCAATTTGAGGAGGCAATTGACCTGTTAGATAGTTTCTTGATAGATTTAAAGAAACCAATCCAATTAGATCAGTGATTTGACGAGGAATCTCCCCATCTAATCTGTTGCTTGAGAAATCAATGCTCTTTACAAGTCCCAATGTGCTTTTGTACACGTACATTCTTCCTTTCCATATTAAAGATGCATCATCTTCGTAATGTACATAAGAAATTGTTGCAAATACAGAGTGCATGATGCTTAGGCTTGAACTTCCTTTTTGAGCCAAAGTAGTCAGATTGTTCAGGCATTGAGGTATGGTACCAGAGAAGCAGTTCCTAGACAAATCCAAAAGTTGAATGTCTTTCAGATGGCATAATTCCAAAGGCAGGCTTCCACTAAATTGATTAGATCGAAGAATGAGGATAGCCAACTTGGAAAAGCTAATCCCCATCCCTTCAGGTATCATTCCTGTGATCCTATTTTCTCCAATATCAAAAAATTGTAAGTTTGTACAATTCTTCAAGGATGAAGGCAATTCTCCTGCAAAATTGTTCTTGCTAAGCTTCAATGTTTCAAGAGAAGCTAGGGAACCAATTGAAATAGGAAATTTTCCAGAAAAAGCATTGTTACTCAAGTCAAGAATGATTAGATTTTCTAAATGCTTCCAACAATTTGGAAGTTCTCCGGAGAAAGAATTGTTTGATAGATCAAGAAATTTTAAATTTCTATCTTTGCTTGTACACAAAAAAGAGATCCTCCCTGAAAGTTTATTACTGGACAGATCCACATATACCAGTCCTGATGGTAGCGAGTGAATTGGCCCTTTCAATTGGTTTGAACTCAGATTTAAAACAAGAGATTGAGAGACTTTCATAGAGTTATCTTGAAACCAGCTTGGAATGATATCAGAAATTCCAGCATCAGAAAGATCAAGCTCGTTAAAGCTTCTCAGAGATGTTCGAAGCCATTTTGGGAAATATGGCCCCATTTTGCAAGACATTAAGCTTATTCTAACAAGTTGAAAAGGAGGAAGCCAATCAGAACGAATGTTCAAAGTTAGTGAATTGGAAGATAAATCCAACTTTTGCAGTTTGGAGAGGTTTGAGAAATGAGCTTCCGTAATCACTCCTGTCAAAGAGTTCATACTAACATTCAAATCTTCCAAGTTGGACAATGAACCTATTCTTTCAGGTATTCTTCCAGTCAGTTGATTGCCAGAGAGATATAATGATGTTAATGAGTTCCCAGCACAGCCAAATAATACTTGATTAATAAACTCCGAAAACTCACCACTGTGATTATTTCTTGAAAGGTCAAATGATTGCAAACTGCATAACCGGCCAATTGTTTTTGGGAGTTGTCCTTCTATTGAGTTAAAACCAAGATATAGATCCAGGAGAGAACTCAGGTTGCCGAAAACATCAGGAATTGAACCACTTAAGTTGTTGTGAGAAAGGTCCAATAATTGCAAACTGCATAACCGGCCAACTGTTTTTGGGAGTTGTCCTTCTATTGAGTTAAAACCAAGAAATAGATCCAGGAGAGAACTCAGGTTGCCGAAAACATCAGGAATTGAACCACTTAAGTTGTTGTGAGAAACGTCCAATGATTGCAAACTGCATAACCGGCCAACTGTTTTTGGGAGTTGTCCTTCTATTGAGTTAACATCAAGACGCAGATGCAGGAGAGAACTCAAGTTGCCGAAAACATCAGGAATTGAACCACTTAAGTTGTTGTGAGAAAGGTCCAATGATTGCAAACTGCATAACCGGCCAATTGTTTTTGGGAGTTGTCCTTCTATTGAGTTAAAACCAAGATATAGATCCAGGAGAGAACTCAGGTTGCCGAAAACATCAGGAATTGAACCACTTAAGTTGTTGTGAGAAAGGTCCAATGATTGCAAACTGCATAACTGGCCAATGGCTTTTGGGAGTTGTCCTTCTATTGAGTTAGCAGCAAGACTTAGATGCAGGAGAGAAGTCAGGTTGCCGAAAACATCAGGAATTGAACCACTTAAGTTGTTTTCAGAAAGGTCAACGGAAACAAGGCTTGTATTGTAGGTTGACAACCAATGGAATATTGAAAAGGTGAGATGGTTGGCAGAGAGATCAACTGAAGAAAGAGATTTAGAAGTGTTTATATGAGAAAGAGATGAAAGAATTGGAATAGGAAGATCACAGTACCATAATTCCAACGATTGTAGTTTAGGGAGCTTATCAACTACTTTTGGCCAATCTAAAACATTACTGAGATTCATCGAATCTAAGTTCAGGGATGTTAAAGAAGAAAGATGAGGGAGCCAATTGAGGTTTTTCGGATTAGTAAAGTAATTGAGCCCTCCAAGATCAAGAAATTGCAACTGTGTAAGGTTTCCAAGCTGATATGGTACTTCACCACCAAAATTAGAGTCATAGAGGTCGAGAAATTTTAAATTGCTTAGAGAACCAATAGATTTTGGAATTTGGTTATGACCGAAGTCGTTGAAACTGAGGTTCAAATATTCCAAATGCTGCAACTCAAAAAGTTCAGGACTAATCTTACCTGGCAGAGGTAAGACTTGCCCTATGTAAGAAAGATCAAGTTGAGTAACATGACCAGTTTGGTTGCTACAATTGACTCCTTCCCATTTGCAACAATCTGTTGACGCGTTGCTTCCCCATGAAGAAAGTGAATGATTGCCCACGAGACCTTGTTTTACCGCAAGGAGAGCCTGCCTTTCCTTCTCTATGCACCTGATATTAGTAGCCCCACGCCGTAGTCCGGAAACAAATCCAAGGTGGCTCATGTGCAGCAAAAGCACCACAAGTGGATAAAAGAGTTTGAGGCACATCTTGTCCATGTTGAGTAAATCAAAGAGCAAAACACAGAAAAAGAAAGAGAGAGTTACGCATCCAACAATACAAGAATACTTTATGCTTGCTGGAGTTCTCAATTTAGTCGAGTATAGTTGCGATGAACTTTCATAGCAATTAATCCCCCAGGCATGCGATTTAGTCAAGTCAATCCCCTCCAGGCTCCAGCTAGTTGAACCCCGTCCAGTACGCAGAGTATTGCCCAGCCCATCCACTGGGGCTCTTCTGCATCACCAGGTATTTGGGCACTCCTGGCTACTTTCTGTCCACACATACCGGCTAGTTTTTGTTGACTGTAAAAGAATGAGGGGTTTCTGGTAATTTGGCAGCTGGTATCTTTTACTGTTGTGCTCCTGGGTATCGCACGCCGCTTCGAAGTGAGCCCAAAACCAGAACCAGAAGTTGAGGAAGGAGGAGAATCACACGGGCATTCAGATCCTGAATGGGGAAGCTTTTCAAAACATAAGCAACCAATTTCTCGATTCCTCCGGCCACCCCGAAGCGCTCTCTCTCTCTCTCTCTCTCTCTCTGATCGGTGTTGTTGTTGTTGTTGTTGTTTCAAAACCAGGTTAGTAAATTCTTCCCTGCATTTTGCTTTTCTCCGTCTCCGCGTTTGTGAATTCCGCTGAGCAAATGGCAATGCAGCTTGAAATTGTGTGGAATCGGAAAAGTTAGGAGGATTTGAGCTGGCTTGTATCTTTTTTGTTGTGCTTAGGGTGTTTTCGATTTTTCGGAAGGTGGATAATTTAGGTCTCTGAAGATTGAGGCTTGGATAACGTAGAAAGGAGGTCAGGTATGGTAGGAAAAAGAGAGTAAAGAATTATTAGTAGTTTTTTTTGAGTTTGGAAGAGACGGAGAAGGACCACAAGTGGTGTGAGTTTCTTCTTAGATGTAGTGTACCTGAAGAAAAGGATATTTTCAATTGTGGCATGGTGCTTTTGATGCCAAACCCAAGTTCTGGTAAGCGTTTGAATATTCCTTAAGATTGAAACTTTGAATGTTAGAGAGAGCCCAATATGAACTAAGCCATACTTGACTCTCTGTAACTTTGAATCGTAAAGGTTCATACTTTCTGTTTATCAAGGTGAAGTTGCTTGCTTGTAATATTGATTCAGTTCTTCTAATCTGGGGTTATGTATTTTGGAATTGTATTTTGACGTGGGTTCTTTTGTTTGTTTGGATATTTTGATTAGGCACTTTTTGAGGAAGTTGAAGGAAGTGAGGAAGAGCAATGGACAAATCTTGGCCATCAATGAGGTATTTATCTTACATTTCTGTCGATATAGTGCTTTATCTTTGAGGTCACATGAGTCTGTTGTTTAACCGATTGTGGGCTGGCTTCTTAAATTTGCTTCATGTTTGAAAGAAAAATTGGGTTTAGTTTATGCTTACCAAGAACTGTATTGCTCGTTTGTTATTGCAATGATGATAGATGTGAATCCCAGCTCATTATGAGACCTTTTGTGGTCTGGGAATATACTTTATCCACATATATCTGAGCCCAGATTCAGATTGAACAACAAAGTTATGGTTATAGTTTTTAATCAACAAAGTTATGATTAAATGCTGTGATTACTTAGTTGGAATGCCAATGCTCCAACGCATATAATGGCATGAAGTTGTGAACTAATGGCTTTTCAAGTGTGGTATGGTGCTTTCGATGCTTATATAATAGGCGCGCGGCACACATGCGCAAGCCTGCATGTTCTCTCTCAATAACGAACTTCCTTATCGTGTTTTGTCTTCACTCTTGAGGTTTTCTTCCTTACTCATTACGTGGATTCATTGACTAATGTATATTCGTTTTGTCCTTGTAGCTTTGCGTCCATGATTGATAACAAGGAACAAGGCATTCCTACAGATTTTATGATGAGCATCCAGTCACAGTCACACAAAAATGGAAACAGGGGGTCAGAGCTGCAAAAAGATGAAAATGGGGGGTCAGAATCACAGGAAGATGGAAATGGGAGATGCAAAATCTCAAATGGGACTTCTAGTACAGATGCTAAACTAGTGGAAAGCTCCGGCAGCACAACTGATGGTAATAGTCTTTCCCTCTCTCTGGAGTATGTGCTTGCTGCTGGTTCCATTTTGAGATCCTGCTTCTTCATGATTTACCTTTGAACTTTATTTTGCTTCAGTAATCTTAGCTCTGGTGGAATGATTAAATTATATTGTTCCTTATTTAAGATTGCTGCTTGATGCTTCTGAGGAGGAAATCAGAGCGTGCTTGATTGATGGCACTGTTTTATGCAGAATTTTAAATAAGCTGCATGTGTCCGGTTCAGTTGAAATGGTAGGATTACTGTTCTCATTTTTCTTTTCTTTCTTCTCTTTGGCTTGTAAACATGCTGTTGTATGATGTTTTACTGCTTTATGATTGTCAAAATATTTTCATTTCTTTAAGTTGACCTGTATTAGCTTTGGTATATGGTCTTATATGCTGTCTTCCTCATATGAACAGCTTTTGTCCTGCTTTAGGGAGGGAGTTTTGACCCTGGTTTTGCAAATGTCAAAAGGTTTCTGGTGGCTGTGGAGGAGTTAGCTAGGATTCCCTCCGTTTGAGCTTTTGGACCTAGAGCAGGTACTTTATCTGTATTTTTTTTCTTTTTTTTACTTTTTAATTTTTAAATTTATCTGAGGCATCCTGTCATTGGTTATTTCTGTCTAAATTCATGAAGCTCGTGTAACCTGGTACATTGAAAATAAGCATCCTCTTCCCTTTGGTGACATCATATAAAATTGCAGCAAAGCATCTGGTGGCCAACTTGCTTTAGATTAGTTGCATGCAGGGATGTGGGTTTAAATTAGGGGTGTCATCTACCAACTGATCATGTTCTGTTCATTATAAACCATATTGTGGTGATCTTTCTGACCAAGTCTACTGTTGTACTGGTTTTATGCAGAATTGTGCTGGCTGGATTGACCAGTACCAGTGTGTAATATCAGCATCTGTCAATCAATTGATGGTTTGAGATCATTTGCAGGGATCTTTGGTGCCAGTTATATGGTGCCTTATTGCACTCAAAACTTCATTTGATTTTGGTTTTAGGGAAGAGAACACTAAAAATGAAACAAAGACAGGAGGGGAGTTGTTGGAGATAGAATATTTAAGGAAAAATTATCATAATCAATCATTCAAGAGATACGGACAACAGGGTACTCAAAATAGCTCAAAATAGAGAAGGGACACAAGGAAATTCAGATGACTCAACTTCTGAAGTGACAGGTAGGAGATCACAGAATTGTATAAACACTAAATTGACAAATTTTATAAGTCATATTTACATATTTATTCTTATGTTCATTCAAGATCTTTTGTGATCCTGCAACTGGTATGAGTCATATACAAGCATCAATTATTTACCTTATTTAGTGTTGGCAGTAATCTTATTAGAGATTTAGGCTGTTTTTCTCAGCTTTGCTAGAAAACCTGATGGAGAAGAGCATATATAGGATAGTTATATGGTAAGGGGTTTAGCAGTATTGCCATGATGCTGGGTCTGTGCTCATATAATATACTGCACTTAAAACATTATAACTTGTGGAATACTGCTTAAGTCCCAATTGGAGGAATTCAAGAGTTACTGTGGTAAGGTTCTAAGACTATTGACTAGCTAGTGGTTTGACTGTATTTCTCTGGGATATTGTTGTCAATACTTGAGTTTAATAGACTTTGTAAGGCTAGTCTGATATACAGAGTGAAATGTTGATGAGTTGGAACACTTCTTTTCATTCAGCATGCCTCATCAAACTCATTGGAGAAATACATTATCCTGGACAAAAGAGTTGAGGACGGAATTTAGTAAATAGGGGACCTGATTTTGTTTGAGCCTCTGTATTTGTTCATGTTGTTCTCACATACAAATTTTTTTATATGTTAATACATTAGCTTTTGTTTTCTTTCCCCACCCTGTCTATAGTTCCACCAGCTCTTCTAGAACAATTGAAGCAGGGGACTAATGTGGATCTCTGTGATGTCAAGATTTTGGAATCGATCAAATCAACCAATTTACATTTAATTTAAGCCATTGACTTTTATTTTTTATTTTTTTATTTTTGCCCTTTTTCCGTTTCTTGTTATAAACTTCTTAGAGGTACCTTATTGTAAAAGTTCTTGCTTTATGTTAGTCAAATTTTTGTCTGATCAAGCAACTCTTTGCTGCAGAATGCATCAATTTGATCTGAATTGGATCCTTCTGCTGTAAATTCAGGATCTTTAAATACCTCTTTCGGATTTGGAAAGTGCTTGAGAATGCAAGACTGGACTTGTCTATGGTTTCTTACGCCTATATTCTGGGTGACTGGTTTGAGGAAGAAGCCATCTTCACCGTTGTGACTGCAGGTGCTAAATAAGACAACTGGTACTTCAGAAAATCTCCCTGCTGTTTCTTCAATAGTGCTTCTAAGGTTGCTTTGGAGTGTTAACCTTTCTTGATGTTTCGATTGGTATTCCTTTTTACCCAAATTTGCTTATTATGTCTGTGAAAATGGCTTGCACTTTTGCATTGATATTGATCTCAAACTGGGTTTTTGTGGCTTGCACTTTTGCATTGATATTGATATTAAGGTTTGTAATTTCTTGCAGAAAGCCAGAAAGTTAAAAACCCATGTTTAGTTTTTGACTTTGGAATTAGTTTGGATAGTATTTCCACTGTTTGAATATTATTTTGACTATGAATATTAACCGATAGTGGATTGTGGTCATGGCCTAATTGCTTTAGTGGTAAAAACTTTGTCTTTGACAACTGATTTATGTAGAATGATTGATATAGATGTGCATTTTCTCATTATCGTTGATATAGATGGACACATTCTCATTATCAAAATGCTCTTTGATATCAATAGACTTTTAAATTGCTTAGAGAATCAATAGACTTTGGAATTTGGTTATGACCGAAGTCGTTGAAACTGAGGTCCAAATATTCTAAATGCTGCAACTCAAAAAGTTTAGGACTAATCTTACCTGGCAGAGGCAAACCTGGCGCTAGGGAATAAAGATCAAGTTCAGTAACATGACCAGTTTGGTTGCAACAATCTGTTGTATCGTTGCTTCCCCATGAAGAAAGAAAAAGATTCAAGATTGCCCACGAGACCTTGTTTTACTGCAAAGGAGAACTTGCCTTTCCTTCTCTATGCACCTGATATTTGTGGCCCCACGCCAAAGTCCCGAAACAAATCCAAAGGGGGCTCATGTATGTGCAGCAAAAGCACCACAAGTGGATAAAAGAGTTTGAGGCACATCTTGTCCGTGTTGAGTAAATCAAAGAGCAAACCACGGAAAAAGAAAGAGAGATGTGCATCCATCCAACAATACAAGAATACTAGCTGGAGTTCTCAAGTTAATAGAAGCCGTTAACAAATTTTATATACTTGATATATATCTTAGTCGAGTATAGTTGCGATGAACGTTCATAGCAATGGCGGTCTTCATGATCCCCCATAATACGCTCACTTGGGGACATCTTACTCCAGCTGTTCTAAGAGTGTCGGCTAGTTGAACCCCGTCCAGTACGCTAAGGTCCACTGGGGCACTTCTGCATGACTAAGTATTGCCCAGCCCCGTCCACTTGGGCACTTCTGTGTTCGGTGCGGGGAAACTGAAAGTTAAGAATAGTTCGTAATTGGTCGGTAATATTTAGAATCTAAAGCATTATTCTCTCTCTCTCTCTTTTACGATCTGAAAGTATTTTCAGGAATTGAATGTCACAGTTGTGACTGCCAGGTGCCGCAGATCATCAGTGTCTTGTTCAATGTGACCCTCTGTTCTTGTACCCTTTCTTGGTCTGTATTCTCTTCCTTTGTTTCGTCATGCCTGAGATGTTCTTGCAAAAATATAAACAACCTCGAGAGTTTGAGAGTGTGAGTTCAAACATCACGACTTTGACTGTTTCCTTTGGCTGTGACTACTGACAGCCAGTCCATAAGATGTGATTGAATCACGTTTAGCCAAACGCGCTCTGTACATTTCCTACTTCAGATAGCCAAATAAATTATGCCATATGCAGCATTAGTAAAATGATTGAATTACTCATACCGCCACGAGTTACTCCTCCAATAGCAGCATTAGTAAAATGCATGCGGTAGCTTTGGGTAGTGCATAACCCATCTGTAGAGGCAAGGGAAGACCATGCAGGCCATAGGCTGCTGTTTATGACATGCTATACGCAATTTTTTTTTTTTCTGATTCCTTCATTTTAAAAATTACAAATCCCAAATCTAATTACCATAGATCAGGGCAATTTTTTTCACTATTTTTATTTTGCCACGTTACTACCGTCATACAGTAGCATTCTGCAATTTTCCACTGCATTATAATAACATTCTTCCATAGATTTGGTTTCCTGACAGTGACAGATCATGGGTATCTAATCTAACGGCCATGCCCAGAGAACCTCAAGCAAAACCTGGTTCCAATGGCAAGATGTGCTGGAAGCAGGCTGGCGGCGCGTTTTATACCTCTGCCATCGTACCTCCTCTCGGGCTGGCAAGGAGGAGCGATAGGCAATTACATTGATGTAGTAGCATCCTTTTGATACAAATAGTCCAGGTTGTCAAAGAGACATTTTTGGCGTCCTCGAACGCATCCTTTTTGCTACCGCTGCTTGTTGCAAATCCTTCCTTTGCACTTGATGAGGTTTTCGCTTGCTGGGCTTCCACTCTGATTTACGTCAATGGCTGAAGAGCTACTGTACAAAACATTACTGAATTAACTCTTCATTAGTCAAACACTCGGATGTGATGGCAAGGTTTTTTTAGCTTTAAACTTATTCCAATTCGTGGGCGCTATTTTTTAATTCCAATTCACACCATTTCTGTACATCTAGTTTTGTGAAAGCAGCCCCTCTGAGCATATTCATCACTTTATTTTTGTTATTCTCCCTATTCTCACCCTAAAAAGGTTAAAGGAAAAAATAATATTAAACGAGCCAATGGTGTATGCATGCGATGGCCTGTGTCATGTCATTAAATGTCAAGATAAATTACAGTTTTTTCTCAAGTATATACATGCTCCATAGCGTACAAAGAGCATCATGAGAAGTGTCTAGTTTCTTTAAAAAGCGGATTTGAAGTAAATCTGGACCTATGGAAAAAGATGAATATGGACACATCTAAAACCTGGCCTTGAATATTACAGAACACTATGACTAAACTAAATAGCCGACTCTATGACAGCAGACAACCTGTGGAGGGCTTAGCAACTCCCTGATGACTGACAACGAGGACCAACCCGAGGCAGGTACTACAGACTAGTTTCTGTTACAATTAACTCACTCGTCATCACTCTCGGAATCCATAAAGTTGAACTCCGTGTGTGAACCTAGCTTTATCAATACAACCCCCTGATTCTCTTCAGTCCATGTAATACCTTCGTTCTCAACAAGCTGTATGACCTGCACAACCCAAAAAAAGTGTTCTGTAAACAAAGCAAGCTCAAGTCCCAACTGAAACAATATGTTACCAAGATACCCAGGCATTTCTAACCTATTTTCCAGTAGAAATTATGCAATAGGAAAAACTAAAACCCATACCGATTGTTTCAGTTTTGACTTTCCTAGACCATGTGACCCACATCCTGTGATAACCCTGAGGAATTGAACCGCTGGACCAGAGCAACATAAGTGATTAAATTGACAGTACCTTCCAAAATCTCAGTAAAAAAAATTTCAAGGGAAATTTCAGGCAAGAAGCTCACATTGTGCATATGTTCCAAATAGAAGGTGGATTTTCAAAAGCTTCATTGCTTGTTTAACGTGCTGCCCATGCAAATCAATTGTTATCATGTTTTCTATGTCCTTGTTTCTGCGGAATACAACAATCTTTGTTACCAAACTAAGATCAAAGATATGGTTGAAAACGACAATAAATATCAACCTGGCTTTGCACTAACCTAGCTTTAAAGATTTCCTTGCTTGCCTTTTCATCAGCCTTCTGTGCCATTTTAGTCTGTACCCTCCCCTACCAAATGCAAGATAAAAGTCAGTTAATATCTCAAATTGAATGGAATTTTATAAAATAATGAGAAAACAGATGCCCTAGCCCTCTAGAAAACACTCAAATGGCACATAAAGGGAATATTGCCATATATTTACAAATGATGCTTTACAAGTGACCGACAGTGTGATATGGATGTCTCAAAATGTATACCAATACGAACAAAAGAATGAAAACACTAAAAAAATCTAATACAGTCACAGACCTGCTCAGAAAGATAACCTGCATGCTCCCGTGATCCCTTCGAATATGCTGTAGCAGCCTGAGAAAATTGCGCTCGCATCAGTAATTAAAATGATGAATAAAAAGAATGTGCTAAAACCTCATTACCTTCTGATAGTAGGACTTCATTAAATCCCAGTGCTGGCTTGCAGTCACTCTAAATGCATGATATTCATCTCCTTTAGCTACATGTAAAATGAAAGAAATAAAGACAAAGGACATATCTACAGCTTGGCAAACCAACCAAAAAAAAAAAAAAAAACCGATCATTAAGAGGAAACAAAAAAGAATATAGCCTATTTGTGCTTTATCAAATCTATCAACGAACTGAAGCCTGAACCAAATCTAGTGTTATAAATATGAGAAGGATTTGGCGGTTTCAATCCGTCAAGCTAATGAAACAAATATAATCAGTTAATCCCATCCAATATTTTTTATGTTTACTATACATATTTAGATATCTGAATTGTATGTACATTTAAAGGTGCTGCTATGACTGAAAAAAGTGCTTTTATGACTCAAAAAGTGCCCTTACACAAGTATTAGTACAAGAGAAGAAGCATGTACAAAAGGATTCTGAGATTCAAGTTCAATACCCGAAGTGTCTTGTTTTGCTTCTGCAGAGCTTGATGTGCCACCATCAACTTCAGGTCCCAATGACTGCAACTTATTCACTACATTCTTCCAATTCATAGCTTTTGGTTCATATTCAGGAGTCTTGGAGATGTTAAACAAAGATTCCAACACCTTTTGAGGGAGATTCGATTTGGTACTACTTGGGCTCATGGGATGATGAGCTTCTGAACTAGCAAGCACCTCCGCATAATTCCTGAAATGAAGGAAAGGATTAAGCTTGTGGGATCATGGTCTACACCAAACATTATCATAGGTTGGAATCAAAACTGAAATTGAAAACTGAAATCTAATAGAGGGGACTAAAGAAGATTCTAGCCATGTCTTTACATATAAATGGTATATGAAATACTGACAACCATAAGTAACTTATCATGAACATCCAAATTGAAACCACATGTATATAGATAAATGTTCGGCGATGATGGCATTTGATTTGAGAAAACAATCAGATCAATTGTATCTCTTCACAATACCACACCTGCGAACACAAGAAAAAACTAGAACTCATTAATAACAAGGTACACCAAATTCACAGGCTCGGCAAGAAAATATGAACATGGCCAGTTATGGTCTCATTCAATACTAAAGTTTTTGACGTTTCATTTTTAAGGAAATATCTAAACATGTTTCTGTTTTTGAAAAAGAAGAAACAAACAAAAAATTGTTCTGCAGTGAATATCTCTGATGCACGATAGCTAGTGTTCCAATCATCAAAGTCCTACGCTGGCACAAATCAACAGAAGCAAGCCAAAAAGAGAAGGGGATGCGAAGAAAACCCCAGAGAGTACTGATTTCACTAAAGTTCGCACAACAAGAATACCCAAAGATGGAGTGGTTGAAAAGGAATAACTTACGGCCATAGGCTTTGAATAAAATAACAAGTATTTAAGATAAAAAATAAAAATAGGAAAAAGAAAAATAAAAAAATCAAATTGGAATAATTTACCGGTGAGCGTATCCCGAATACCATATATTATCCTCGGATGAATAAGAAGTACAATCAGATGCCCTATCTGTCAGCTGTCACAAAACAGCGTAATCAATGTACAGCAGTATAGCACAAAACCAAATAATAAATATTAAAAAAGAAAAATATATGGAAAAAAAAAATTAAAAGCCAAAATATGTCTAAACATAATTAGGAAAGTGAGTGAACTACAATATAAGGCACAGTACTGTCACTTACTAGTCTCTTACACAGACAAAATAAAAAATCTCAGGTTCAGGAAGACATTACACTACATTACAACAAGGGAATAACTACACCCAATTCTAAAAGAGAAAAACAAGGATATGAACAAATTGCTCTACATCATGCTTCACTACAGCACAACCATAATAATAATAGCAAATCAAACAGTGCCAGCAGTTTGCTTGTGGGCTGGGCTATAAAATGTGCGTGTGTGTGCATCCTGTCAAGCAAGATACATCATCTGTTGAGCCATCTATGTGAGATAACAAAAACATTGCGCAAAACTAGGCCAGAAAATTATAGTACTTACAGAGTCAAACTGTCCAGTGGAATATCTACCATTTTCTTTATAACTATAGTTAGAACTACGACCGGGCTGTTCAGACAAGGACGAAGATACCTCAAGTAAGCAATCCAAGGCCTGGAAAAGCATATATATCAACAAATGATTACATCAACAACACATGGTTCCAACTACTGAACTGTTCAAATGATGTTAACAAAGTAACAGCTACCCGGACTTGGAAGAAGAAAAAGAAAAAAAGAAAAAAAAAAAGAATGAGACATTCCCATCTTACAATGCTCTTAGTACCTTTTCAACATCATACCCACACTGACCTGCAAAAACAAACTCTATGGTCATGCAACAGCATACAGTACATACTATTCCCAAAGCAAATCATTGCAACCTTACACATTATAGCTTTCTCTGCTTAGCTTCAATTGGTATGTAAATCCCACTTCATATAACTAACGATTCGAATTAAGAAATAATAATAAACAGTGGCCACTTACAAAGCACATCTCTAACAACAGCCAAGTTGAGCTCAGAGTCATCCCCAAGCATTGAACAAAGAAACTGTTCAGCTTCCTCTTCCCCAGCAGCAACTCCATTTTTTAAACCACTGAGCTTCGTCATCCTCGACCTCACATACTCTTTGCCCAACACATTTGAAACCGTTCCGGCCGACGCAACCACCCTCTTCTGCTTATTCCTAAAACCCCTCTCGCTCACTAAATTCTGAACACAACCCGACTCAAACCCCTCGGACGAACCCGACCCGGAAGTCGAGCCCGCATCAGATCCGGACACGCCGCTGGACGAGGAACTCGTGAACGGATAGTCGGAGCCGGTATCAAAACCGGAAACGCCGCTCGACATGGAGCTCGTGAACGGCTCGTCGGAGCCGGTATCAAAACCAGAAACGCCGCTCGACGTGAAGCTCGTGAACGGCTCGTCGGAGGTGTCGGCCAGAGACTGGACCAAAATATCGGCGGCCTTGTCCGGGTGGCCTTTAGCTTCGCGAAGCGCCGAAACGGCGTCGTCGACTGAGACCGAAGAGAAGGCCTCCGTCAGCGCGGCCACGGCCTTCTGCTCGGCGTCGTCTTTGGGGGGAGCGGCCGGCTTCGGATCTGCCGGCGAGCTCTTCTTCCTTCTCCTCCTCGTCTGCTTCTTCATCGTCAACGATAATGACAGCTAACAGACGGGAAATGAAAACGATAACGGAAACAAAACCCTAGGATTGATGAGAGAGTTAGGGTTTCTGAGAACTGAGGGAAAGGGGTGGGATCAGATCAGAAACCCTAAGTTTGGAATTGAAGGGGGTTGGAGATGGAGAATTTGAGAAGGGCGGTTAGCTAATTTGGGGGATTCCGAAAATAACAGGAGGTGGTGGTCGTGGTGGTGGTTGAGCAATGGTTGTGATGGATTCTTACTTTTTTTTTTTTTTGCCCCTTTCTCTTTTGTGTGGACTCCGAGCCAAAAATTTAAAGTGAATTGACTTCACGCGATTATAATGGTGCGTGTGGGGCCGGCTCAAAGCTAAATCATTTGCTGATTGGCCTCTTTTGATAACACGTGGCGGGGTGAAAAGATTTAAGCTGATCATTTGGAATTTTGGATATTTTTTTGCTGACCTTTTGACTCACCAGTGCTCCTGTTTAACTTTTTTTCTTTTCTTGGTGGGATTGTTTTGTGAGATTGATTTTCCGATTGGCTAATGGAAAAACAAAAGGCAGACCAATAAGAAAAAGAAAAGGAAACTAACTCACTTTTTATGCTTTAATGAAATAATTGACGAACGTACTAAAAAGACTAACGGATGCTCATCGAAAGAACAATTTTTAAGAGACTTTGAAAGATAAGTGAATCTGACAACTGAAAACAAATGTACAAAATTAAGTTGTTATAATTTCAGCATTTTAATTTAATACAAGTGGTTGAGAAACATTTGACTCTCGCATTCTCTTAAAACTATCCCTTAGATAAGCAAACCTGAATAATACAAATTTTAGTGGTTTCTCTAAAAATTTATGAGTACCAAAAAGTGTTTTTTGTGATAATTCAAGTACCATATAGAGATTTTACGCCTGAAGTAAAATAATCATTTGACGGATAGTTGCTAGTTTATTATTTTTTTTAAATCAATAATAATAGGGTTTTCATTCACTAAAGCCAGAACCGCACGGATACATATCAGTCACTGCTCATAGGCAAGTAAGACGAGCAATATGCTAGCACCACTCACTACTACAGATCAATGCTCACTTATTCCAAGTGAGCTTATAAACTACACAAAGGTATAGTAAATAGGCTAAGTCACAAAACAAAGAAACTTAAATTTTCTCCCTGCCCTTCCCTCTAGGGCTAGGAGGCTTAGTAAGGTACTCAAAACAAGTGGCTTGTGCAGCAGCAATCTTCTTTGATTTGGGTGGATTTTTATTTTTTAATCCCAGTGGCCTCCCTCTCTTCTTTGTTGGCTCCATAGTAACTGCCACGATCGGCTCCTTTGGCACCAGAATGCTGCCTGGGACTTCCAGGAGTCCTAGAGACCTAGCTGAAAACTTAGTCGGGAAACATGGGGTCTTCAACTTCTTTGTTGGAGCATCATGCATATCCACTTGTTTGAACAAGTCCGAGAGCAAAATCTTCAGCTTTTTGGGATAGGCCTCAGAGGTGGGAGGGAATACCCTCTTCTCAATTCTTGGCTCCACCTTGGCAGGAACATCTGTGTCACTATCCAACTTCTCAGCAGATTGCCCCGTATCTTTATCATAGTCAATGAGAACCGGCACAATAGGTTCAATCCCAGCATTATCATAAGGATCAGAGACAGGGACTAAGGCCAGTGAATTATCCATTTTTTTGGGAAGCAACTTCTCCCGCAGTATGATAGGTTTACGGCCAGGAGTGTCATGACTAAAAAGAGCCTTGTTGACTAGTGGAAGGACCGGTGTTTGTACCCCTTGGAATCGAAACATGTCGTCCATGAATGTACCTGCATTAAAACTCAGCGATGGAGCAGTGATCTCCACTCTCTTATCAATATTGGCTCGAACCCCAGTATGTATAGTATCCACCCCACTAACCAGACACCGATGCCCATCATGCATCAGAAAATGGCAGGAGTTGCACATACCTACCAAGTTTTCGAAGAAGAATGAGATATCTGCTTCTATCCCCGAAGCAAGGCGGAGCGTTTTCTGCGTAAAGAAGGGTTTGGACAATTCATGAGCAACTCAAACCCTAACTTTACCCACAGTGTCGAAAAGTTTGTCATCCATCTCTAAAAACTTTCCCGCTACATAAGCAATAGCTTGGATCATATCTGGGTCCTCAAACGCAGGTGGCATGTTGGAGATCCTCACCAGAAGAATAAAGAGTTCATCTTCACCGAACTGATCGGCGACATGCCATCATATTCATTCATCACAATTGGGGCATGGTTAAAGAACCATGACCACCACGCAACACCTTGTTTCGATCACGTTGGAGGTCAAAACGAGCACAAAATGGTTCTGCTCTCTCTCTTGGATCTTAAATCCTTTATTGAGCACCCATACTCGTCTGAAGAATCGCCTGATGTCGTTGAGGGCAGCAGGCTGCTTTGCCAAGGGTTTGGCCAGTAGGTAGGATTGCCGAGGACGGCGTTGTGCACCCCCAGTTCGACGAGACAGATCGATAACTTCATTGCTGGCTGAAGCAAGAGATGCCGCAAAGGAGGCAGTGACATCCTCAATGGACACCATGGAGGTGAGGAGATCACAGGAAAAGCAGCCGGCGGCCGCCGTAATCACTCTTAGGGTTTGGATGCGTGTAGAGAGAGAACACCTTTTCTTTCAACGATAAAGATATACGGATAGTTGCTAGTTGCTAGTTGCTACATAGTTGTTGTGTTTTAGTCATATAATGCAAAGAAAAAAATAGTTTAAAAAATTAATTGCAGCTCACGAGTACTATCATTGGAAAAGTTGTAGTCCATATCTTGCTACATATCTTGACAGGTTTGAGTTGGATATTTATAGAGAAGTAATTTTATACAACCGATTACAAGAAAGAAATACCCTTGAGAGAGCTGTCTCGTCTGTTTTATCTGTGTGGGCTAAGGCATAACCTAAGCTGAAATCCGAGCTTGTCAACTTTGTAAATTTTGTGACATGCGCAATCTTGTAATAGGCAAACAGCCTGGGATTTTTTTTGGCGAAAGGCATTTCCTTTTCTTTCTGATCAAAGCAAAGTTTTGGAGTGACCTTTGCCGTTCTACTAATGTCTAAAGATGCAGGGCATCCGGGGGACATACAGGTTGCAATTGCGCTATGCAAACACATTTCTACATCAGACATTATTTGATACAGTAAACGATACGAGGGAGAAAGTTTGAAGCTACTCTATCACGATTCATTGTTTACCATCCGCTGTTCGAATTGGCTCCTCGTAGACGGAATCGGGTAAAAGTTTCGGCTGGGTTGTGAAATGGGGGAGGACATTCAAACCCTGCTCCACTGCTCTGGAAGGAGAATTTGGCAGATCCCATTCACATTCACGAGGAAGGCACCTTGGTATCTGTTTAGCAGCTATGAGGGATGCATGAAACTGTTCATGTCCTGCTACATTCATAAACCTGAACTTCTCGTCTTTTCTTTCGTGGCAGCTGATACTCTGTACCTTTCTCTTCTGCACCTCTTCCTGAACTCTCTGCAAAGATACAAGGACAAAAAGAAAAAGATATTTGTCAAACACTACTTTATCAGCTTACAAGGACTGAAGAAGTTTTATGTGGTACAACAACTAGGAGAAGAAATATACAGCAGAATAAGCGTGAGGACAAACATGACCACATAATCAGAGACTTCTGAGCTGAAATCACCTCTTCCGTAATGAGTAGTATACTTGTAATAGTAACTTTTCTTCATTGATGCCCATATTCTAAATTTTTCACAACAACCTTTGCAGAAAGTATCAGCATATGTACAAAACTGTAGCATATACCAATGTATACACAAGGCATATCGTAAAGACTTCTCTAAGAAAAAACTGTAGCATGTGTATAAAACTACCATCTAAGGATTGCATAACATGGTATCCCATTATAGAAATGCTTACAAAACAAGGTATCTCGTAAAGACTTCTCTAAAAGAACTTATAATTCATGACTGTTATGAAGAGCAGCATCACAGAAAAAAGCATCGGGTGATGCACTGTTTCAGTAGCCTAGCTACACGATCCAGCCATTGTAACCACATCTATCTATAAGCGCAAAGGTTCATCAATTCTAACATGTCAAAATGCAGTTAGTAGTAATTCACATACCCTCATCACTTTTGAGCCATTAAACAAAGCTACAGCTATAACTAACATCACTGCTCAAACGAAAACTAAAACAACTAGGAACAGAACATTGGTAATACAGAATTCAATCTCACCTGTAACAACCTCAAGTCGAACTTGGGCAGTCCAATTTGCCCCACAGTCAATGACCCAAATAAGTTCCCAAGCAATGCAGCATCAGGCACAGCCAACCCATTAACAAGCCCCGCAACAAACCCACCGAGAAAACTATCTCCGGCACCGGTTGGATCAACCTGGCCGGTCGGAAACGGCCCCACTTCTACTTCCCCATCTCTCCAATACACTCTACACCCACGCTTCCCATTCGTCACCACAACACAACACACCTTCCTGACCTCCTCCACGTCCATAAACAGAGCCTCCTCCGCCGACGCCTTTATAAACCCAATTCTGGGCAAGAGGTGAAAGAACCCACTATCTTTCAAACCCACAAGCTTCACAGCTCCATCAACCCCATCAAAAACCCGAATCAGAGCCTGAATGTCCACAAACACAGTGCTGCAAATCTCCAACAGTTTCTCAACCGTCTCCACCGTAATCTCACCGCCGACCCCAACCGCCATTCCGAAATCAAACCTGGATTCGGGCAGATCCGAGGGGCGAATCGGGTCGCAGGCATTGACCCGCTTCAGAACCCGATCCTGCTGGCCCTCCCCCTCGATTCCAGAATCAAAATGCGCGTGGAACAGAGTCGTCCTGCAATCGGGTACCACAATCGGGTCGTGGTGGACCGAGTAAGCAAAATCCGACCCGACTTTGGACACCAGATTGTAACTCACGGACACGCCATCGAACACGTTGGAGATGAAAGAAGCGGCCCCGCCGAGCGTCTCGGCCAAAACGACGCCGTCGCGGATGAGAACGTCGTGGCAGTAGTTTCCGGCAATCAGGCACCGGCGAGGGGAGGAAGTGGGCTGGGTTCGGTTTCTCCCCATAAAGGGTTTGGATTGGGATTGGTGATCCGTCGGTGGGTGTTAAAATCATGGGTGGGAGAGAAGAAGGGGCGGTAGGGTTAGAGAGGGGTCATGGGAGAGAGGGAGAGAGAGAGAGCTATTTAGAGAGGAAGAGGGAATGGAAGAAGACAAAGTTGGGTTTTGTGTGGGAGGGCATGTGTCACGAAAAAGAAGAAGAAGCGGGCCGCCGCAGAGAGATGAATATGTGAGCAGAGAGAGAGAGAGGTATGGAAGAATGTGAGAGAAATGAAGGAAGGAATTTATAGAGTGCATGGCAAATTGGCAATGGTTGGGAGGAAGTGAGTGAGATGGGGGGTGGGTGAAGGTGGTGGTGGTGACTGATAATCCTCCTCCGTCCTTGTTACTTTGATACAGTCCCATCGGGAATTGTACCTCTGTTAATTTTGTTTAATTAAGTTTGATTTTATACCCCTCATTTTTGATTTTTTGGTTTTTTAGAATCTGGACAAAATAAGAAACATTTTATTTAAACTGAGAGAAATGATTCATACCAAAAGAAAAAAATAATGATGTACAGATTAAGGGGAAGTAGACCAAACCTCTTAACAGTATCAAGTTGAATGAAACTAAGAAGAATCATATGGTCTCGATTATAAAATTTATAAATGAAAGATTGAGTCATATCACACCACATCAAACCCGAAATAGTTACATGATCCCCTAATGCATCCGTTGCTTAATTCTTTTCATGAAATTGCATTTGATATTATATAATGCAAGCAATTATCTCATTCTACAAAGCAATTATCTCATTCTACACAAAGTTGCCACTAACTTCCGATCTTCTCAAGTCTATAAGATTGTCCTTATACATGATTTGGTTGGCTTTGTCTCCTTTTCATCCCACAACCCATGGTGGTAATTTTTCATTTGATAACTCGAAGTCAAAGTTCTCATTGTTGTATATCACATTGTTCCGTTCTTTAAGCACATAATTACATGAAGAGTCTCAAAACACTTGAGAGATAACTATTGTCTTATCAACAAGAATTCCGCAAACGCAAGCTAGACTCCTCTCCATCAAACGCAAGGACAATAGTTCCAACCTCTGCCTCTCCCTCGATAGAAGACCCTAAATTCACCCTTCTCAATCTCTAATAATTTCTTTTACATCAGATGACACATTATTTGATAAGAATTCTACTCACGAGTCGTCGGCCTGAGTTTCACAAGAGAGTAAGGAACTGAAATCTGGGAATTGGCCAATCGGGACACAATTTTTAAATCAAGGCCCCAAATGAGATCCCGATGGTATACACACAAACGTCTTCCGCTTCGAGCAATACTACAGGAGCCAAGTTTCTGGTTAGAGTACTAACAGGTACCGACTGGCTAAGCAGGAAGAGCATTTTTGGAACAAAAGTTGACATAAATTCAGAATAGAATATCCACAGCCATTTTCAGACCAGAAATTAAAATATCCATTAATTCAGACCAAAAGAAAAAAGAGTATCCATAGAGGCATTCTCTACATCACAAACTCACCATTGGCTAATACCAATAGTTACTCTCCAAAACGGCACCAGGGAATGTGATTCCATCATTAACAACCCTTTGAAATGCATGTCATGTCATTACTCATTAACAATGCTTTAGAATCCGATTCTGATTCTAATTCCAGCTCCAATGATAGACTCTAAGAGTACATTTTTTAGACGCAAAATACAGGGGAAAAGTAAGAAGACGTCTTTTCAACAAGTTGTTCAACAAGGGAAGTCTCATTTTCCTCTCTGGATTGCTTTTAAAACAGTAGTTATTTTCAATTGTATCGATGGATCCAATGTTAAAACATTCCTATGTCACTAACAACATCTTTAATTTCCTAACAACAGAACACAAATCAGTGGAGGTATTTACTATTTAAAAAATCATGTTGGCGTCTGCTGAAAGAAAACAAATTCTAGTCTCTAAGCTCCTCAGATTAATGGGGACTAGACACTCACTAAGGAAATGATGGTCAACCTAATTCTGGAAAACATGTATATCAAGATATACTTTCAAAGTGCCAATTCATATCTCCAATTGTACAATTAACATTTCTGTTTCCTGCAGGATATTTGACATGAATCTATAACTTAAAAAGAGGCTGTTTTAGCACTGCTATTGCAGGAAAGTAGAGAATGGGACTCTGGATGATGAATAACACGAGAACTAGATTGTTAACTCTACACTCATAACAACACGTAGAATTAATCGTTAAACAACAGATCATAAGTAGCAATGAAGTTCTTACAGACATTGCATTAAGCCAAGTTGGCAAGCTAATCATATTTTTGCAAGCTAATCAAATTTCTTATTTACTAGATGTTGGTCAGGATAAGATACCAGGCTAATGCAACATATCAAGCTTATCAATCAGAGCGGATACCACCCATAAAGGTACGTGGATCAGGGCAGCCTCCATTGAACTGAGCTTGTGAAAAGTCAAAACCAGGGTTCTGCAGAGGACCAAAACAAAAACACATTTAGTATCATGAGCAAAGGAGATGAATTCTTAAGGTTCATTTGATCTGTACGTAACCAGAGATTGTTACTTTTCTCAGCAAATTGATGACTAATTCATTATCACGTATGACGCCATTTTCTTAAAAATACGGAAATCAGAATGACCAAATTGCAAATGCCATAAGACAATTACATCTAATGCATTCATCATAGCCGTTAAGAACTTGCATCAACATTTCATACACAGAGAGAAAATAAAAAGGCTAAACCTGTTTGGTTTGTCAAGACTACTGCATATAGGGAAATTGTTTCCCAACATTATATCAATTACACCAATATCTGTTACTCCGGAACCTATTGGCAAAGACAACATTGATCTTTGTACCGACCAATATTGGTTACATCACAATAACTTTTTTGTTCCTTCTAATAATATGCTTTCGCTTAAACTCTTTGCCTTAAACTCTATGAACTATTCACAGTACGGTCCTAGACTTGCCCATAAGAAGTTAACAGATATTCCTCAGAAACCCCATTCACTGTCTACTGAATTTCCTTAACATGAAATGAAACACTCTGTACAGTATGTGACAGCATGAGTAGCAGTAAATAAAATGGGTTCACATTCATTTCATCAATCCAGACACTAGTAAATACAATGAGAATAAGATGCACAAGTCTAATTCACCTCTTCTTGAAACCTCTGAAGCATAAGACGCTTCTGTTCAAGATCGGTGGCGTAAGGATCCAGCTGACCCTCACCCACTATAGGGGAAGCCCATGTCTGACCTTTGTCCCTCTTTTGCAGTGTTATGTGCATTATATCATCCTCTACCATACAATCGAAAACACAAAATCAGCACAACAAAAGAAAAGACCAAAACAGGGAATTCAATGATCAACAAGAAACTAATAGTAATCACCTAGTGTCCAGAAAGAACAGTCTGTCTTCACAGGGCTAGTAAGATCATGCTGCACAAAACCAAAACGCACCGTTTCATTCAGCTACAAAGCTTTTCACTGGGAAAGAGAACCCAAATTGAATTGAAGTTACTTACATTGAGGTACGGAGGATTTCCTTTGATGCCGACTTCGACGTGCTTCGCCTGAAGTTTGCAGTAAAATTGCTTGGGAGGAACATTTGGGGGCAGAGTGATGTACATGTTCACTTCCTCTAGGGTTTGGTCCCATTCGAATACCTTTTGACCTAAAATTTGATCCTTTCCCAAATTAGGGTCACTGGATCAAATTCAAATTCAAATTCAGTGAAAGGAGAGAGAGATTTACCGTTGTGAATGAAGCTATGGCGTTTCTCCGGAGCCAATTTATCGGCCATTTGGTTCGCTAGGGTTTGCTTCGGTTCTGCGTTTTGGGGAACTTTGTTCGCGCGCTTATCTTACTCTGGTTTTGGTTCTAGCTGTAATTTTACTAATTTTATTGTCGTCTTTGAATCTGGTTGACCGGTACTCGAAGCTTCTAATGCGGAAGTGGGAATTTATAAACCCACCCCCATATTTTTCGAATATTATGTTTATAGAGTGAGGTTGTGATGAGGATTCTATGAATACGTTAATTTGAAAATTTCAGAATATGTATTTGGCTCAAACTTTAGGTTCTTTGCTCTGGTTGTAATAGAGTTTGTATTAGAAATAATCTCGGAGAATCTTAGTAGATATTCAATTCAATGTACGATTATGTTTCCATGTACAACTCTATCTATTTACTTGTAATCATCTATATAAATAAGCCTCTATTATCAATGAAAGCACGATTCAATTCTCTCCTAATTTCAGTTTTCCTAAAACAGGTTATCAACACGAAGCCCAACCCTAAAACCCTAATTTCGTAGCCCTTAAATCCGAGCAACCACCGCCGCACAGCTTGAAGCCCCCAACCCAGGAGCCCAGAACCGGCGGTGGAGTCACCGCAACTGGTCAAAAAAGTACCCAACTGACTCCCAGAAGATATAAAAGATCACTGCCCGGTTCGCGTCCTTCCAGATTGCTTTTTACCGTCATAGTTGGCCACCATCGGCACCCTGACACTAGAATCCGGGAACCAGAAACTTGACACCCAGAACCGGCCGAAAAGAGACTGGACCGGCTTGTTGAGATGTTGCACGTCCTTGAACCGCCGGACTCCTGAAAACAAGCACTGATCACCCCTGTCCTCTTCTAGCCAACCTAGCCCAAAGAAAATGTGTCGCAGCCCAAGTCCGCAGAAGAAAAGAAGAGAAAAAAAAAACGAGAAGGACGCGGCCTAGAAAGGGAGACTCAGCCTACGTTAGCAGAGGAAAAAAAAAAGGAAATGGCCCACTGCTGAAGAGAAAAAAAAAAAGGAAGAAAAAAAGGGGGAGAAGACCGCAGCCCTTTTTTTTTTTTCTCAAGCCCATCCAAGGTATTTTTTTTCTTTCTTTCATTCAATTCTTTTGCTTTTGTAATTTCAATTTCTTTTTCTTAGAGACTTGCAACCTCCCTTTTTCTACCCCCCCCTTCCTCTTCTTCTTCATAGGGGAGACCAAAAGCCAAACTGTGGGAGTTCGTACTCACTCCAAGCAAGCTTGGAGCTTGTAGAGTCATCCAAACTTAGAGTTTGTTGAGAAATTATGATCGACCACAAACACATCATTATTTCAATCAAATCCAATACCTATTGGAATCGGATTTCTTGGAAGCGACTACGCTCATAAATTCATAATTTCTTAGAAGCGATTATGCTCAAAAATTCATAATTTCTTGGGAGCGACTACGCTTAAAAATTTTATATGCTTTCGTGGTAGCTTTTTCCGCTCTGAAATTAACCTTTTTTCTTATTCTTTTTCAGGATGACTAACCTGAACAAACTGGACTTAGCTCCATTGAGAACAACTAGCTCTGTATATCACAAGTGGGTTCGTGATATCCACCAGCATCTCACGGGTGATGGAATCCTAGATACGATTCTCGAGCCTAGCAAGGACGTGCTAACTGTTGAGCAAGCTCAAGATTTAGAAGCAAATAGAGCAGCCTTGGAGGCAAATAAGGCGAAAGCCATCATCCTAATGACTCGTCATATGGATGATTCGCTCCAGTACGAGTATATGAATGAAGAAGACCCCAAAAGGATGTAGGTCTCACTCGAAGAAAGATTTGGCAACGTCCGTGACTCCCTACTTCCTGATCTAGAAGTAAGATGACATTGCCTCCGCTTCTGTGATTTGAAGTCAGTTCTTGACTACAAATCAGAAGCACTTTGCATTAAATCCTTAATGGAATTTTGTGGTAAAGAGATCACAGATGCGATGTTGATTGAGAAGACTTTCTCTATCTTCCCCGTCTCTACTTTGATGGTTGCTAAAAACTATCAAATCAATGTTACTACAAGACGGATCACAAGGTTTCATGAGCTCATTGGAGCCATGAATATCGCTAAAAAGCATGACAACATCCTTGTGAAGAACAATAATTCGAGACCCGTGGGGACAAAGCATATTCAGTAGTCCAATTATAGTGGCGCCCTTAAAGGAGGGCGCCAAGACTGAAACCCTAAATTTAGAGACAATTCTAGACGTTCTGGTCCATATTCTCACTCAAATGAGGAAGGTAATTAACCACCAAAATAGGCGAATACGGAACCGAAGAGGTCAACGTGGAAAGAGAGAGAGAGAGGCAACGCCTCTAGCCATGTTGATGGCGCCACCAACACTAAGAGTCATGGAGGAGCTGTGAATGAAATCCCAGTACCAGATCGGGATTTGAACGGTGGGACTCTCCCGGTATGAGGACTACTAGGTGGAGGTGCGCCTCATGGGTTGGATCGACCTTGGGTATACCAGGATTTTGGCTGGCCGGCTGATAGGGGTGGTCGCAGGGGCTCTACTTATACTTGGGCAGGTTTCAACGCGGGTCTGATATTGGGTTAGTGGTGCGGTGGAGTAGCGGCTCCAGGAGAGTTTGGCCGTTCGTGGGAGATTACCGGTGGCGGAGGTCTGGTGGTTTGCTTCTGGTATGCCGGCAGTGATTGCGACGGTTTGAAGAAGGCTGAAGACGTCGAGCATGGCAAGGCAAGGTTAGGGTTTTTGGGCTCGGGTTTGGGGTTTTTTCCTCAAACCGTTGGACCTCTTTTTGGGCTCTGCTGGCTATGATGGCTGGTTTAGGTCTTGGGTCTGTCCTTAAGGCTTGGGCCTCTTTTAGTAGTGTTGTCTATTTTTACTTGAACTTGGGGAAGCCCCCTCTGCGTAGAGAGGTCCTAGGTTCCGTCGAATAAGTTGGGGTTTTTTTTTCTTTCTTTTCTTGCCCTAACATTTTCTAGGTTTGGTTCTTAGTCCTATTAACATAGTGATTTCATTTGGTTGCTTTAGGGTAGCCTGTATGGCTTTCGGAGGTAGGTCATGTTGTGTATCACTTATATTTGAATATATGAAAGGCTTGACATCCTATTTAAAAAAAAAAAAAAAAAAAAGACTTGTCAACACAAATTTATAAGAATTTGACAATACATATAGGAAAAAAAAATACTCATCTAAAAAATTCTCTGCCTAGTAAATTGAGATATTTGAGGAAATTAGATTAACAGGAGGTATATGGGTCATAAGTGATCAGGTTGAGCCTCTAGTTACTTCTGTAACAAATATATGGAAATTTGTTTTTTAAGCTTCTTTAACAAATGTGTAAGTTTTCATATTCATACCTTTGAGAAGAGTCAAAATAAATTTCTCTCTTAGTAGAGAAAACCCTATCCGACGGCGGCATCCTGATTTTGAAGTTTCTTCTAGTTAAATCTACGCGGCAGCGAAGGACCTTCTTGTCGCAACACCAAGCTACATATATCTCCTCCGATTTCATTATTGACGGGATTGGATTAGAAGATGCTCACTTTGAAGACGGAGCTATAGCTTTCATCTATCTGGTTCCAGGATTTCAACTCTGTTATGACGTGATGGTGGTTGGCGGTGCCACGGTAGTTAATTAGGTGTGCTACGTACCTTTGATCTTTGTATACCAACCTGATCTGGAATCAATCTGGTTTTGAGTTTGCATTGAGATTCTAGGAACTCATCTATCTAAGGAACTCATCTAGCGCTAGTAGGTTAGCAATGGCAGCGATGGTTTACTGGAAGTCCAGGCCGCTGGATCCTGCTGTTGGGCGGAGTTCTCTTCAGCCAAGTATGGGCCTGGTGGGCTGATCTGCCTTTGTTGGGGTAAGGATGAGGCTCTTGGGTCTGATCTTAGGCCTCAACTAGAGTACATTACCCATTTGAGCTGGGTCTTAAGGGTGGGTGTCTTAGCACCTTCATTTTTACCTAAATACTTGGTTTTTTGCCTGCATGCTTTGGGATAATTAAACACCTATCTAATGAAGTTTCTGGAGTATCACAATTGAGGGCATTGACGAAGGGAATTTCAATTTATATTATCTTTGTGTGAGGTGATTTTTGTAGTTTGTAGACTCTTGAATAAGTGAGTTTTAATGTATAAGTGAATGGTGCCATATTTCCCCTTTTTTTTAGATGTTTGTACGTGCCGTTCAGGCCTAAGTAGTAATGAAATATTTATTTTCACTACAACTAAAATAATATTCAAACCTCTGATTCTTTGTGTATAATTGAGTATAATTAAGTATTTTTTTTTTCTTCCAAAAATCGTTTTCCTTTTTTTGGATTTAACGAGGCCACATCAAACTCCTTATTTGTAAGTCTTCTATCTATATATAGAATGAATGATATCCCTCTTGATCAGAAAAAAAAAATATGTTCTTTTGGTTTCTTTTTAATATTAATAAGAATAAACATCACAATAATTTACACATTTTTATTGGTGAAAGTCGCAAATAGAATTTCTTAACTTGTTATTTGAAAATATAAAAAATTTGACAGATAAATAAAACACATATAGGTTGAGTGACAATTTTTCACAAATTCAGATATTTGAAGAAATAAAATTGTATAGGAGGCAATATTGTCATATATATGTACGTGCCTGGTTGTAGCACATAGTTTCTTAATTGATATATAGAATTATCAAACAATGAGTATCTCTTTCTGCAGGAATAGTACCAAGTCAAGCTAGTGCCTTTAGTATCATTCTTTAGCACAGCAAAGTTCAATCTAGCTATGTACATTTTATGAAATTAGTGGATTTTTGTTGTTTTTATTTAACTATAACAGCAACGACGTACGTTGAGATGAATGAATTATACAAGTCTTCTTCTCATTACTTGTAGTCTCTTTTTCACGTTAAAGAAAGGTACGTACAACTATTATTTTCATAATTAATTTGCAAAGCCATTGATCTAAGAACCCTCAAGTTCTACTAACCTAAAAGAACATTTGGACACATAGATTCTTGGCAAGACACCGACATCAATGACATGAATCAATAAGACATAAACTAAAGAAAGAACTTGTGCATATATATATATAGCAATGACATGAATGCGAAAAATAGAGTAATAATGACAATCTGAGCTTCTTCATGGGATCTGTATGTATTTTTGCTAAACATGATCGAGTAGAAATCGGTTCCGTATATTTCTATGCATGTCACTACTATACAAAACTACTACGTCGATCGGAAACTTCGTCAATATATATGAGTTTGTGGTTTTTTTTTTCTTCCTCCCTGTTTGATGAAACTCTGAGGAGAAATGACAACCGTTTGATCATATTCACTTGAGGAGGAGCTTGAAAATTCCACGAAAGTTCTGACCTAGCTCTTTGGGTGTAAGTACGACCTGGAAATATGTACCTGACCTAGTCTCTCTCTCTAGCTCATTGCGTACTAGCTAGAACTAACAATACATGCATGTTCTCCAAGTGTTGAATAAGTGATATTTTAGATCTACATATTACACATTGAAATTAGTGGAACTGTTCACTTTTCCGAACCATCTGTTTCCTTTGTTGTTTGTTTCGTAACATCTTCTTGATGTACATATATAACATGTATATATGCATGTCCTTCCATTTCGTTTCATCAATAGGTATACTAATAACTAAGAATATATCCAACACATTATATGTGTGAATAATAAAAAAAATGTACATTTGAGAAGAATTAGAGAGATCCTGTTTAGTGTGTTTATGGTGTATTCCACTATTCCTTTTGGTCACCGTACAGTTTCTGTAAGCACTCAACTTTCCGGAATCATCAATTCAATCTATAGTGATCTATAAGAGATTTTATAAACATATTAAGCACTATAAATGTATCAGTTGGCTCTTATGTCTTTATCATCAGTACATGGACATAGAAATTAAACACATTTATAACGTAAAGATGAACCAAACTGATGATATATAGTAATAATCAATGACATGTTGAATCTTATTCTTAATCGAATCTCAAACATACGTTTAAAATTTCTAATTTCATTCACAAAATATCATATCACCTAGATCTAGCAAAACACCTTGTCATATTGTGTTGGTGTCCTATTAAGTTCATTTTGTATATTTATCGTGAAATACGATAACAAACCTTTAAACTAACGTGTAGAGAATGCTAAAACTAAAACCGTACCATTAAACCTCGTGGAAACCTTTAAAACTCATTAAGTTCCGTTGAGAAAATAACTGAATCTTAACTTACAACATTTTATAAACATAAGATGCACACATAAATCTTATACAATCAAGGTAATTTTTTCTTTTTGAAAGTTAAGAGTTGAGGTTGTTGCGGTGAAATTTGATAAAGGAGTTATGATGAATTATAGAGATGCATTACTAGAGTTTCAAATGTATATTAGACAGAGAAACTCCAATTTACTAGAATAACCTTATGTTATTGTTCTTGTCCTGCTAACGGACCAACCCTATATGAAACCAGATTGATAAATCTCAAATCAAATTCTTATAATCATTCATCTTCGTGTAGTGTTATTGAGTATTGTGCAATTTTGTCAGGTCTAAACTTTTATTCTATTTGTGGGATTGAAAAATGTGGCATAAGATTTTAAGGTCTCGTTTGGTTCACATAATGGAAATGTTGGGAAGGAATTTTTTTTCTTTCATGTGTTTGGCAAACTCAAGGAAAGGAACAACTGGGGGGGGGGGGGGGGGGGTGGGTGGGTGTTGGGGTTTGGAATGGATCCTCTCACACCCAATGAGATTCATTTTCTCTCCTCATACATTCCATGCATTAATTGTTTACTCTAAAAATGATTTTAATAGTTGTTATTACCAAATTATCTAAGAATTTTTTTTATCTTGAATTGTTTATGTTTTGATAATAAGGACATTATTGAAAAATTGATGTTAGCTGGTTAATTTTATATTCATGCACAAGCCAAACATCAGAAAGAAAAGAAAAATACATTTTTCAATTACTTTTCCTGGTGTTGCCAAATATTGGTGAGGAAACTAGTGGGAAATTTACTTTTTCATGCTCATGGGAAAGACCAAGGAACCAATTTCATTTCGGCGACCAAACAAGACCTAAGAGGACTATTATTTGTTGACGTGCAAATTTCCAATCCATCGAGGCCAAATAATATTTGCATAGACTTTTATTGCACTAAGTCTCTAACGATGGATCATGTTAGTACATCTCCTTGATCTTAGCCGAGACGCCAAGAAATGTGTGAGCTGATACTTAGGTGAAAAGCATAATACACATGGTGCTTGAGCAGGTGAAAAAACATTAACATTGACAGCTATATGCTAGGTGCCAACTAGTTTTATTTTCAAAGTTGAAAAGCATGTATCAACTGTTATTTTAAAATTTGGACAGCATGTATTTCAACCGTTCGTTAATGCCTAACATTCTTAATCACAATTGTGAAAAAACATGCAACGTACACGTACATATATACTGATCCCTTTAATGGATTTTCAGTTTTATCCTTAATTTCCTGGGTGTTTCAAAGTTAATAATGACTCATGCTTGAGATCATTATTATTTGCTGCTTCATTTTTCTTTTTCTCGCTCTTTCTTAAAGAAAGAAAATAAAATCGTTTCTTATGACTCAGACTTAATTATCCGCGCGGATGAACTAAGCTGCTCATATATTTTCTGCCATCTTTCAAACCGCGCCGCTACCACCTGGGACTTCAGGGTTTGAGAAGCTTTACACTAGTAACGTGCCTCATGCAGCAACCCAACAAAAGCCCGTGAAAATTCCAGGAAGTTGCCTTTGTAGGCTTCATCCTAGCTTCTATACGTTAATCCCTTAAATTGAACAACCCATTTCACATTCATATATATAACCTCACACATTCTCTATTGACACCCAGAGAGAACCTCGATAAAGTTCATAGCTCATACACACAACAATTCGTTGTCGAAACCCACCGTATTTTTCAGAGATATTATGGGATCACAAGAGGATTTCATCATCAACAACATTGAGAATGGAATCGACGAAGATCACAAGGGTTTAGTAAACGGCACTAATAATATGAATGGAGAGAATAAGGAGCAACGGAGTGTTGGGAAGGCGCCTCAAAACCTGTCATCCTCCATGGTACGAAAAAAGTCCGACCCGATTCTTGTTTCTAATGTACGCTTCCAAATGCTCAGAAATTTTCTAAACAATTTGCAAGAGGTGATCCTTGGCACCAAGCTCGCCGTGCTTTTTCCGGCCATTCCACTCGCGATTGCGGCTGATTTTTACCACTTCGGAAGAGTAAGTGATCACCAAAATTATTTGGTAGCTCTAATAGTATTGTTGTTTTTATTTTTATATGTTTCTTGATTTTTGTTGATTAATTGTTGATATTTGATGATGATCCTAATTTGGGTTTTGATCATTCTTATTGTGCCATGCAGCCTTGGGTTTTTGCTTTGAGTTTGTTGGGACTCACTCCACTGGCTGAACGTGTCAGCTTCCTCACCGAGTAAGCTTGTAGTTACCTAATTATTAGTAGTCATTCTTTTTTTTTTTTTTTTAAGAGAACTGGATGATTCCATTACTAAACGGGAAGATTATTCTTAATCCAGTAAAACTCGCACATCATTGCACAAAAGAAAAGAAAGGCGAAATACAGGATACAATCGAAATTTGAAGGGATTTTGGTTGTGCAATCATAGAATTTGAGCTCTCATATGGTTTCAATTTGAAATATAGGATGATCCTTAGAAAATTAGAGATTGGTTTCTTTGAAATCGATCGATTTCCTCCCATTTGTACTACAAAAATGCATAAAAGAAATATACGAAAAGAAAATTAAAAAAAAAAAACAAATAAACTCATTGACAGTCTTAGAACTCCAGTGAAAAACAAATAGCAGCGGATTTTTTTTTTGGCGACTAGGAATAGCAGCTAGCGGATTGATCATAAGAGTTGTGCGACTCTTTTGATGGGTTTTAATTTGATTTTACAAGAATTAGAACTCTAACATTGTTTTTCTCTTCTTTTGTTTTCTTAGACAAATCGCATACTTCACCGGTCCAACAGGTGCAATCTTTCATCTAAATTAGAATGAATATTTTTTCTTTATACATAAACATTTTTGTGAATGGTATATATAATTGGGCCTAATTTGCTTTTAATTGCTAGTTGGGGGACTTCTTAATGCAACGTGTGGAAATGCAACTGAGATGATAATAGCACTATTTGCTCTTCATGAGAACAAAATAGATGTTGTCAAGTACTCCTTATTGGGTTCCATTCTCTCAAACCTCCTCCTTGTTCTTGGTACCTCTCTTCTTTGTGGAGGCCTGGCCAACATCAAAAAAGAACAAAGATATGATAGAGTAAGAAACTTAATTAAGAAAATAAAATATTTTATACGATACCTAATATAATTAGTTTCGTAACAGACCAATTGATAAGATTTATTTTTGTATCTATTTTTCAGAAACAGGCTGATGTGAATTCACTACTGTTACTGCTGGGGTTACTATGTCACATGTTGCCACTTTTGTTCAGATATGCCTCAGGAGTTAGCAATTCCTATGCCACCTCCACTCTTGAGTTGTCAAGAGCAAGCAGCATTTTTATGCTTATTGCATATGTTGCTTATATCTTCTTCCAGTTGAAAACACACCGCCAAGTGTTTGAATCACAAGAGGTGATTAACAGTACTATGCCCTATGTAAAGAGTACTAAAACAAAATTAAGGAACAATTTGAATGAAATGAGTTTAAACAAAGGATTTGATTCGGTAACATGATGAACCTAAGAGAACTAGATATAATGAATTTGAACTATATACAATCACTCGTTAAAAATTCATTCATGTGCTTTTATTATTTGTTAATTTTTCATCTTGTGTTTTAAGGCATATGCCTCTAGCTCAGTTTGTCATTAACTCATTGCATACATGTGTGGATTGTAATAGTTTTACTTGAGCAACTTAGCCATTTGTAGTGTCCTAATCCCTTGATATCGGAATCATTCTTTCCGGCCAAAGGGCGAGGTTTTTCTAAACCCTAAACAAATCCTTTGCCATCAGTATCAAGTTGTATGAGAGTCTTAGATTGGACAAGGGGGAACCCCTCAAGATTGGCTTATCATGTGAAAAGGCCGGAGTATGATAAATATGAGGAGGGGTTATACGACTTCCCCTGCCTGCAGCTTGAAACTTTTGTCTTGCTTCATATGAGAAAATTTAGAAAAAAATGGAGACAATTTATAGTTAGCTGGATTTTCTCTTATTGGCATGGGACAGTGAATGAACATAACATAAGCGAAAATACAATTAGATGAACATTTCTGTCACATGAATGAACGAGAAAATAGTCATGTCCCAGTTGTCTTGAGGCCATATCTTTTGGGACAGAGGATTTGGAAAATCATAGTTCTTAGTGATACACCTTTTTGGCCAGTGAGTAATTTGTTTCAGTGCAATAAACAGGAAGATGATGAAGAAGAAGAGAAAGCAGTGATTGGATGTTGGAGTGCATTCGGTTGGCTGGCTGGTATGACAGTTATCATAGCGCTCTTGTCTGAGTATGTCGTGGGTACAATTGAGGTATATATAGACCTAATTACAGTCGTACTAAATATCTTAGTTTCGTACTAAATATATTAGTTTGTAGAGTTTTCTTGTTAAAATTCTTTAGTGAATTTATTTCAAAGCAGTAGTCAACAATAAGTACTCAACTGATGATATGCATTCTTCCTCGACTAGGCTGCATCAAACTCTTGGGGCATTTCTGTGACCTTTATCAGCATTATTTTGCTACCGATTGTGGGAAATGCAGCAGAACATGCTGGATCAATCATATTTGCTCTCAAGAACAAGTTGGTATGATAATCACATACGAAGATTGTCACTGTGGTAGTCCTTTGAATCATATAATTTCACTTTAGACTAAATGATCACATTTTTTTTCAATTCAATGCAGGACATATCTTTGGGTGTTTCTTTAGGTTCTGCATCTCAGATCTCCATGTTTGTGGTAAGAATAAAGATTCAAGTAAAACGAGGCACATTTCGAAATCTAAGATTCTTTAAATTAGTCATACAACAACCTAACTTCCTATAAATTTTCAGGTTCCTGTAAGTGTGATTGTTGCTTGGATAATGGGGATCGAAATGGATCTTGACTTTAGCCTCCTTGAGACTGGTTCACTTGCTTTCACAATAATCATCACAGCCTTTACATTGCAGGTCTTTCTCCTAATCTAAGTGTACCCTTTTTCAACTTCACTTTTTAATTAACACAAGAAATGAAAACATTCTTCTGTTATTAATTTTCAGGATGGAACTTCACATTATATGAAAGGAGTCATTCTTTTCCTCTGCTACATTATTATTGCTGCTTGCTTTTTTGTTGACAAAACTCCCATGAGTAAGTCACTAGCTTAATTCTAAATTACTGAGACGAACTACTATTTATTAAGCTTGCTATTATTTCATACTAATTTTATGTCATGGATTACTTGTAGATGATTCAAATGGTGGCAATTTGGGTAATGTACTTGAACTATCTTCCAACTATTATGCCGGAGTCTTATTTGCTTGATTGGCAAGTTATCTCAAATAAGGAATGGTGCTTAAGAGTTTTATTGACCATTCTCGATCTATTCCTCCATTTGCTAAAAAAAAGCTTGTGATTCCATTTCGGTTAAAGTTGAGATGGGTTTCAGTGTGTTCTCAACAAGCTGAGGGGACTTTGAGGTTGGACATGAAGTAATTTCTGGAAGTTCTGTCTGAAGATGTTTGTACATAACTTCTGCTCTCTCATGTCTCTGTAATAAGGTTGATTTTGCTTCATTCTGCTAGAAACTGGTGGCAAACTGGTTTAATTTTTCATTAATTTTGTGTATTTTATTTCAGCAGAGGGAATGCAATCATGTCTTTTTTTATTTTTATTTTTGTGATTGAAATAATTTAATGGAAATAAACAACTCTGTTGATTGGAGTTCAACTTTCTTTGTTTGAATATGGATTATGAACTGTCAAAGGTTTGACAAATTGTAAATGGCTTCATTCCCATAGCATGTATGAGAAAACTATTCACATTATGGCATTATGCATCCTCCTAATTTTTTGTGCATGTTCTAACTTCACAACCACTTAAAGAAAGTCTGGAGATTGCTTCCTAACCAAGACAAGAACTCAAGTATTTCTAGTTTATATGTTTTTCTTGTGCCACCACCAAACTATGCATTAGTAGCACCAACTAATTATAACCATATATCTATAGTTTTAGTTTAATGTGTGGTTGTGGTTTGGGATATACTTTGTGGGAATATCGGTAGTGGATTGACATCAGTGCTTTCCTTTCGACAAGTTGTTCGATGAAATGTTTCAAAGTTAAGAAAATGTAAATGCAAGATGTATAAAGAAAACTTCTCGAAGCTTCTTTGTCACGCTTCATTTATGAGAACTAGTTGGTTATTTAACTGGGAATCGTGCAGTAATCAAGAGTTTCTAACTCTCTTATAACATTAGACAATTACTAGTTTCCAAAATCCTAACTAGTACGGAATGAGCTAACAGCGTATTTTCAAAGAAGAGCTGGATCATAAAACCGCTCAATAACATATTTTAAACGTTTTTGTAGCTGTGAAGCCAGCAATGTAACGGCCACGGTCACATTCTGCCGGCTGACTTGCCATTTAATAGGCTTTGACGCCGCAAGGAACAGCATCCCTAATGATATAATATAAACCAGAACATAGAGTTAACAAAAGAGAAGTCATTAAATTAATAAGTGTGTTGCACTGTTGCTCATTTTGATTACAACTAGCATTTTATAATAATTCAACTAAAATATAACCATCTTAAAATGAAAGCTTGGAATTGTGCCTATAAACTTGAGGCAGAGTACCCAGTTCTATGTCAATGGCAGCTGAAGAAACTAAAAACCCAGAGGCTGCTGCCATTGATAATGTTGCAGCCATTTTTGGGGTAACTGGGTTAGTTGGGAAGGTACTTGCCAGAAAGCTAATATCAACACCCAAATGGAAGGTTTATGGTATAGCTCGAGCTCCTGATCATCAGATCATACCCATTGATCAAAGTTCTTCAAACTTCCATTTCATCCAATGTGATTTGCTAAACCCTTTGGAAACCCAGAAAAGACTCCCATTGTTACAAGATGTGACTCATGTCTTTTGGGTCACTTGGGCAAGCCAGTACCAATTGGATAGCATTGAGTGTTGTGACCAAAACAGAGCCATGATGTCCAATGCATTGGATGCTATACTTCCTGGTGCCATGGCATTGAGGCATGTTTCTCTTCAGACTGGGATGAAGCATTATGTGTCACTGCAAGGCCCTTTTGATGAAATTGAAGAAGCTCGATACTACAATGAGGAGTCTCCGCGAGTAAATCCAAGCTACAACTTTTACTATGTTCTTGAAGACTTGCTCAAGGAGAGGCTACATGGTAAGATAGGTTGGTCTGTGCATAGGCCTGGTTTGTTAATCGGTAGTTCTTCTAGGACTTTGTACAATTTTATGGGTAGTTTATGTGTTTATGGTTCTATTTGTAAGCATTTAAATCTCCCTTTTGTGTTTGGAGGGACAAAAAAGTGTTGGGAAGAGACTTGTATTGATGGCTCAGATGCAAGGCTAGTAGCTGATCAGCACATTTGGGCAGCCACAAATGTTGATTTGGATGATCATAGCAATACGTTTAATGCGATCAACGGTCCAAGTTTTACATGGAGGGAGATCTGGAAAGCTGTTGCAGAAAAGCTTGGAGTACAAGTATCAGAAGAACACACATTTTCT
The DNA here is from genome assembly GCF_002994745.2 of Rosa chinensis. NCBI lineage: Eukaryota > Viridiplantae > Streptophyta > Magnoliopsida > Rosales > Rosaceae > Rosa > Rosa chinensis. The sequence continues at coordinate 75,298,385 of NC_037092.1, read as the reverse complement.
GAGGACTTCTGGTATTCAAAAGCCATGGCTGACAAGCAACAAGTGTGGGAACAAATTGTAGCAGAAAAAGGGCTGGTTGAAACTGAGATGGACAATTTGGCCAATTGGGATTTCTTGGATGTTCTATTTCGCTGCCCGGTTAAGATTTTGGGGACTCGAGAAAAAGTTGATGGACTTGGTTTTACTGTAAGGTACAAGACAGTGGATTCAATTATGTATTGGATAGATTGTATGAGAGATGAGAAACTAATACCTTAAATTAAGCATGGTTTTGACTTGGTTTAGATTGATTTTAAGTTTGGGGAATGTGGAGCACCATAAACTAGAGCAATGCTGTGCCCTATACATGGTTTTCTGTTGACTGCCCTCTTCTTGGTTGCTTATTTTATGATCACACAGGTGTTTTTGGTTAATGGAATAATACAGATGCATTGTTTTCTTCTCAAGTCTCTCCCGTTTTCACTCATCTTGTCTTCGGGTGTTTCCTTTTTCAGCCAAAACTTGGCATATTTTTATGTTTAACTGGGGGGGCTGCACTGTCAATTTATTCATTGTTTTTTTATGCATTATCATTCCCACAACCAATTTTTTATTTTTTTCTACCAAACTTCTCATCTTCACAAGGTTCACCACTGGCTGGCCACATGCTCGATCAGTAGACTCCCCATAATCTGTTTTCTGTCAAAATATTCTCACTTTGTTGTAGGAGAATAGAATTGTGTTTATTATTAATAATAGGAGCCCTTTATATAGGGAGTTTACAGAGTACACAAAAGGTAACAGAATCGGAATACAATTAGTATACCTAGGGTACTTTCCTATTACAACTCTAAACCCTAGTTTGAAGAGGCACACATTATGTCGATATCCTTCAACACTCCCCCTTGTGCCGCTCAAACTTGGTGATGACGCTTTAATTGTTGCCTCGTTAAAAACCTTGCTAGGTAACAAAAACCCTGTGAGACAAAAATAACCCTGGTCAAAGGACAAAAAGAGCACAACACGTCCTTCACTCTTCGAGATCGAACATGTAGACATCATGCCTCCCCCTGATGTCAATATCTCCCCCTGATTGCTACAATCATGGGAGTTCGGATAACTTTTTCAATCCGATGCTCTTCACATGTTTCTCGAAAGTGGATTTTGGTAACGACTTAGTAAATAAGTCCGCTACATTATCCTCTTATCGGATTTGGTTCACTTCAGTATTTAGAAATGCTTGTTGTCATGTCGATGGAGGGGAGGAGGAGCACGGAAGGTGGCATTTGATCCCACACTTCCGTCATCTCTTTTCTCTGTAGAGATAGAACAAGCCCATATCAATCGTACCTCTCAAATATCGAAAGATTGTCTTTATACCAATCTAATGGTGTTGCGTTGGCGCGGGGCTATATCTAGCCAACAAGTTCATAATAATTGAGGTGTCCGGTCTTGTATTGTGCTAAGTACAATAATGCGCCTATTGTACATAAGTAAGCACTTTCGCTATTAACACGTCTTCGTCATCATCCCTGGGACGAAACGGATCCCTTTTAGGGCTAAGACTACGGACGACTATGGTGCATCTTTGACTTTATCAAAAATGTCTATTGACACGGTATACAAGTTCTGAATCTAGACAAAACCGTGTTCTCCCAAGGTCCTTCCTCTCAAACTCGGATTTCAGGTGTTCAGCGGTTTCCCTTAACTCTCAAGGGTTCCAATTATGTTTATCAACATAAACCGCGACAATTGCAAATCCGGAACTTGTCATGGAAACGCGTGGGCATAGTTCATCATATCCCTTCCCAATCAAGTAGTCATTTTAGTGAGCATTTCAACCTCGTTGCAAATGCGCTCCGTGGTCTAGAGCCTCTTGACTTGGGTAAATGAAGTCCACAAGAACCTTCATTATATTCCGTATCTAGATCCCCATAAAGATACGTAGTGACCACATTCGTAAGCTGCATGTTCAGTTATTTGGAAGCTACCAAACTGACAAGGTAGTGGAGTGCAATGACATCCATTACTAGAGAATATGTCTTCTCGTAGTCGATTCCAGGGCGTTGTGAGAAACCTTGCGCCATAAGGTGAGATTGCCATCTCTTTTTCTCATCACGCTATCTAACGAAGACCTATTAATGTCAATAGGTTTTATGTTAGGAGGTGTTGGCATCTCAAGCACGAAATCCTTCCTCTTCGTTAGTGAATAAAATTCAACCTGGATCGTATCTTTCCATTTAGGCCAATTTTCTCTACGTTGGCATTCTTCAATGGAGTAAGGTTCAATGTCATTGGTCTCAATAATTCCACGTCCTCATGTACACTAGTGTAGTTCGTAGAGATCTCTATATTTTCAGGAATTGGTTCTATCATTGAGGCGTCCCCCAACGATGTCTCTTGGACATAACCACAATCCAAAATATTCTCATGAGACGGATTATGAGTATCAATGATCAATGGATCAAGTTGTGCCAAACTCGCTCTCTTCTTAGGCCGAGAATCCATCGAACCTATGGGTCTCCTACTCTCTCTAGCGGAACCCATGGCCTATGACGCCATTATGCCACCTTTGTGGCGTCACCATACTTGACAAGACCCGCCCCGGATTTCACCCCGAAATCCGGAGTGGCCCTGCGGGGCCCACCTTAGTGATAACTCTACCGAGAATTGGTCGAGTCACCCCTAAAGTGGACTACCCAAAACAGTAACCCACAATAGATCAGAGCCAAACAAAGAAGTGCGGAAGCTATTCGTCAACTATGCCTCGAACCACGTACGCATGACCTCAACTAATAACGCCTGCAAACTGGGCATTAGAAACCGAAAGGCCCAGGGGAAAGTAGATGAAAAACGTTAGCGTGAGTGGACAAAAATAAACAAATTAAAAAGAAAAAGATTTCATACTTTCCCACATTTATTCCTTTAAAAACTCCCGATGCATGCAATAATTAAGAAAAGACCGACTAGCCTCGCTAGTCAAGAACAACAACAAAAGAACATGGGGAAAATGGGTTCACCATACGGGAATGGAGCCCCTCAGGCTCAACCTACCCTCGACTGCCACTCACACATAGATTGTGCGAGGAGGAGAACTAATAACCTCAACTTCCATTCACACATAGATTGTGTGAGGAGGAGAATATCACCTCGACTACCACCCACGTGAGGAGGAGAAAGCTACCTCATTGCCACTCACAAACACAAAGTAAGTGAGGAGGAGACCTATTCACATGACCCGCGTATGGTGAGGAAGAAGATCGTAGAAAGCCAATAAATCTGTATAGCTTCCCCACATATCTCACTAAATAAGAATCCAAGTGTATAAAGACGTGACCCCGCACGCCAAGATCATCTCAAATTCACAGTAAAATAGGCAGAAATAATCTTATTCGTAAACCGGAACAAAATCCCTTTCCAAAATCAACAACAAGGCATTCTCAATGCCAAAACCGAAGTCGATAAAAAAAAGAGGAAATACAACTCCATCGAAATCCCATTTTGAAACTCCTTTAAAAGTCTCAAATCGAAATAAAATATGATTAGAGAAATAATTCCGCAAATCACCTCGGAAATAAGATAATTTCACCATTAAGATTATAACTCAAAAGCAATTTTGGAAACGAATCAATAATCAAAGTATTAATATGAGATAATACGAAATCAATTTATAATCTCATACTCGAAATGTAAATTGATGAATAAATAGAGCATATTTTATTTTATTTTTTTAAAATAAAGCATGCATCAATTACTTAAAAACAAAAGTCCACTTACAGTTCTATTGGGCGACCACGCAAACGAGTTCCTTCATCGAGCAATAGCTCGGTACGTCGTCCTGTACACAATTATGTTTCCGTAAACGGCAATCCGATAAAATAAATACGAACCTAAACGAAACTTGAAAATCCCTATCTCCATTACTTCTCAAATTCCACCCAAATCTCTTCCACAACACTACTTCCTCAATTTACATATTCCACAATGAAAACGAGGGAAATCCGACGGCCGGATTTCCCACAATTCCATCACAAAACTCCAAACTTCGGAAATTCACAAACAATTCCAAACTCCTCCAAAATTCACCAAACTTCACATACAAGCTCTACAACAATATACAATTTAATGGGATAAAAACTGAAATTAAAACACTGCCATATAAGCCTCCACGCGCCACCAACAGTGGCAGCGCGTGGGCCCCACGCGCCGGCGGCCACCACCTCCGATGGCCACCAAAATTTAACAGCACCGTCATCTCATCATTCCAAACACGTTTCTCAACTACCACAACCCGAGAAAACAACTAGACCTAGGTCAACAATTAAGAAAACAGTAAACCCAGATTTATGAATAGTACCGAGAATTTCAAACCTTCGATTCTTCCTCCACGCTGCAAATCGTGGCTTGAGGCTAGGGGGAAAATGATCCTTGCCAAAAACCGAACCTTCGACGCCAGTTTGGTGGCCGGAGACGGCCGGAAACGGAAGATATTGACGTTGACCACTTCTGCTACAGTGAAACTTCAAAGACCCGATGCGTCATTTTCCGGCCAAGTCGTCGTGAGTTACCGCCGTGGGGAGGTTGGGTAGGGGTAGAGGAGTCGACCGGTGCTGATTGTTCGCTCCCAGGTGGCCGGAAGAGGGAGATGGCCGGAGTTGCAGAGAGGGCCGAGGAGAGGAAGAAAAACGCGGGGGAGGAGGAGAGAGAGAGAAAAAAGAAAAGTTACCTGCCAACAGTAAAAATTCAAATATATACTACTTACTGTGAACAGTAACTTTCACAATTTCGCTTATAACTTTCGCATATGATCTCCGATTTTTATGTATCACATATCCACGCGCTCGGTTTAACGTCCCCCACAACTTTCATGAAGAACATTTTCTCAAATTTTGACCCGAACAAAAAGTCAACTTTTAGGGCCACTAAAAGTACGGAAACGAAAGTAAAAGTGAAAGTAGTTGTCGTTTACCGTCCAAATGACTAGTAAACCGGTGGATTCAGGTTCGGGACGTTACAATACTACCATCCATGGTAGTGGTGCAGTACCCATCTTCTCTGGGTGGCACCATGTCCTCTTGTGGGGACATCAATCCTTGCATGCATGTTTGCAGCAGGTATATGTGATCTCGTCACTTTTAGGGGATCAAGATGAGACATAGTGGGGACAGACCACGACAATTCCTGTCGTTCCTGTTGAACATTGACGTTCTAATCTCCCCCTAACGACGGGAAGACTGTCTCATCAAAGTGACAATTCGCAAATCCAGCGAAATAGAGATCGCCTGTCAAGGGTTCTACATAGCGAACTTATAGTTGGAGACTCATGTCCAACAAATATATATATGCATTCGTTGCAATGACTCATGTTGATGCGCTGTGGCGACGCAATTGGCACATGAACCGCACACTCAAATATGCATAAATACGAGATATTAAACTCGAACCCAGTCACTAGCTGTAACGCAAATAAAAGTTGAGTGGCTGCTATGAGTCATAGACGAATTAGCATAGCTGCATGCGTTATTGCATAACCCAAGCGGAAATATTGGTGCGCATTACCAATGTCCGGGCTACCATTGTAGTCGTTTAATGGTGGCTTTTTCGTGAGACCAATTGGGTGTGTACATGGGAATATGATACTTGATATCAATATCCAATGATATGCAATAGTCATCGAAAACTGTCGATGTAAACTCTCTAGCATTATCAAGTCAAATTGACTGAATGGGATGATCTGGGTAGTGAGCTCGTAGCCATATGTTATGTGCTAGGAGTGTAGTATAAGCAGCATTACGAGTGGATAATGGCACAACACGTGACCAGCGTGTTTGCGTATCAACCAACACCATAAAACATCTATATGGTCCGCAAGTTGGTTGATCAAATCCATAGAATTCCCTTAGATTCTTTGTGAGAATGGAATTATTTCCTCAATCTCCTTTGCATAGGATGGTCTCAATCCTAAATAACAGGCTTTACAGAACGAAACATGGGCTTTATAATCAACCAATGAAGCTTTTGGTTAAGCCATAATGTCATAATAGACTTGAGAAGTAGAGAGAGGAGTTTATGGCGTCAATGCCATGTATTTGCCGTAGGGGGTAGGCGGCGTCGGTCATGTATGGCCGGTCTTTGCACAATCATGGCGCCATGAGGCCCATGTGCAGCTCCTCGAACCAATTCTTGGTTCTTACTTTTCTTCGTTTTGAAAATGGATGTTCGTGTAAAGTCTTTAATACACGGATCATCATGTCAAAGCCTATATGTGTCAAAATCCCATAAGTCATCTCTCATGACATGGTTGGATTCAATAACTTAATAACTCAAATAGTGGTTGCATACAACCCACTAGAGCGACACATAAGTTTCTCTAATACTCGTTTATGTCCGTAGTCATTAGAGGTGATGCAAAGGAACTCTGTCCATTCTCATAATGTGTTTCCACATGAAAACCATTGGCTCTTATATAATAAAGTTCGAATTAAGGTATGTCCAAGACATTAAGTAAACGAATTGACACTTTATTAATAGCCAATGATTACATCAAAGTTTCCAAAGTCTAATCCAAAATAAAATCAAAGTAAGACACATTGTAGTCACTCTATCCATTTGGTAACTCCAATCAAATATGACCAGGAAAGTAGAGAGAGATGTTGGTGGAGCGAGGCTCTCTTAAGTACCAATAATCTCAATGACTTTCCTAGACATCACATTTTATTGGGTCCGCCACATAAGAAAGAGTTTAAGACAATTGTCATTTATTGACTAAGGCAAATTGCCATTACAAAAGTTCTTGGAAAAATAAAAAGGACTAATCTAATCAAAGTCTGTTGCATCCATGTGCACTTCATCTTCAACTTTGAAGTCCTCTATGGTGAGATTGACATCTCCACCATCTTCTTCTTCTTCTGCAAGGTACACTTCTTGCTCTCTCAGGTCCCTATATGCCCTGTATCTTTCAGCTAGTTCCTCACTTGCCTTGCATTGCTTGAACCAATGCTCACTAGATCCACATCGATGACACATATCATTGTGGTTGCCTCCCTTTAATTGAGGTGCACGTTGTGCACGTTGCGGGCGTTCCCTAGGAGGGTTGGTGCCACCACCACGACCCATTGAGCCACCATTACGGCTAGGGATACCACGACCCCCTCTCCCACGTGTAGCATTACCACCACGTGTATCCACACCAAACTTGCGGTTTCCTTCCTGGTTAGGGCGGTTATATGGGCCCATACGTCCCTCTTGTCCCCCATTCTTAGGGTACCGCTCCTTGCGCCCTCCTTTGGGTGCATTATAATTCGCCTCATGAACGCTCTTAGTTCCAATGGGCCTTAAATTATAATTCCTCACGAGGATGTTATCATGTTTCTCAGCTATAGATATGATATTGATAAGCTGATGAAACCTCGTGATCCGTCCAGCATTGACTTCAGTACGGTATTGCTTTGATACCACAATGGCTGAAACGGGGAAGGTGGAGAGAGTCTTCTCAATTAGCTCTTGCTCTGTGACAGGTTGTCCACAGAATCTCAACATGGATTGTAAGCGAAGAGCCTCTGAATTATATTCAGCAACAGACTTGAAGTCAGCAAAGCGCAGATTGTTCCATTGAACCTTCAAGTCAGGGAGGAGGGAATCTTGGACATTGCCAAAGCGCTCTTCTAGCGCTACCCATAGCTCTCTTGCATCCTTGATCGACATAGACTCCAATCTGAGTGCCTTGTCCATATGGCGTCGCATCAAGATAACTGCTTGAGCATGCTTTGTAGATGTTCGGTTGAACAAAAGATCCGGGTTAGGTGCCTGGATTATGGGTAATATTCCGTTGGAAGTGAGATGATTCTCAACATCGGTTACCCAACTGTGGTAATCCGAGCCTGTTGAGTCAAGCATGGGAAAGTCGAGTCTAGGTTCATTCGACATCCTGAAAATAAGAAGAGAAAATATATTAGTTTCGGAGTTAAACTTCCACGAAAACTAAAATAATACGATTTCTGAGCTATGCTACCAAGAAATCAATTTCCAAGAATCTCTTTTGGATTAGACCAAACAATAATGTTTTAATATGGTCACAACTTGATGCTTATGGACGCTCTTAGTCCAAGCATTGTGAACGCTCTTAGTTAACACGAACACTTTTAGTTCGTTTAATTAGGAACACTCTTAGTTCGTTAAGCGTGAATCCCCACAATTCCGCTTTGTTAAATATCAAACTCATTTGGCAACATATATTCCAATATTTGCAGAAAATAAAATGAATTTAAATACAAGAAAGCAGCAACCTTAATTATAAAAACTTACGTGATTTGGCTTGAAGACACGCGCGTGTTGGAGCAGGCGTGTTTTTTTTTTTTTAGTCTTTCCTCCTTTTTGTTTTCTGGCCGGCCGGGTCCTTCTCTTTTTCTTTCTGTTTTTTTTCTTTTTTTTTTTCTCGGTCTGCCTCCTTTTTTTCGCGACTTCTTCTTCCTCTGGTTTTCCTCTCTTTTCTTTCTTCTGGTCTCCGATCTGCAGCAGAGGTGCTGGTGCGGTGGAGAAGAGGGGCGGTGGCTGGAGTGGTGCAGCTGGGCAGCGGTGGCTGCGCGCGGACTGGGCTGCTGCTGCGCACGGAGGTTGGGCTGCTGCTGCTCACGGAGGCTGGGCTGCGGCTAGGCTGCTGGGGTGAGGCTGGTGCGCGGAGCTATAGGGCTGGTGGCGGCAGTCTGCTGGGCGCGGGGGCGCTGGAGGAGAGGCCGGACGGGCTTGGTTGCTGGAGGCTGAGGCTGGGCTGGTGGTGGACGGCCGGTATGGAGTTTTTTTTTTTTTTTTTTTTTTTCTGTTTTGGGTTGGCAGCAGAGAAGAAAAAAGATTTTTCTTCTAGGGTTTTTTTTCTGAAGCTAGGGTTAGAACTCGTACTGATAACGTGTTGTAGGAGAATAGAATTGTGTTTATTATTGATAATAGGAGCCATTTATATAGGGAGTTTACAGAGTACACAAAAGGTAACAGAATCGGAATACAATTAGTATACCTAGGGTACTTTCCTATTACAACTCTAAACACTAGTTTAAAGAGGCACACATTATGTCGATATCCTTCAACAGACTTTACCTTCATTTGTAAGATGAATATATATAGCAATATTTGAATGTTTGGCTACCAAATGCAAATCATAGGGTTCGGTTGGTGTCTACTGAATTCTCATTTTTAAGTGGTTCTTGCAAGGTTTGATAGGCAATAAACACTCTAAACACCGTATTTAGCTAAACACCAAACACTATAGAAAACATTTGGTTATAGTGGGGTTCAGTGGATCATTACCAAAAACTGCAGGATCCATATTTGAAAGCGAGGATACAGTAGTTATCTTTTTCATATAGAAAACAGTTATGATGACTGGTAAGCAAATGAGGAGGTCCATTAAAATTTGTCTACATTAGATTACATGAAGAGTGATAACTGAAGTCTAAGCCTCACAGTATAACTCAATTTCGACATGCAGTTTATCCATGGCAGTCTAGTGATATTATTATTTAGCACGCTTCCCTTGCTACATTGCTAAAGTTCATGGTTACATATATAGGATCTCAATACACTGTAACTATCATGAAGAGCTCTGGTAATGAGAACCATAAAACTAAGCCATTATATGAGCTATGTTGACTTGTCACCACGAGCGTAATTAAGAAGGCAACTGAAAAACTTGAGTTTGTATCACAACTAGCATATTTCTGCCTATGGGAAAGGCTCCCAAACTTGTTCTCCTGTATCAGCAGTATTACGAACGGTCCTTATGAAAAGGGCAACGAGCCAGATGCAAGTTCATGTTCATCCGATAAAGATAATTGAAGGATGGCAACAAGCTCGCCAGCAATTATGAGCACTCATCTCTGTTGATAAACATGAACGTACTTTCCTGCAAAACCAATAACCAAAGCATTCCTTAAGCTATCAAGCTCTACTAGTTTCATCACCTCTTTGACAAGTTCCTGCAATGTAAACATGGTAAAATTATGTTAACTGGAAAAATGAGGAAAATTAAAAAGAATGAGTAATATAAGTCATATCCAGCAGTTACAAGTCTTTTCTCTATGCTGACTTCCTTCAGAAGGAAAAGAACAGAAGAAAACCAGAGAGACCCCTCATCTGTTGTATGACACATGTGCCTTCGAAACTTTGCTACAAAAGAAACCTTGTGTTTTGGAAGTTCGTCATGGTTGATAACAAGAAATATGCCTTATTCTGTGACTAAATCTCTGCGCTCTGGCCTGTGGTCAGTACCAAGTGAATAGTGAAAGTCCAAGTGATTATAGGGCACATTTCTTTGTTCCGGATCTCTCTCAAGTCTCAACTGTGAATGTCAATGAAAGAGAAGAATGGATCTCAGAACACAAACACACATGGGGGGGGGAGGGGAATTAATTAGATACAACTATACAAGGTATGCTTGGTGTGAATCTATTACCAGGGATACTGAGTTTTCATAGCAGGATACACAGTTGACAGTCATCTTTACCATGCTTCCTCAGTTACATTGATATAACATAACTAAAGTTCATTAATTCATTGTATAATGCATCCAAAAAATATTTGCAACTATCCTCAAGAATTCTTGTAAGGAGCTAGAGAAGGATAAGGTTGTGTGATTAATTTGCTGATTATAATACTAGTGCATAAGAATGCTTATTTCTATGGCTGGGCAGATTGAAGACCCCCTGCCACTTGAGCTTTGAGTTGTTCCAGCAATTCATTCATGCTAGTACTTTTGCCTCTTTCTGATGACTTGGGCCTCTTGTAGAAGAATGATGTCATGAAGCACTGATATAAACTGAACCTTCACCCGTCTATCTTCTCTGGAAGTTAAGAAATTTGATGGAGAAGGCAAAGATACTGAAGAAAAGGACGTTGAAACCCAGTAGCACAGCTACTGAAACTCCAATCATTCCAGGGCCATAGCCAAGGCTGACTTCCAAGTATTCTTTCACAGTGCCCTTAAACGCCGGTCCGACAAGAATGGTCTCCACATCACCAAGTTGGGAAGTGATAATACCTCTAAGTGTCCATGCAACTGGGGTGATGTAGTAAAACCATATCCACCATGGCGGGATGTTCTGAAACGACACAACAAGTAAGAGTTGGTTAATTAATGAACAAAGGTTTTAAGTGTTGCACAAACTGAATCCCAAACGCTTAAGCTGTAAGAAACGTGACAAGATCAATGTAGGTAAGATAATATAGCAGGACATTATTTTATGGAAAAAGGATTTGTTACTAACTGGTTTGGGGATGAGGAAACCGGCGAGGAGATTCCACAATGAGTAAAATGCAGAAGAGATGACAGCTGCCAGGTGTTGAGAGGGAGTGAGACCAACAGCCGCCATGCCATAAAGGGTGAAGTAGGTGAATGTGAGGAACATGAACAGAATATAGAGCAAGAATTTTGCTGCAACAAGGGAAGACATATTAGTGACGATGATAGCATGGTTAACAAAGAGTTCAATTCCAATGGAAGAATTAGAAAACTTACTGATTGTCCTTTCAAAATTGACCATGAAGTATGTGATCACCCCGTATACTATTGTCTGTACAGCAATGTATGGGATCTCTATAAGGCCCTGCATGGAAATAGAAGGCAAAGAAAATATATAAATATATATACTCTTGCTTTCCAGAAATACAATATGATAATTAATCTTAATACTCAGTACTGTAAAGGGACTTACCTGGGCCGCTGCATAAGCGAAAGGAGAATACATTCCAGCTGCTTTCTCTCGATAAAATACTGTCCTCTCAATTGAAACAATTGGCTGAACTGAAGAAGCGTTATTGACCCCAAGAAACAGGCAAGCAGAATAAAGAGCTCCCATAACCATCATCAATGATTGAATTGAGTCCCTTTTTGTACCAACATCCCAAAATGCTGAACCGAATATCAATGCAGCAAGCGTAGTAAAGATTAACCTCATGGCATTATATTGTGGACTTCTCCAATACACAAGATTTTGTTTCCATAAGCAGGTCCAAAATTGAGCCAATGTGTTTTGTGAATACGTGGAAGCAAACTCTAATGGTTTTGAGTCAGCTGGAGGAGTGCTAAACTGCTTGATGGACTCTTCCACCTCCCTACAGCAAGAATGTGAAGATGGTTATACAAGAAATAGCATAACGTGATACTTGTAAGAACCAATTGCTGCTAGTAAGAACAGAGAACGAAGTAGACAGAAGCAGCAGAGGTCTTGCTCACTGTAGCTATTGCCACAACATCAAACCAAGGTACCTGTACTGCTCTGATTTTCTGTATATGCTAGCGAAGTCTTCCCCAATTCTCTGTTCACAAGCCGGTGTGGTTACCTCCAGCATCCAGGTTGCTGGATTGTACCCGCTTGGAATCGGAGTGATTCCATTGATCTCCTGCAGAAGAAAACAGTAATGAGGACACACTCAAAGAAACACTACATATTATTCCAATTTGATATAGTAGTGAACCTATTAGATTGTGTATTAAGTAGTAACAAATGAAATTTTTACCTGAAAGTAGTTTATCATTGTCTGGGAGTGCTGGCCTAGGTTTCCTCCATAAATAACTTGCCCCCCTCGTTTCATAAGAAGAAGCTGTGGATCAAATTAAGGAAATTCAGATGAAGATCATATTTAAAAGTGGACGGAACATCATATTTAAAACTGTAAGATAATAATCCAACGGTACCTCATCAAATGCCTCAAATATGTCAATACTTGGTTGATGTATAGTGCAGACCACCGTTCTTCCTGTATCAACTGTATTACGAACAGTCCTCATCACAATGGCTGCTGCCCTTGCATCAAGTCCAGATGTGGGTTCATCCATAAAGATAATTGAAGGGTTGGCAACAAGCTCAACAGAAATTGTTAAGCGTTTTCTTTGCTCTGTTGATAAGCCTGAACTGCCTGGCAAACCAACCAAAGCATGCCTTAGAGTATCAAGCTCTACTAGTTTCATTACTTCTTCGACAAACTCCTGCAATGTTAACATAGTAAGGTTATGTAAAAAATAAGTTGGAACAAAGAGGGAAAGAAAAACAAATATAAATATCATAAGTCGCATGCACCAACTCACAAGTCTTTTCTCTGTGCTGACTTCCTTCGGAAGGCGAAGAGCAGAAGAAAACCATAGAGACTCTTCAACTGTAAGTTGAGGAGAATGTATGTCATTTTGCTCAACATATCCTGCTATTCTTGCAAAAGTACGTTGCTCTTTCGGGTAACCAGATATCTTGATATCTCCTTCTATGTATCCACCAGTTTTCCTACCAGCAAGGACGTCCATCAAAGTGGTCTTTCCAGCTCCACTAGACCCAACTAAAGCTGTAAGAACACCTGGTGAGAATACTCCACTCACCTCCGACAAGAGTTTCAACTTCGATTCTGGTATACCTTGTGACTTCATTTCCTACAAATATTAAAGATGCCCGTTTGCTTTACCTAAAATATATACTACATAAACTTGAAGGGCTACAAACTAGGTCTCATTAGCTAAAAGAAAGTAAAGCTGAAAGGATGCACACCTTTGGCATGTCAACAGAGTAGTTAACATTGTGGAAAGTCATTGTTAATGGCTGAAATGGTAAGATCATTCCCTTTCTTGGGCCGTTATCTCCAGTTGATTTTGGGATAGATTCGGTCTTATATTTACCCCCTGCATAATCAGGGTATTGTAACTATTACAAATCGACTGGACCTCCTAAATATCTAAATATATGAAAACATGAGGTGGATGGTGGAGTTGAGACTGACCATCTGCAGCAGGACTCTCTTGTGTGTCATCAAGTGGAAGCACTGTCTGATTTTTCCTTAGTGCTGTGAAGAACATGTGATGAACAACATTCTTAGAGATGATATACAAATAAAACATGAACACAAAACAATATATATGTTTAATTTATAAACTGAATGCATTAACTGGAGATACAAACACACAAATTTCTTTCAAACTCACGATTTAGGTACATCAAGGTCAGAGTCACTATGCAATTGAAAAGCAATGCATAAGCTAACAGAGCACCAACTCCAATCCAATACCAGTAATCGCCATTTGGTAAGTTGTGTTCTTGGAGAACACTTTGCCCAATTGTTCTGTTAGTTAGAGGAGATATCTGCAAAGTTCCCAAAGCGTTAAACAATGAATTCACATCTCATGAACAAAATAAGGAAGTAATTAGCATTTTGATCATTTGACTCAAAATTGACATAAGAATACCTTGATCCACCTTACAGCCGTAAATTCATTGACAGAAAGAGCACGTTGTCCATATGATAGTGGTGATATCCAAAAGGCCCATTCCCACCATGGCTTAATGCTAGCTGAAAAAGAAAAGGCAGGTAGGTCAGTTACCACTTACCAGACATATAACAAGGCAAATTACTAATAATAACCAATCTTCTAACCAAGCAAAAGATTTATTACCTTTGGGAATGATGAATCCACCAAAAGAAAATATAATAATTAGTGCAGCTGATCCAAATGTATTGGCAATGACCATATCTCTTGCAAGAGATGCCATTGTCCGGAAGAGACCCAAAGCCATTTGGTGCACAGAGAACAGCAAAAACATGAAGCGGAAAAATCTCCCAGCACCAGGGGCAAATCCAACCGAGTAGTATACGACACAAGACCATACAACAGCTTCGATAATAGAGTAAGGTATGCGCAGAAGCAAACTAACAACAGACCATGCCCATGCAGGATGAAAGTGATTGTCTCTTTGCTTGTAAAAGACTGGAAGCCGAGATATCATAAGAGGTAGCTCGGAAAACCCATTAAACATCATGTGCACCAACCCAAAGAACAAGCAAGAAAGATAAAGGTTGCCATTTATTTCATCTGTCGGGTGTAATTTCAATCTAGAAAACATTGTACATGTCACAGCCCCAACAAATGCAACCTTCAAAACGTATGACATACAGATTAAAAATGAAAAGAATTATACATTTGAAAATGAAAATAGCACTTGAGGGACCGAGTAAATTAAGCATATACCTGGCAGGTCCTAAATGTGTAAAGAAACCTATGCCTGCTGATCAACAGTAGTTCTCGTGAAAAGCATGCTTTACAAAGCTCCCATTTTGAGGTTGCATATTTAGTTTTTGGCAAAGCCGCAGGAAGACTGCTAGATTTATCATATGGAGCAGAGAGAGTGTCATCCACAGACCTTCCAAACCTGGACTTCTTAAAGGCTTCTGCAATTTCTGAAACAGAAATGTATGCGTACGGTTTCGAATGATCAGCCCAGTACTGAGCTTGATCTTTTTTAGACGTTACCTGGCAATAAAGTAAAAAAGGTTAGGTACCTGTACCTTGAGGGAAACGTGCTTGAACAAAGTTATTATAGATCAATAATGCTAGGCTTATTAGTTTTGTTCCTCCAATATGTTCACTAAATTATACGTACTAGAATTTTAATAGTAAGATGGGTTTTGGAATTTAAAGTAGGAGAATGAATAAAACAAAATAGCACTAGTTTAATAAAGAAACTTTCCAAGTATTGAAGTGCTGGTTGTTATTGATGTACCTCTTGAAGAAAATCTGCAACACCCTTTCGTGGTGGTAGTTTGAAGCCTAATGACTCGAAGAACTCCAACACTTCTGCTCGAGGGCCTTGATAAACCACGTAGCCTTCAGATAGTAGCACTAAATCATCAAACAATTCAAATGTCTCAGGTGCAGGCTGAAGCAGAGCCATTAGTACTGTAGCTTCCATGTGATGAACAAAATTCCCAATACATTTTACAATTTGGTATGTAGTAGAACTATCCAATCCAGTAGATATTTCATCCATAAACAGGGTTTTTCTTGGTCCAACTGCCATTTCACCTGTAGTAACCCTTTTCCTTTGTCCCCCAGAAACCCCTCTTAACATGTCGTTTCCAACAATTGTATCTGAACAAACATCAAGACCAAGCAATTTGAGAACATAATCTGTTGTAATACTGTGCTTTTTACCACCAACAGATGATGCCTTCATGAATGCATCAATTACTGGATCTGGCCTTATGTTTTTTTCCTTCTCTAACTTGGCCAGATTTTTCATGTACGCTGCAAAACCTTCGCTTGCACCTTGACATCTAGCTGCAAAGTCTAAGGTTTCTCTCACGGTGAGTTCTGCAATATGATTATCTGTTTGGCTTATGTAAGCAGCAGTTCTTTGAACGCAGAACTCATCAAGATTATGCCCATTGTAGGTGATGCTACCACTTTTCTGAGACAAAATACCAACATGTTAATATGCATTGTTAGACCCAGTGGTAAGTATAAAATATTATTTTTTAGCTCAAAGTCAACTAGACTAAGCCTCCTTCAACTTTAAACTTTTAGAACCTCTAATTTAAATGACGTGAAATACTAAAGAGAGATATATGTTGAAAGTAGTCCATCACAATTTTTGTTACTTTCAATTGCAAATTCTTAAGAAGTACGAGGAGTGCAAGTAAGATTGACCTATTTTGTCGACCATAATTCTAACTGTTAGTTAATGTGTAAATTAGTCTACCATGCGACAACAAGGATTTGCATTGTTCTTAATTATTCCCGTTTGTTATATTGTGATTGATTTTTGTTAACCAAACGAGATATTCAATCTTGAAATAATTGATGACAAATTGAGATGGGTGCCTAGTTAAGCAGAAAATGACTAAATAGCTATGAATTGGGAACACACGCGTGCACACACACAAAAAAGTGATATATATATGCTTGTGAACGATATTCACCAACTACTAACCTTTAAGCTGGAGTCCAGTTTTCCTGCAAGAGTCGTGAGCAAAGTGGATTTGCCAGAACTTGGGGGTCCTAAAAGCAAAGTCATCCTACGAAAGGAAAAGAAGAAACATTAATATCAAAGTGCACCTCTATGCTGATATTATAGTTACATTACACGTGAAAGTAATAAATTTCTTCAACATAGCACCAACTCATCTAGGATTATACATTACATGTTTGGTATCAGTAAGTTGTACTTATGCAGTTGAAGAGTAAAAGTAATAGGGTTAATTACTTTTGCACCAAATACTATCCATATTTGGTAACTAGCTATATCTATCAATGCATGATCTCAATAAATACAATGGGCCTCTGCTTTTTTACTTTCCAATGTCTCCATTTCCTTTCATATATGCAGGTCAATTAACTATTACGGAAGACCAGCAATATTTCAATAGAAATTAATTTCATTTCCAAATTAATGGAAGCACTTCCAGTGAGCTGATCAAATTAAAATGAACAACCTATTGATCATTACCTTCCGGGTTTGATAACACCGCTGACGTTGTTCAAAATCTTTAAAGACCGTCTCTTGGGTTTAAAAATCCTACAACTAGTTAAAAAACCCTGCATCAAGTATAGGATATAATCAGACATTTATTATTAGATATAAAACAAATATAATTCAAATCTGCTTTTAAGTAGCTGGTTTAGATTGATTCAGGAAACTCATGACTATATATGTACCTCTATACCATCCCGAGTATAGTTGATGAGAGTAGGCAAAGCTCTTGATCCTGTTTGAACGTCTGCCACGATATTCAGGTTCTCGTACCGCACTTCCACTTTTCGAACCTCCAATCCCACTCTTTAAGCCAAAAAGAGGAAAAAATAAAAAAAAACACAGAATATATAAGTAAAGCATAGAAAGAAAACAATAAAAGATTGATCAGACTTCATTTATTGTATATCTATAATCTGAAAATAATGTCAACTTATGATCCTAAATTACACTACACTACTCACTGAATTTACTTAATTAGTAGCTAAATTTGGTAATATTTCCATGAAAAATTGATCAGATTTCATTTATTGGATATCCAGAAACTGAAGGATGCTAATGATCAGACTTCACTTACTGTAATCCAAAAATGATATATATTAATTTCAATTTATGATCCTAAATTGTTCAATGACAACTGTTTAACACTACTGGATTACTGAATCTGCTTTCTAACTTATTATTCCCGTGAAAAATATGCGTGATAGCAAAAAATTTTATAAAAAAAAAAAAAAAAAAAATTCTGCAGGTGATTCTAGACCGTCGATTCCATAGTAGATATACGAAAAGGTTCTGATCTGTACGGCCCATGCATGCAGCTTCATTTTTTTACCAAATTGAAAGAACGTTCAATAAATAAATCAAACTCGGAACAAAATCACATAAATCAAAAAAGGAAACAGAAAAAGAATCATGCTGTTTATTGCTGGGGCTATTTTAAGAGCTCGGAAAATTCGAAGTAGTTGTATCATTTCTGGCAAAATCAAAAACGAAAATCAAGCTAAATTTATCCAACGGGCAATTATGATATGCAGCTGTAAAATCAAGAACCGAGAGAGAGGGGGAGGGAGGAGTCGGTGACGTAGAGAATGACGTAGGCGTACCTGTCGAGGCGTTCTTTAATGGCGCAGAGGAGGCGGTGGTTGTCCTGATCGTTAGTGGCGAGGGCTTTGCTGACGACGAGCTCGCGGTTGTGGCGATCGAGTTTCCGGACGTCGATGGTCTCCGACTTGTCGGACTTGAGAATGGCGGTGCTCGACTGCTTCTGCGACGGCAGCCGCTTGATCGCCGCCCACATCAGCTCCTCCTCGTCCTCCGCCACCGACTCGGCGTTCGACGGCCGAGCGAACGTCTCGTTCGGCCCCTCGATTCCCAATTCGAAGTACTCGCTCCCGTTCGAGGCCGCCATTGTTACAGAGAACTCAAATCAAAATCGAAATCTGAAAATTGAAATTAGCTCTAGCTCTCTCTTCTCTCTTCTCTCTTCTCTCTCCTCTCTGTGAGAGTAACAGAGATCGATTTTGAGAGCAAATACGAGGACTGTGTGATTATTATAACGTGAAATTTCGTGTGCTGGAAGAAACCAATTTGCTTACTCTGTGTGGAGAGAGTTTGGCTCGAACTGAAAAGGCTAACGGAATATGAGAGAATTTTGGGGCTTCATGCACGGATCATATAATTCTTATAGACACCGATGGGCTTAATTGTCATTTCATCGAATTTTTTTTTCTTTCTCTTTTGTGGGCTAAACCCTCGCGAATTTAAATAAGCTTTTATTTATTTATTTTTTTGGTGGTTACACAAAAAAATTAACTAGAAGACCTAACAACAGGTCTAATTCTGGACTTCTTAATTAATAACCCTACCAACAGAGTTCATATCATCTAAATAAACTTGCAAGGTATGAGAGGGAGGGTCTTTAAATTCAAGAGTTCAATAGTCATGACATGTGGTCGGCGAACTGAAATTGGTGTAAAGTTATTAAAAAAATCATATATTTAGGTCCAATTTAATTTTGTTGTAGCTTCGAAATGTTGAAATTTGGTAAATTTTCAATTATATATCAAAAGTGCTATAATTAATAAAAACAATGTAATGATGTTTGGTAAACTTCCTTTTAAAAGAATTTCTACATGAATAACAAAATTGGACAAAATTTTTTTTTCCTTACAGAAAATATGATTTTCAGTTCTTCACTCGCTAAATGCCTAAAGTAGAAGAACCATAAAACAGTACTACAATATCAGCAAAGCTTCTAGTCTCTCATTTCGTATTTTGAAACTGTATCAAACATTAAAAATTCCATACTGCAAAATGATCAATTTCTATAGAAGAACTGAAATTGGTGGGATGACGATTGAAGCTTAGTTCCTAAGCGTTAATTATTTCTCTTCTTGTTTCTTGAGAAAATTTTCTTTCTCAATTTTCAATTGCGTTCACACCAGAGGAACTGAAATTGGTTTATTTGATTATATGCTTTCTATAAATCTTGTAAACGTTGTATACTTGATTAAGTTTTGGATCCTTGAGTTTTTATGAAGTTCTGGGGTACGGTTATTATTTTTGTGGTCAAATAAGTGGGGATTGGGAATTAACCACACCAATTCCAAGAAGAACTGACCATGCTATTTACCAATGAAACTAGGACCATTCTCCTTATTGATTTTATTCCCATATCTGAATTTGTGAGGTTCCATCTGTGTTGTCGAGTTTCTGGGTATGTTATTGCCCAGCAAATCCATCGATTGGGTCTTTCTAAAGCCTTTTTCAGTTTGAATGCAACTTTTTCTTCTTCTTTCTTTCGAAATTCAACTTTGATGTAGTTTGTTTGAATATTTCATCTCGTTTTATTTTTTTGGTGATGCGATCTGCGATCGAAGACTGCAAACCTAGTTGCTGGAGGAGGAAGAGAGCAAAAGGAAAGGAAGAACACGCATGTAAGAAACTAAGAATGTGACAGGTGATGTAAATCGTAGAAATAGACAGACAGGGATGTTTTGGTAATATTCAAAATATTTATTAAACGTCCTAAGCTAGTAAACTCGGAAATAGAGCTTACTGTTCAAGTAAAACCCTAATTTGTGTTTGGCCCAAACTCTAGGTTACTTGACCTAGTGGTAATAGGGTTAAATTAGAAGGATCTAGATTCTTATTCAATGTACGATTACTTCCTTGTATGATTGAGATTCTATGCATTGTAGTCCTCTATATAAAGAGGCCCCTATTATCAATGAGAATATACAGCAATTTACTCTCAATTCCATTTTCCTAAAACACGTTATCAGCACGAAGTCCTAACCCTGAAACAAATAGCCAAACCCTGATTCAAGAAGCTAAAAACCTTGAATCCGAATACAAAACCTTGAACCCTTTTCTGCCTCCACCTCACACACTGAAGAATTTGATCCTAGGAGTCCAGAACCAGCGGCCCCACCCCAAGAAACGGCAGGAAACCTACCGAACCGGCCACCGGAAGCTCCATACAACTCGCAGCAAATATTCCACCGGTTCACCATCTTCCGGACCTCCAATTTCCACCAAATTTTGGTAGCAGAAGCCCATTGATCTGAAGTTTCAGGAACCGGAAGACAAAGTCCAAAAATTGGCCAAAAAAGGCTTGAACTGACCACCTGAGCAGCTGCATCTTGAACCGGCAGAAAAGAAGAAGAGAAGAAAAGAAAAAAGAAGGAGAGAGCAAAAGAAGCCCAGAAGGCCAGAAGCCCAAGCCCACTGACGCAGACCCCACCGCCACGTCAACACCCTAACCCACTATCACGTCAGCACCCTGACCCACTGACATGTCAGCATACAGGGACCCATTACCACATCAGCACCCTGACCCACTGCCACGTCAGCATACAGGGACCCACTGCCACATCAGCATAGGTCAATGGTCAACCCTTTTCCGGCGACTATTCCAGCCAATTTTCCGGCGACTTTTTCCAGTCAAATTTTCCGGCGACCTATTTCGAGGTATTTTTTACTAAACGTTCCCCTTTTTTTAGAGTTTTTAAATTTAATTTCTCTTCTTTTTCCAGGACTTGCAAACCTCCATTATTCTACCCCCTTTTCTTTATCATAGGGGAGACCAAATTAAGCCGAACTGTGAGGGTTCGTGTTCACTCCAAACTTGGAGCTTGTAGAGTTCTCTAAACTTATAGTTTGTTGAGATAAAAAGATCGACCACAAACATCATTGTTTCGATTTAATCCAACCCCTCTTGGAATCAAATTTCTTGGAAGCGAATACGCTCGGAAATTCCTAATTTCTTGGAAGCGACTATGCTCAAAAATTTTATTTGTTTTGGTGGTAGCCTTTTTGGCTCCGAAACTAACCCTAATTTCTTGTTCTCTTTCAGGATGAGTAACCTGAACAAATTGGACTTTGCTCCATTGGGAACAACTGGCTCTGAATATCACAGGTGGGTTCGTGATATCCTCCAGCATCTCAAGGTCGATGAAATCTTGGATACGATTCTCGAGCCTAGCCAGGACATGCTAACTGTTGAGCAAGCTCAAGCTTTGGAAGCAAATAGAGCAGCCTTAGAGGCAAATAAGGCGAAAGCCATCATCCTAATGACTTGTCATATGGATGATTCTCTCCAGCATGAGTGTATGAATGAAGAAGACCTTAGAAGACTGTGCGTCTCACTCGAAGATAGATTTGGCAACGTCCGTGACTCCCTGCTTCCTGACCTAGAAGTGAGATGGCATAGCCTCCGCTTCAGTGATTTCAAGTCAGTTCTTGACTACAACTCGGAAGCACTTCGCATTAAATCCTTAATGGAATTCTGTGGTAAAGAGATCACAAATGCGATATTGATTGAGAAGACTCTCTCTACTTTCCCCGTCTCTGCATTGATGGTTGCTAAGAACTATCGAATCGATGTTATTGCAAGACGAATCACAAAGTTTCATGAGCTCATTGGAGCTATGAATGTCGCTGAAAAGCATGACAACATCCTTATG
Source organism: Rosa chinensis (assembly GCF_002994745.2). Lineage (NCBI taxonomy): Eukaryota > Viridiplantae > Streptophyta > Magnoliopsida > Rosales > Rosaceae > Rosa > Rosa chinensis. Next base: position 75,276,163 of record NC_037092.1, on the reverse strand, counting down.
AAGAACTATAATTTGAGATTCGTGGAAACAGAGCATATTCTGGAATCCAATTATAGTTGCGCCCTATAGAGAGGGCGCCAAGAGCGAAACCCTAATCTTAGGAATACATTTGGACATTCTGGTCCATGTAATCGCTCTACTTGGGAAGGTAATAGCCAAAATAGGTGAACACGGAACCGAAGAGGTAAACGTGGAAAGAGAGAGAGAGGCAACGCCTCTGGCCATGTTGGTGGCGCCACCAACACTAAGAGCCATCTAAATGACGCTTTCAAAGCACCTCAATCAATGGAGTTTGAGCAAAGAGATGTATGTTCTCGATGTGGAGTGTCTGATCATTGGGCACACATTTGTAGAGCTCGTGAAGAAATTGTCACCGCCTACAAAGTATATTGTGAAGAAAGAGAAACTCACTATATGGAACAAGAAGATCAAGAAGATGATCTAGAGTGAAGGGCTAAAGACTACAAATCTGGCTGGGATCAATAGATCGCCAGTTCTGTTTAAGTCTTTATTTTTCCAATAAATGTAATAGGCAATTGCCATATATTTTTGTAGTAAATGCCAATGGTTTAGCTTTTCTTCAAAGTAGGCTCACTCAAAGTAAGTGTGATGTCTAGGAAGGTTCTGAGATTAGTGGTACTTAAGCGAGCCTTGCTCCACCGACATCTCTATACTCACCTGGTCACATTTATTTTGGAATTACCGAAAGAAGTTAGATGACTACCATTGTTTTGCATTAGCTATCATTTTGGATTAGATTTTGTTTAGTCAAAGAGACAATGATGTAACTCCGTTGGCTTATGAATAAAATTTCGAGTTCTTTATGACTCCATTTTGATTCTTAGCATATGACTTTTGTGACTACGATGGCTGGGCCATCAGTATTAATTCAAGGACATGGAATAGCCCAAGTTCCACTTGCCAAATGGCACCTTAATTACTGTCACAAAAACTCTCTACGCTCCTAAGGCCAATCGCACCTATGAATAGCCAACGGATTCCATGCAAAAACGCATGTAGAGAACAGAAATGAGCTCCTTTGCAATACCTCTAATGATTGCGAACAAAGGCACATCTTAGAGAAGTTTATGTCTCTCTCTAGTGGATTCTATGTCACTATTCGAGCTATTAATCCAATAAAGTTATGAGAGAAGATCTCTTAGATTTAGACACATATTTGCTTTGTCACGACAGAATGGATCATCCTAGTCATGATATGATGATCCGTCTACAAAAGACTTCATATGGACATCATTCCTTTCGAGCGAAACGAAGCATGAATCAAAAGTTGATTTTTGGACTAAGTGTGACCGACGCTGCTGCCTAGGGCACCACCTCTGTCCACCACCAACCTGGGGCTGGCACAGTCCCTATCCATGACACCATGGATAGCGTCCATCATGGTGATGGCGCCCCAGGTGATGCTGCAATCACCAACTTGCTTCAAATAGCGTTTCAGACGCTCAGGCCTAACCAAAATACTCATTGGTTGCTTCTAAAGCCTCTCACTCGTTTTACAAAACCCGTTCCTTAGGGAAATTAGGACTAAGACTGTCCTATACAAAGGACATGAACATACTCATTTTGTTCTTACATATAATCCATGGGGATTCTATGGATTGATTCAACCAACTTGCAGACGCTTAAATATTTCATGATGTTGGTTGACGCGCAAACACGCTGGTCACGTGTTGTGCCATTGTCCACCTATAATTGCTACTTATGCTACACTCCTAGCACATATCATATGACAACGGGCTCACTCCTCAGATCATCCTATTCAGTCAATTGGATTTGACTATGCTAGAGACTTTACATCGAAAGACTTTCGATGGATATTGCAATGGGACTGATGTTGGACATCACATTCCCATGTACACACCCAAATGGTCTTGCGAAAACGACTACGATGATAGTCCGGACATTGGTAATGCCCACCAATCTCCTTATATCCGTTTGGGGTGATGCAATATCGCATGCAGCTATGCTAATTCTTCTATGACCTACTGCCACTCAATGTACCTCTGCATTACAGTTAGTAACTGGGTACAAGTATCGTACTTACGCATATTTGAGTGAGCCATTTATGTGCCAATTACGCCGCCACAGCGCTCTATGTTGGGTCCTTACACACGAATGGGCAACTACGTTGGATTTGAGACTCCAACAATCGTTCGCCACTTAATGCCCTTGCAAGGCGATCTCATTACCCCTAGATTTGCGGGTTGTCACTTTGATGAGACAGTCTTCCCGTCATTAGGAGGAGATAAGAACACGGATGTTCAGTAGGAACGACATGAATTGTCGTGACCTGTCCCCACTATGTCTCATCTCGATCCTTGTTAAAGTGACGAGATCACACAAATATGCTGCAAACAAGCCTGCAAGGAAAGACGTCCCTACGAGAGGACGTAGCGCCACCCTACACGGAGGCAGGCATGACACCAACGCCAAAGAGAGTGGCACTCTGGCGTTACAGGCCATGACCCCAGCTAGGATGCGTGGGAGGCCCGTAGGTTCAAAGGTTTCTTTGGCACACTCCATTCATTTGATCATCGACTCTCAAAATCCGTCTCATGAGAATCTTCCGGGTTATGGTTATCTTTGGGGGACGCCTCAACGTCATAACCTATTCCTGAGAAAATAGAGCTCTATGAAAATTACACTAGTGTACATGAGATGTGGGATAGAAACTCCATCATGATTGATGATGTAATCGCGCATTTCGTTGTGCGTGAGGTTGTTGAGTCTGATGATATCGAACCACGCTCCGTTGATGAATGAATGCCAATGTAGAGAAATCTGGCCTAAATGGAAAGATGTGATCCAGGTTAAGATGGATTCTCTAACGAAGAGGAAGGTTTTCGAGGTAGTGATGCCAACACCTCCAAACATAAAACCTATTGACTAATAGGTCTTCGTTAGAAAGCGTGATGAGAAAAAGAGATGGCAATCTTGCCTTATGGTGCAAGGCTTCTCACAAAACGCCCTGGAATCGACTACGATGAGACATATTCTCTTGTAATGGATGTCATTGCACTCCACTACCCTGTCAGTTTGGTAGTTTCTGAATAACTAAACATGCAGCTTATAAATGTGGTCACTACGTATCTCTATAGGGATCTAGATACAGAATATACATGAAGGTTCATGGTGAACTTCATTTACCCAAGTCAAGTGGCTCTAGACCACAGAGCGCGTTTACAAAGAGGTTGAAACGCTCGCTAAAATGACTACTTGATTGGGAAGAGATATGCCCACGCGTTTCCATAACAAGTTTTGGATTCCATCGCGGTTCATGTTGGACATGATCTTCATTAGAAGCCCTTAAAGAGTTAAGGGAAACCGATGAACACTTGAAATCCTATTTTGAGATGAAGGATTATAGGAGAACACGATTATGTCTCAGTTTGGAACTTGAGCATCGTGTCGATAGATGCTTAGGCATTTTGACAAGGTCAAACCTTCAAGCACCCCCATGATCGTCCGTAGTCTTGATCCTGAAAAGGACCCTATTCGCCTGAAGGATGATGATGAAGATGTGCTAGAGGTAGAAATGCCTTACTTGAGTACAATAGGCGCATTATTGTACTTAGCTCAATGCACAGGACCAGACATCTCATTTGCAGTGAACTTGTTAGCTATGGTATAGCTCTGCACCAACGCGACGCCATTTTGATTGGTGTAAAAGATATCTTTCAGTACTTGAGATGTACGATTGTTATGGGCTTGTTCTATCCCTACAGAGAGAAGATGGATTCGGACCCATCACACACCAGAAACGTCGCCAACGCTGGCCTGCGTTCTCTATCCCCATTCCAAAACGATATAAGTGTTTTGGAAGGTTTTGTTGATGCTGGGTACCTTTCTGACCCACACAAAGGTCGCTCCCAAACTGGTTAAGTGTTCACCATGGGAAAAGACCGTGATATCTTGAAGGTCTACAGAATAGACCGTAGTCGCTATATCTTCGAACCAAGCAGAGATTATTACTCTTCATGAAGTGGTTCATGAATGTTTATGGATTTGATTCATAATCACGCATGTTCGAACAATTATGGTTTGAAGTCTACCACAAGATGAGCCTACGAGCATTTAGGATAATGCTGTTCGTTTTGAACAAATGAAGCAAGGCTACATCAATAGCGACAACACCAAGCATAATCAGCAACAATAGACTCTCCTCAAATACCAAAGTGAACTAGGTTCGATCTGAGGATAATGTGGCAGACTTGTTTACTAAGTCATTGCCCAAATCCACGTTCGAGAAACATGTGGCAATAATTGGCTTGGAGAAATTATCTGAATTCCCATTATTGTAGTCATCAGGGGGAGACGCAGATATCAGGGGGAGATGTCTACATGTTCACCTCGAAACGTGAAGGGTGTGTTGCGCTCTTTTTCCCCTTCGACCGAGATTATTTTTTTCCCACTGAGTTTTTGTTACTCGGCAAGGTTTTTAACGAGGCAACGAGAGAAGCACTGTGTTTGGGCAACACAAGGGGGAATGTTTAAGTAAAACCCTAATTTGTGTTTGGCCCAAACTCTAGGTTACTTGACCTAGTGGTAATAGGGTTAAATTAGAAGGATTTAAATTCCTATTCAATGTACGATTACTTTCCTTGTATGATTGAGATTCTATGCATTGTAATCCTCTATATAAAGAAGTCCCTATTATCATTGAGAATATACAGCAATTTACTCTCAATTCCGTTTTCCTAAAACACTTACATAATAGTTTTTGTTTTTATTTTTTATTTTTATTGTCATTAATACTCAAGCCAGAATGGTCATTACATACCCTTCCGCTGTGATCTAAGGTTTTGTTTGTTTCTCAGATTTGAGGACTTGGGAAAGGAAACTTTTTCCTTTCCTTTGTTTGGTAACCACAAAGTCCAGAAATGCTTTCCTGACATAGGGAAAAGTTGGGGGTAAACTCATTCCACTCAAACTTCATGGGATTGAGTTTCCCATCCCATTTCCGAGCATTAATTGCAATAATTTTGGACAATAATACCCTAGCATTAATTGCTTGAGTACCCTTGGTAGTGTTGAAAATTCATTCCAGGTTGTTTTTATTTTAAAATAGAAGGGTATTATTGAAAGATTGATATATTTTTACTTTCCTTTCCTGCACCAACCAAACATTGGAAGAGAAATCAAATAATCTTTCCTGGGTGCTTTCCCTGCTTTACCAAACACAGGAAAGGAAATCTGACAGGAACTTTAGTTTCCCTTCCCCACGGGAGAGACAAGGGAATCGTTTTTCCTTCCGTGAACAGACAAGAAGTTGTGGTGGTACCACGGTGGTACATAGGGATAGACCACTCATTAAACATTCAGTGCGCCATAAAGAACATATAAGCCTATAAACCATGATAACCCTAGGACATAGTAAATTGGCCAAATACAAAAGACTAAAATCACCTGGATCCCAAATGTGAAACCCAAAATGTGCAGACCCCAAAGTAGCCCACATAGCAGTAACGGAGACCAACTCAGAAAGTCCATTTTTTGCTGTCGTAGATAGCCCACTAGGGCCCAGGTCCAGAATTCTCCAACACCAGCTAGGGCACCAAACTAAGTTGGGCACCCAGGCTGATTTGGGCCTCCCCCTTGCGTTGGGCCTCCAGATTGATCTAGACACCCTTCTGCCTGCCCGAACTGCCGTCGCTGCTCTCTGCCTGCCCCCATCCGCTCTTGCCGTCGAGACCTCCAGCCTGAGCGCATTTGCAACCTCCACCACGCCCGTCGCTGCTCTCCGCTGGTAATCTGCTTTAAAACCACCACCACGCCCGTTGCCCCACGCTCCGGTCAGATCTCGATCTTCCTCTGCCATGATTGAGCCATCAGCGTAGCTAGGACAGAGCCACTAGGACCATATCGAAACTGTAACGCCGCAAGGCCGTTCACCACCCTTGTAGCTCGGATCGCCGCCACACATGTACATCAGACCCCAGCCGCCTGTGCAGTCATATGCTACACGCCGTCGTCCTTTAGTTGCCCTCTGGGAGGTCGAATCTGAACTGGATTTTCATCAGGTCCGAATCTCTTTCGGTGAGACAAAGTGAAACCCAAGGTGATCTCTTTCTTTAGATGGAATTGGGGGTTCAAGAAATGTCAAAACAAGTTGACACTGAATTATCGCAAGACAACGAGAGGCAGAGATGGGACTGCTTGGTGATGGTGACGGACACTGGAGATGGATTCCCCAGCCATGGCGGCTAGGGTTAGTTAGGAGGCGGAGAGCCATCCTTTTTATTTATTATTTTCTTAAACTGACTGTCTTCTTTTAACCAAGTTGTGAGGAAATAACACCTTTTAATAGATTTTTTTTTTAATGAGCTTACTTAATAGTTAATCCAATTGACGCGTCTCAAATTCGTGATTATTGGAAGCAATTTTCATAAAATGTGGATATAATCTGATTAATCAAACGGGGTAGCATATCTAGATGGGTGCGGATAAGCATTTCAAAACCAAACGGGGATTTAATATGATAAAATTTAATATTTATTATTTTCTGATTTTGAAGTTGTTTTTGCTTCTTTTTGGCAATTAACTATCCTAAATCTACAATTTATTTATTTTTCTCATTGAGTGCCTAGACATATATAAGAAAGATCACTTGGCGAATATCTTAATACAAATGTAGTCTTGGGATATATCTTGGTATATAAGATATCATTAGATCATAATTCTACAATTTTCTTTCCCATTCAATGCCTAGACATAAGAAAGATCAGTTTTTTTTTTTTTTAGAAAAAGATGAAATTCATTCAATCAGCCGGAAAGCATACATTGGGGGGGATATGAACCAAAACCCTAATATACTGCAGTTACAGATACCATTAGGCCAATGGGCCCAAACTCTAACCGCAATACGCCCATTTCCAAGGCTACATTGATCATATGACCCCGAAAGTTCCAGTAATACCTCGTAATCAACCGCCAAGAAGACTACGTCCTCTTCAACACCGCGTCCAAAAGTACCAGACCACGTGTAAAGGATCGCTCGTCAGCGACTCGACACCAAAAGTAAACCAGAATTGAACCAAATAGTCCTCGTCCTTGGGAATGACACCACTTACATGGCATGACACCTAGACCTAATCCTACCTCAAAAGAGTAGGAACCCAACCCTATCTCAAAAGAGTAGGGACTTATTAACACTAACCTAACCAAAAAAGAAACCCTACTAAAAACCAAAAGACCACCGTCACAAACCCTGTCCTGTTGGCGAGAAAACCACCCCGACCATTTGGAAATCCCCATTGCCGGAATAGTGTGGTCGGTGACTAACTTCTCCCTACCAACTCTAAACCGCGATGGGCCCTGAATAGCAAAACCACCTCATGAAACCTCCCCCAACTCGAACTCGCCTCTACAGATCCACCCTTGCTGGACGGAGACCCGCCCCCACCCATGAACATCTCTCCACCCCAAAACTCCAAACCACCACCAGGCTCCCATGAACCCCACCGCAATCCCCCACAATCTGCCACAGTCTAGATCTGGCACACAGAGAGGCAAGTCACATAGCAAACTATCTAACCACCGAGATCGATCCCCTCTACCATTGATCAAAATCCGGCGCAGCCTAGCTAGCCATGATTGTCGTCCTGGCTGTAACCAAGGCAAGAAGCCAAACCAACGAATCATCACCGCTGCCCAGACGAGCAGACGAGAGAGACACCGAATGCAACCACCCAAACTCCATACCACCGGGAAACATACATAGCCCGTCTGGCAACAACCACACCACACCAGCGCGGCCAAAGACTAGCGCTAGAATGAGGGCGCCGCCAGATGAGGACCGTCAAACACCAGAAACTCAAGTTTTCTCCAAAGCGCGTGGGGCGCGTACCAACCCTCCAAAGATATATAAAGGTAGATTAGATGGTAGTCATGATGTGATGTATAAGAAAGATCACTTGGCCAATCTCTTAGGTATACATTCATGATGTAGTCCTAGGAGATATCTTGGTATATAAAATATTATTATTTAAAAATTAAGAATATAAATTAACGGATCAGATTAATGGATCAAGTATCCCTTAATCCGCTGGATAAAGATTTGAATTGAACTATTAATGATCCATCGGGTTAACAGATCGGGTCAGGTTGGATTTTTTCATTACTAAATGGATTTAAATTTAGGTCAATCCACTATAAACCTCGTCCATTTTACAGGTCTATATCTACCTACCTATTTGTCCAATTTATTTGGAATCTTAAACTACCTCCTAAACTTAAAATTTTTACTTGGTTTCTACAAAATAGAATGTTCACTAAAAGTAGACCAGCTAGGATTCACAAATTTTCAAGGCTTGTGTCATTCCACTCATGTCAACTCTGAAACAATGCATCATATTTTTAGAGAATGTCCTTAATGAAAATATGGAATGGTTTAGTTAATACTTTGTCATCTAGTACAGCATACTTACCCATCGTTAAATATAGAGATCTGCTTGTAGATAAACTCCATCGCTAAGATACAATATTTATGATCAAAATCGAGTTTGATTTAATCATTTTCTATGGACTTTGTATGAATTAATGTTGTTTGATAAATTATTGTATAAGATCACACGACGATCTTCTTTGTAATTTTATTTTTGTGATTAAAGAAAAACAAAAGTATACTCGATCTCCGATCATGGTCTAAAACTTCTTTTTTTGAGAAGAGAGTGAGTTAACTATTAGTTGTTGCGTATTGGTTTTGTTAACTTAACCGAAGAATATTTCAGAATTGCTTCTTCAATTAGCACGTAAAAATCACCATGAAACAAGCATTACTGCCTTAAATAAGCTATTGCTCTCCAAATATGATAAACTTAGACCTCGGTCACAACCACTTTTCGGGTACTATTCCCAAGTGTTTGAATAACCTGAAAAGTCTGCAATATGGTAATTCCAGTTATAGTGTCCAGTTTGGTGATTATATTGAGCAAGCAACAGTGATATCAAAAGGGCAAGTACTCGAATATTATGACACACTAAAGTTGGTAAAGAGCATTGATCTTTCGTCAAATAATTTAGAAGGTGAAATCCCTGAGGAAATAAGCAGTCTTGTTGCATTGGGTACCCTCAACTTGTCAATGAATCAGTTAAATGGAAACATTCCCTCACAGATTGGACGTTTACGTTGGTTGGAAACTCTTGATCTCTCATATAACAACCTCTATGGACAGATTCCTAGAAGTTTTCCTTTTTTAACCTCATTGTCTCACTTGAACTTGTCTCACAACAATTTGGCGGGAAGAATTCCTTCGGGCAACCAACTCCAGACACTTAACGAATCATCCATTTACGAAGGCAATCCATGGTTGTGTGGGGTTCCACTTTCAAGATATTGCCCAGGAGATGAAAGAAATGATGAGGGTGCAAAAGACAGTGAAGAAGATGGAAATGAGAATGAAAAGCTTTGGTCTTATGTGAGCATGGTACTCGGATTTATTGTTGGCTTTTGGGGGTGTTTGTGGCACATTACTCATAAAAAAGTCATGGAGGTATGCCTACTTTCGATTCTTTGATGACATCAAGGATAAGGCAATGCTCACCATTGCAGTGAGATTGGCTCATTTGCGAAGGAACTCTTAATTGAAGAAGAAAATGCACTCTGCAGGGAAGAATATAGTATTGTATCGGTTGTTCCTCATTTGAGTTGGCCTAGCTTCTGGGGGAGGCATCTGTTTGTTTTCATTGTTGTAATTGGCTGCTAATTGCTCCTCCTTGGAATTGTTATCTTGTGATCTCATTTCAATGAAATTTGGAATAATAATTAAAGAACTTTGTGCGTAGCTTGGTATACAATATACCAATCAATACTTACGAATTGGAGACCTTTCAAACCCTCAGGCTTTCAGCTGCTTGGATTTCTGAAATCAATCCCAAGCAAAAACCCACCCATCAAGATCAAGCACTCAATTGCAAATTTGCAATAGCATGACTTCGGTGAACTGAATAGGCTCCGCTATGCCTATCATATTCACAACTTAGAGATCATGATGTTTTGCTGTCGAAAAGTTTAAGCCCGAAATTTCGTATCATATTAGAGACGACCAAAATACTATTGTGTATACGCTGTAGTCAATTCTTTTTACCGTGCTGTAGTGTTGGGCCCTCGAGCTCTTTGGGCTGAGTAGTCTGTTCTACTTTAGAAAAGGGACTACTTCATCAAAAGAATGGAAGAACAATAAAAACAGTAGCGGTACAGAACCCGGCCCATAGAAGCGAAGGCCCCAAGCATCCAAAAAGCTTTACTTTCTAAAACACATTGGTGGGCTGGTGGCCGGAAAAGAGAACCGACAAAACCTAAGAAACTTGCTTAGGAAGCTGATAGACCAGCGACGACGGTCCCGGAGACAGAGTTCAAACCTATCCTATCAGTAAATGGGTATGTGAAACAAACTTATTCCTCTGCTCCGTCTTCTTCTGCTTTACCATGCATGATAGTGTGTATGAGCTCATGATGATATCTTTCTGTAATCTGTAATGGAAGACGATCGTCTTACGATTATGAGACCCAAGTTTTGTTATACCAATACTATTGCCCTTTCCTGTTTTGGCCTTTTCATCTCTGCAGACTACGCAACTCTGTTTGGGTGATGGTCTGATGGACTTCTAAGTTCTGACCAGTGTGAAAAAATGGGATTTCCGGAACTATATATGAAATTCATGATCAAGACTTGGAGGTTGTCTAACGAACGTACTTATTTGGGAGGTATGATAAATCCTTTTTCACTTGCATTGAAACATTTACATTACCTAGACCCAAGCTCCAATAATTTTCACGGGATTCCCATTCCAAATTTCTTTGTGCAAAGTATTTAAGATTATAATATCAATATATATAGGATTATGAAGCTTCTAATATAAGGATAGAAGACATAAAACATGAAAACATAACAATGGAGATGTACAAACCAAAGGCTTGCACAAAGCTCCTAACAAGACAACAAATGAAGACTATCAAGATACTTTTGTGCTCAAATACTTATCTACTGAATTGATTGATTTTTACTTATCAAAATCCGGCCCTTGTATAAGCTTATACATCAAGCTAGCTATTAGGATAAACTTATTACGATAACTGAGAAACGATTAGACTTCCTTCAAACAAGAATTCTATAACTATTACTCAAATAGACTATTCTTTATATCTTGGAATTTCCAGATTTTTATTGTATTTGATCGAGATTACTGAAGGAACCATTTTCTTTAGTCTCCAATAGGAAATGACATGCCTTTGAGGCCCGAATTCTTGTTCAGTCAAAGACAAAACTAATAATTTGATAAGCTATTTCTGCAATGCAATTGCCAAGCTTCTACATTTGAACCTCTTTTTCCATCCTTAATTTAGTGCTTAGAACCTTCACTATTTAGCAGCAGATTGATAAATACTCTAAAATAAAATAATGAATCGAAGTGATGATGGAAGAGACCATAAAGATAAAGTTGACATTGGAAAGTTTGGTTACTATGTTAGCGTCATACTCGGCTTTATTCTCGGTTTTTGGGGAGTTTGTGGCACATTACTTGTAAAGCACTCATGGAGGTATGCATAGAGGTATGCATACTTTCAATTTTTCGATCACATAAAAGTAGGGCTGTTGTTGTCAATTTTAATTTAGTACTCGCAAGTGCACGAATCAATTCTAGAATAGAGGTGCAAGCACGAGGTCATTCCCTCAAGGACTGATTGTGTTAGGACCCACCCCGGAATTACCCTCCTAACTCCAAGATGGACCTGCGGGGCCCACTTTTCGGGAAAATTCGACAGAACTTCCCCTAAAAGTGGGCAACCCTAAACCTGCTGAAAACACTTCTAAGTATAATAAATTTCAGTGCTTGAAGCCACCCTGCTTCCTAGCAACAATCCGCAAATTTCCAAGTATAAACACCGTACTACACAAACATAACCACTTATATAAATTATAACCCAGCAAATCAAATCTTTCAACTTCCTCCAATATTATACAACTCCCATACACTCATAATTATACAAATGTATAAATCCAACCTTTTAAGGTAATCAGAGCAATCTATAGAACAACCACTGCAAGTAGCCAAGTGGTTCTTGTCTAGTTGGGTGTGCTCCCCAACCTAGGTTCGAATCCCGAAGCTGTCAAAGTGGTCAGGCACTATGCTGCAATGCACAGTTGGAGCATTTCACATGCGCCGAAGGGGTTTATCTTGGGCTTAGAAAGCCTTTGGGTTCCCTTTGACAAAGTCAAAAAAAAAAAAGCAATCTATAGAACACACTTGAAATATGATACATAAGGTAGGTTAATAAATAACCTACTGAGGATAGATGGCAAAGTTGGTGCTAGCCTCAACTCCTAAGCCGGTCAGCAACGCTGCGATCTGGGCAATTGAAACCAAAGGGCCCAGGGGAAAGTACATAAAAACGTTAGCGTGAGTGGACAAAATAAATAAGCATAACGGAAGAAGAGTTTATACTTTTCCGCATTTATTCACTTAAAAACCAATGCATGCAACAATTAGAAAACACATTTAGCTTTAAATCTAAGAATCTCAAAACAGTATAGCCTCGCTAGTCACAAGATACGAAAAACAAATATATTGTAAAATCGAAATATTGTTTCTCAAGAAGACAAGACCAGCCCCGCTGGCTATAATGAAAATTAGACTAGCCCCGCTAGTCAAGCAACGAGAAAATATGGGAAAGGAATTTCACCATACGAAAGAAGAGAGCCTCCTAGGCTCGGGTCAGAGTGTCCCACACTCTGGAGCATCCCATGCTCTGCTCTTACTCACCCACGAACACATAGTAAGCAAGGAGGAGTACTAATAGGCTAGCTAGCAATAAAATATAGCGACCCAGGTATGATGGGTAAAAACCATTCAAATCCAATAAATCTATAAGGCTTTCCCATGTCCCACAAATAAAGAAAACATGGGTACGATTCCCAACCGTACCTGAAAATCTCGTAAAAAGTCGAATAAATCAACAGCGTGTCCTACACGCTAAAAGAATAATTAGATTATCAATAAGGCATTCCCAATGCCAAAATCGAAAGTCAATAAATAAATATGAAGATTTACTCCATCGAAAACTCATTTCGAAATAAAATCTCAAATCGACGAATATAAATATAATATAAATAGTATAAATCCGGAAATCACATCGGAAATAATAATTCGTCGAATAGGATTATAAATCATAACCAACTTCGGAAGCAAATCACTATCGAAATCAATTATATGGGATAAAGCGAAATCAATCTCCAAAAACAAATCATATGCTCGAAATGTAATATGTCAATTAAATAGAGCATACTTTAATAAATAAATGCATGCATCATTTATTTGGAAACAAAAGTCCACTCACAGTGTACGGCTAAGCCTGCCGTCGATCCGAACCCTCCTCGAGGGAATCCTCCTCACGTCCTGTACAATATAACGTTCGTAAACCCATAATTACTGAATGGACAACTAAATTACGATAAATAAAACCAAACCCTAACATTGTCTTTATATGCCCAAAACCTCCCAATCTTCTTCACCAATGTTATTCCCTTAATGTATGGGCTTTAGGGTAGAATCAAGGAAATCCGATGGATGGATTCCTCGTAATTCAATTAACAATTTCCACCCTTGAACAAACATCAAAATCCATACTCACTCTTCTCCAATTCTATCCCAAAGCTGCAATTACGAAACTAAATGTATAATTGGTTATTTAGCTCAACAACAGAAGTTAAAGACCGGCCAAACACCATCTCACGAGCCACCAACAGTGGCGGCGCGTGGCACCCACCCGCCGGTACCAACCTCCACAACCGGCTGCCAAATTCCATGTACAGCAACAACCCAACACACTGATCAATTTTCTCAACTACAACACATCCAAATTTTACCTGGAAATAGTCGAATCCGGCCGACGAAGATAACCCAGAAAACTCAAGAACCCTAGATTGTCGATTCGGCCTCTACACGGCAAATTGGAATGCAAGTCCTTAGGGGAAATGATCTTCGTTGAAAACCGAGCCTTCGACGCCGGTTTGGTGACCGGAGATGGCCGGAATCGCCGGAAATCGACAAGAATCGCGAATTGCTACAGTAACCTTCCCAGCTCAAAATCGAGCTCTTCCGGCCAAATCTCTACAAAACACCACCACATATGCAACAAGGGGAAGGAGGCGAGTTTGGGGATAGCCGGATTTCGTCGTGGGTCGGCCGGAGGGGGAAGAAATCGAAGGAAGAAAATCGGGGCCGAAGGGGAGGAAGGGTCGGGGAAGAAGAAGAGGGAGTTACCGGGGGCTAGGTAGAATTTCCGAAAATGGAAATCTACCAACAGTAACTTCCATATATATATTAATTAACATGAACAGTAACTTTTACATTTTCGGCCATAACTTTCACATACTAAGTCCAATTTTTACGCACCGCATATGCACGCGCTCGGTTAAAGTCCTCTACAACTTTCATGAAGGAAATTTTCTCATAAACGGCCCCGAACAAAAGTCAACCTTTTAGGGCCACTAAAGTATCGATAAAAAGTAAAAATTGATAGTAATCGACATTTACCGTCTAAATAGTGAGTAAATCGTTAATTCTAGGTTCGGGACGTAACAGATTGAGACAATTTTGTTATGACAAATGTGCTATACTTAAGTGAAACAAACTTATTTTTATGATGTGGTTGAGTTTTAAACAGAAAATTAAAGAAGAAAAACTAAAATTAAAGACAAGAATGAGCAATGAGATTTCTTTAAGTTTAAGAACAGATTATGAAGATGCTAAAGCATTGAATCCACCACCTAATACTTCTACCCTATTCTCTAGTTGATAACTATTGAACACCTATATTTCATGCTAAAAATTTCAGTACATAAGCCTTATTGATCCCAGACATATGCCAAAGTTATTCTAACCTATGAATTCCAACTTATTGATCCTGTATAGAACTCAAGTAGCCAAACTATAATTTACTCCACTTAATGATCAGGTTCAAGCAAACATGTTCAACTCCATTAAGCACAAAAGAACTAGGAAATCATGCAAACAAGAATATCGACTATGATCAAGCACTTGTATTCTTAATCCACAACTCTTTAATCACAAGATTGAATTATCTTTTGGCATTCTAGAAAACATCTACTCATTGATCAAGCATCATGTTCTCCAACTAAATAACTCATAAACAAAACCTAGGTCTTATTGATCCCGAGCAAAGATTTTGAATAAAAGTTCTATTGAAACGGTGATTAAGAGTTTAACGTAGAAATCCAGAAATTCAATAGCAAACCAGCTAAACAAATAGAATAGTCATACTAAGGGCTTCATCTCAGCCCTAGCCTAGAAGTTTAGCAATCCATAACTATGAAAAACATGACTAGAATCAAAGAAAACATGAAACAAATAATGGAAGAATTAAGGAACTCCGGTCCAGGTGGTGAGAGCTTCTCTTTTTCTTTATTCTCTGCGGAATATGCTGCCTCTTGTTGTCTCCAGGTGTGCTAGGTTTTCTGCCTTATATCTCTCTTTGCAAATCCTACTTGACTTTGGGCTTCTTAGGTCTTCTAGTCCAACTTGGAATAGATTCCTTCTCTCCAAAGAAAACGCAAGGCTACTATAGTCAACGCAAGGAATTAGTCCAAACATGCCAGACACGTTCAGTCTTATCCTGTCAAAGTGCTAAGAGCAATGGACTTGGGCTTCACAAATCAGATTCCGAAAAGATATACAAAATCCGTCAGAATCTGCCTTCCCGAACTAGGTTCGCTTAAATCATCATAACTTCCTCCTGAAGAATGCGAATCCAATTTCGTAAAATTCCTCAGAAAGCTAACATCTGTATTTTTCTAACGGTGTAAGGCTCGCCTACTAGTTCCTTGTGAGAAGGTACAGTTTAATACTTGAAGTTGACGCAAAATAGAGACAATTCTGGAAAATCAGGATGGCTAGCATCCTTTCAATCCTGCATGACTCTAAGCTCCGAATCCTTCTTTTCTCCAATTTAACCTACAAAACACAAACACAAAGTAAAAAACTCAAAAATGACAAGAACTAAGCCTAGAATCTGATATTTAAGGGTATAAAAATGTATGAAATTATGAGTTATCAGCTGCCACTTGGTTTGGTAATTATCAAACCGACAGAATGGTATCGATGTTTTAGATTTGGTATATCGACTTTTTTGTAATCGAGATCGATAAAACCAAAATAGAAAATTATAGAAAAAATTGGTTTGGTTTTGGTAAATATTGAGTCTACCGATTATCTAAATATTAGCTATATATACTATAGTTTTCAATACACATACATGTATATTAAGAAATAAACATAAAAATTTTCATAATAGTATAACATTGCTACATTTACTACATTAATAGTACATGTATTTTAAGTAACCTGGTCAAAGATGCTTAAATAACCTAGTTTTATTGAAAATTGCTAAAACTTGATGCCATATATACAAAAGAAAGCTATAATAAGTAGATGAATACAAAGTTTACGACTATAAAATTGAAAAACCTAGTATTGTTCATTCTAATTTATATTACAAAGAATTAGTTGTTCTAAAGTTGGTAATACAGAAAACTGAGATACCGAATTTGCTAAATATGATTAAAAACTGAAAATTTTGGTTGGTAATTGGTAGCTCAATTTTGAAACCGAAAGTTTTGGTTTTGAAGTTGGTAATTAATACCTATAATCGATTTGAACCGACCGAGTGACAGCCCTACATAAAAGATAAAGTAGCATTAACAATTGCATTGAAGGTGGCTCGTTTCGAAGACTGTCATGTTTGGAAAAGGAAGGGAAAATAATAAATGTATGTTTGCTGCATTGATAGTGGTCCTAATTAGTAATTTTTCGTATTATACACGAATAAAACACGTACTTACGTTTTATTCAAAAATACTTCCGTACTTCATATTTTTGAAAGGGACTCGTTAAATTTCCCGTACTTTTGAAGCCAAAAATATTATACACGTACTATACACGATTTTTACCTTTTTTTCCGTATTTTACACATATTATTGAACAAAAATGAATATAAATTAATATTTTTAATTAAAACTTTTAATTATTTAATTAATTAAAAATATTTTGCCGAACTTTTCAACAAACTATTCGATAAATTTTTTGAATATTACACGTACGTATTTTTGGCATACTATACACGTCCGTGCGAAGTTCGGCAAATACACGGCCTAGATTATGCAAAAATAATTCGAATAATACACGTACGTATTTTTGGCGTATTTTTGGCTTGATTACCAAGATTATGTAAGAGAGAACAAGAACTCGGCCCATGCGGATAGTCAAGTTTCCCATGCATGTTAGGTCCTACGGTAGACCAATTGAGGAAGGAATCATGGTTGCTCATGAGCAATTAAACATGAAGCATGTGGATCAATTAATAATACATATCGCATGTATGGACAGACTCCTATGCATGGTGAGACAATTAAGGAATAGTAGGTGGGTCATCATTCGCTACCAATGATGTGCAAGTAATCATGTCGTCCATGCAATTAAGGTTTCATGGAAGTGGAGCAGTTTGAGTAAGTTGCAATCATCTTTGATTGCAATAAATAAGGGATGATATAATTGCATGGCTACAGAGTCCTCGCGAAGATATATATGAATATATATATATATACACACACACACACGCACACACATACACGTGCATATCCTATAGTTCGCATCCAAGAAGATTACGTCCAGGACTCCAAAAGGTAATTAACCTTGCTTAGAAGATTGCTACTACAAAGTTAATCTTTATTTGCCTACGATATGATTCTCAAAACTATTAAGTATTTTGATTTGATTCAAGGCCAATAACTGTGGCCTAAAATATAATATTTCATTCCTATTAGGAAGGAGAATCTACGGGCAGCCTATATATAAAGGCTAAAAACGATATAGAAAAAACACAACTCTCCAATCAATCATACAGATTATCAAAGCCTCTCCGGAGCAAACCTACCTGCAATCTAATTGCAACTCAGCGAAGCAAGGGGAACGCCCTCGCAACCCAGTGAAGCTAAAGATACGCTTTAGCAAAACCCTATGCTTTCTCCCAACTTCCTAGTGATTGCTCTGCTTAGTCTACAACACTAAGTAGCGATACGGTGAACGCAAGAGATCACAACCAAAGCCATTATCCGTAAGGCAAAAAGTTCTTTTCCGAAAGGCAGAGAAAAGAACCTTGTGACAAGGTTGGTGCTCTCCTAGTCTACAACGTTTGATTCAGAAGTCAGGTCAATGGATTCCCCCGATGACTGCACCCCACGTAGGGATGGCAATGGGACAGGTTGGGGATGGGGATCACAATACCATCCCCATCTCCGGGGTCATTTTCTACCCCCATCCCCGCTCCAATCCCCAATAAAAATATATTGGGGATTCCCCGTTCCCATCCCCATTGGGGACTAAGCCTCCAAACCCGCCCCAAATCCCCAATAAGAATTTAATAAATAAAATAATTTTTTCTCATATTGCCTTTTTTAAAATCAAAATCTACAACAAATAAATTAAAAATATGATTAAATTCATAAATCATAATTCAGTAAGTGCAAAAGTCAAAACACCATTAAAGTAAAACTGTAGCTATTAAAGTAAAGTAGTAAATATATATATATTTGTGATTTATATTATAAAAAATAAATTAAAAAATATATAAGTTAAATATATGTATATATTATTGGGGCGGGTTTGGGGATAGGGATCACAATACCATCCCCGTCCCATCCCCAATCTTAGATAGCGGGGATTGAGGATCCCCATCCCCATTCCTCATTTGTCTCCGAATTCTCCCTCCATTAGGGGCGGGTATCCAATGGAGCTCCGCCCCGCTGGAGATTTTTGCCATCCCTAACCCGACGGTGCTGGCACGCCCGTAATCACAGCAGCAAAAGAGATTGTTTGCAGCCAAGCTGGTTTTGGAGCCAAACAGCTGGTTGGGAATGGTCTTTTTTGGACATTTCCCTTGGGCATTTCCTTGGGTTAAAGTTTATTCACCCAAAAAAAACCATCCTGCTCCAATTTATGAGTTGGGCTTTTTTCACCTAATTTTTTAATTTATAAACTGGAGAGAAGCCCAATCTTCTTCTTTCTCTTTAATCCCAATGGCAACCACTCCTCCAAACCCTGCAAAAGCCCCAAATCTCCTACAAGGTTTCAACTCTCCAAGTCCCCTCCAATTTTTGGCTTCAGCTTCGTCAATTTTACTAAAGGCCTATGCTCAGCTGATCTAGATGAGGGTCTCTCTCTCTCTCTCTCTCTCACCTAGCTCTCTCTCTCTCTCAGCTCGCTCTCTCTGCTATTTTGAGAGTCGGCAATGCCCCTCCAGTCTCTCCACCCTTTTGTGGTGAGGTTTTCTGAGGTTTGGTCTCAGTTTTAAATCTTTTCATGTCTCTTTTCCATTTTATCTCTCCTTGTGCTTGCCCAATTTCTCATCAGATTTCCAGATCTATTCTCAAACCTCCCATCCTCCTCCATCTCAGACACCTCACCCTCTCATCTTCATCCAACCTTTCTCTTTTTCCACAACCCCATCTTCACTTTCAACCCTTGGAGTCTTGACAAGGATCTGTTCACTTAACTTCACACCTGATGATTGCAGCAGTACCGGCAAGCCACTGAAGTTTGTGGACATCGCCAGACTAGTGGTGTTGTGATGCTTGGTGGTCTCCACCTCCACGACTACCTTTACTAAGTTCTCTGTTTTTCTTGTTTCTTCCTGTGCATGCAATTTCAGTGTGGAGAATGATAGTGGAGAGTTATTTGGCCTCTAAAAGTCAAGCTTCTGTCGGAGCTCATTTGGTCATGGTGGTACTCACGGCGGCCAGCCTGTGTTGCAGCGAAGACTTTGGTTTTAGATCTAGGTTTTCTGGTATTTTGGGCTTTTGGGCCTCTGCTTGTCAGTTAGTTATAGTTTAGTTTATGAGTTTGTCTATTGAGTCTTCAGGCCTAGGACTCCTACTTTTTCTATATTACCTTTATAATATGGGTTTCATCTAATGAATGTGTTTATTTGACCAAAAAAAAAAAAAACTGATCTAGATGAAGATGACAACAATTGCTTGATTTCTGCATCAGCATCACACTCTGCTTTATCATGCACTTTTGGAGTGTTTGTAGAACATTAGATGCTAACACATCGTAGAGGTACCTATTTTCGATTATTTGATCTATCATGTAATTTGTGATGTGCTTAAATATCGAATCACCATGCTTGACCTCTTTTTTGACAATTTTCCAATAAATCTTTCAGTTCCAACAAAAAAAAAATATAACCTCCCCATTTTTTATTTTGGTGATGTCTTAATCTTGCCTACCGAGTTCTAGAGGAACTCACGGTTGAGTAGAAATGTGAAGTCAATCTTGAAATTGCATACATCGATCCCCCCTCCCTGAGTAGACCTGTTAAATACGCTGAAAACTTGGAATATGGACAACATATATTGATTTTGATTATGCAATTGAATACAATTTACTATATTTTGGTATACTAATGACTATAATTCTGCAGGGATGGTTATTTTCATATGATCCATTCTGGAGCCTTGCACAAATGAAGGTTATATTTACGATTTTTGTTTTTGTTAGGTACATTGTTCCCTTTTATTTTTCCGTTGTCATTAACAATGGAACATGCTTGTTTCCAGGCACTTTTACATTCTATTTCTGCCGGGAGGGTGGTAGTCCTTAATCTGTTTGCTGAAATGAAACCGATATATGAATTGAACTTGTAGAGTTAGAGTTTTGATTGATTGATGTAATGAGTACTGCTACTTATACATTTTTAATGGTCGTTTCTAAATGAAATTATTTATAATGATAATTTGATTGAAAATTTTCTCTTGTATTTAGTTTGTGGATATAGTGATACAAATGTGAAATTGGAGAGGAGAGGCATGTCACAATTTCTGCGGATTGTGGCATCCGGCCTAGGCATGGCAAAAATCCCCAGCGCGTAGGGTATTCATTTGGTATTCAACCAATAATGGGGAGAGATTCGGGGCTAATCATGTAACAGGGACGGGGATCCCCAATATTCGATTTCTCAAATTGGAGATGGTATTGTCAACCCCATACCCATCCCTACCCAATAATAAATATTATTTTGTGACCAAAATTATATATTATGTTTATTCATATTACTTAATATTTAAATAAATTTTCTTTTAGAATACGTTGATAACTATCAAATATTACTGTATATTACTGTATTACTATATCTGAAAGTTAAACTTTTTAATACTTTATGATATTTAAATTGTAATTTTATATTTTTTAAACTTATTGCTAAAGTGAACTATAAATATATGTTAACGGGGATTCGGGGCGGGTATGGTGACTTAATCCCCAACGGGTATGGGTACGGGGAATCCCTTATATATTCTAACGGGGATTGGGGTGGGAACGGGGCTAGAGAATGACTTTGGAGACGTGGATGATATTTTGATCCCCAGCCCCAGACGTGGATGATATTTTGATCCCCAGCCCCTACCCTCCCCATTGCCATCCCTAATCCAGCCAAATGCAAACATGACTGATTTGGCGAAATTGAAGCCTGCATTTAAATCAGATGGGACAACAACTGCAGGTATTTCATCGCTCAAGTATCAAGTTGTTACTCATGATAGTATCTTCATTTATCATGACTTTTGTCATTCTCTAATGCATATGAATCAAGCATTGTGAATTCAGCTCATTTATTTTTTCTTCGAGGAAATGCTAGCTAGGTAAGTGATGGTACTGGAGCAGTACTTCTAATGAAGAGAAGTGTAGCTATTCAGAAGGGACTTCTTATTATTGGTGTTTTCAGGTATGACATTGTAGTTCCATTAAACAATTGCTAATCCATTGCTTGATTAAGGAAAATATATTGGGCTCTTGAGAACTTGAGAAGACTATAACTCATAGCAATGAACTCAGATCACTAAGGATCATATTAGTTTAATATTTTTGTTGCAAATGTTAAATTAGTTACTTCCTTGGGATCATTGTTTTTCTTTTGCATGTTTTCTCTTTATTTTGTTGATCATAGAGGTTATGGCTAATCAAAGAGAAATAAGTTACACAGTTGTATATAACTGCTGAACACTCCTTAGGTTAACCTTGTTATTGAGGTTCTGAAAATAACAGTCATATTACCATCATAAATAGATGAATATGTAGAAAGGTTCAACAAGATACTTTGGTTGACTAAGGTAGAAGACTTCTTTGTAAGTGACAAGGATAGATACTTCAGTGTTAGCTTATGCTTAGAAAACATAATCTTTTGTTTAGTTCGGAAAGACATAAAAACATAGTAAAGAACTCAAATCACTAAGTGACCAAATGTTCAAAGATGGTTGATGTTTACTCATCTACTACTTCCTGGTCTATATTAATTGTTGCTTGGGATCTTTTTTTTTTTTTTTGCTTTTTCATGTTTTCTCTTTATTTTGTTAATTGAAGAGGGTATGATTCATCAAACGAAACAATAGGGCACCTGACAGAGATATCACCGGCCACACACCCTTGATATTAATTTCTTGCCACCATGTGAAACAATAGGGCACCTACCATGTGAAACTTCTTTACCTTGCAGAATGGCAGTCCAAGCCCAATAGGCTATCCCAGCATCTAAAAGTGGAAAGTAAACTATCAAGATCATCTATAAGCATCGGGATTTTTAGATCAACTCGTTTCAGCAAGAATGGGCCAAATTTAAATCCTTCCAAGTATTGAAACCTTTACTCGCCCCCACCCCCCCCCCCCCCTCAAAAAAAAAAAAAAACCACAGTTGTGATTAGAATGTCCCAGTTTTGCCAATGAATTTTCCACCATTAGTGAACTTGAATATAGATACTAATGAACTTTAAAAAAGATATAGAGAATGTGGGGATGGCATCAGCCACGTGCTAGACAAGAATCTGGCTTAGCCTTCGTATAGATCTATCCAACACATTGGAAGACTCGTAATTCCCAAGATTATTAGCACTGTTTAGACTAGAGCTCCAAAAAGTGTTGCTATATATCAACATGGGCATAGAAACAAAAAGAGGTTATAATTAATAAAAACAAAAAATTAAGGTGCTAAGCTGTGTCTTTTGGGGAGTAGTCTTTGTTGGTCTATGAGATATTGAGCTATTATAGTCTTTCAGTTAGTCTATTGGCTTCTTAAACTTTTCATGTAATTAGTGCATTTTATTTCTAATCAATCCCTGTAATTAATTAAACTAATCCACTTAATAGTGATTTATTAGATTAATCCACTGTGATCTATAACTAAGCTTATGTCCTTGTTGTCCTTGCAGATGGAAAGAAGAGCAAATCACTATTACACAATAAAGAGTGTTGATGTTGTCTAGGCAGAGTGGGCAAAGTATGTTCTTAAGTTTAGAGATAAATAGTGTGCAAGTTAATTAGTAGTTGGAAATATGTAGCATCAGCTTTTCGACATGCATAGTTGATATATAGGCCATATTTTGACTTGTAGTACTGCTAGCTATTTTGCTGTGTTGTTTAGTTGGTTGCCCAGATTGTGTAGTGCTTCTTCTTTATCAGCTTGCAGTACTGCATGCATAAATTTTGTTGGCTGCCTAGATTAGTAGATATGGGCCATTTTGAATTGATGCTCATGATTAAGGACTGTGTACATTAGACAATGTTGGACTAATGAAAATTGCAGTGAATGATTTTGAAAGTGGATTTTATGGTTTCATGAATAGGTAATTTTAATTTCCAGAATGCATGCATACCAATTGTAACAGGGGACTACTATTCTACTAATATGTGTTATCTCAAATTGCAAGCTACAACAAAAGCACACCAAAATATGTAGTTGCAACTGCACAAAAACAACACAAAAACCAATTAGAAGTCTATTGTCTTTTTGGCATTGGGACAACATAAAATTGTAGTCTAAATGACAAAACAATAACAGAAGTTAGATGAAAGTGTTGGCTAAAGTGTATAACAGTAACAAATACAGCAACAAATAAGTGTGGTTGGACTTGATCAAAGACAATATAAAAGACTTACTATTTGTGGTCCCTTTTATATTTAGACCATAAATGTTTGTCGTGTTAATAAGCTCAAACCACAGTAAATTGTCGTTGTAATGAAATTGACATAACATAAAGAATATGGTATCTATTGTCTTAACCATTTTCCAACATCACATATCTATAGTTTCAAAGCCTTTCACACAACACTTAAGTGTCATATAAACCTACACTAGACTGACACTTAATTGTAATCTGAAACACTTTACCACAATAGATAATTGTTGTTTAAATTCCATTTACACAACATTCAATTGTTGTTATATGCCAGAAGACACTACATATGAGTCTTCATATTTCTTACTTAAGGTCATTCACACCACACAATTAACCAGAAATCTATCTTGCAAATATACTTCACACAATATAATTTACATAAGATTGTGGTTGTTTTGTTTCTCAGACAATATAAAACTGTTGTGTTACCGCTTTTAAAGATACAGATCACATTGATCCTGAAATGCAAAACTCATCAGACAACATATGACTTTTATTTGTTTATGCCGTCTGATACCCCCAAGACACGACACCATACTAGACAACCGATTTCGGTTCCTTCAGATGATAGAACAGTTCTGTCGTCTGAAGGACTTTTTGGCATAGTGAAAGCTTCTTGCAGTTTTCCTGAATGACAAAGCTAAGTCACTTATGGTTTCTTTTTCTTGTAGTTGTTATTTCTATTTTTCCACCTTTATCACTACTTCATGATAATAATTATTTAGAATTTGAGCTTTGATAATAATTATATAAGAAAAAAAACAACTACAAAGAGGATTTAAATTTGCTCACCACCTAAATATTGGTGATGGTATCACCACTCAATAAACAGATGTCATGTGTATAATAACTTAACTATGGTTAGCAATAAATAATTAATAATTTTTAATTTCTATTATTACTCTCTCTCTCTCTCTCTCTCTCTCTCTCTCCACCTTCATAGGTTTGTCGTTCTCCTTCATACCCCCATCATCTTCGCAACAACTTTGAAACTCTTCATCTTCCTCTCTAGGTAAATTAACAAGAATCTCATCACCAAATAATGCTTGACCCTCCATTTCCCACAATAGCTCAGCAATTCGATCTAAAACTTAAAAGCTGTGACTTTTACTAAAATCCAATCAATCTGAATCTCTGTAGTTCAGCAGCTGAATCCTGAAAATATAAAGGAAAATGAATTTCAATCAGGAACTTTCTGAGCCTAACTACAAATAATCATACAAGAAAGACCCATCAATGAATCGATCCAGAACTGCAAACTGTAGCATCAGATCCCCCTGAAAGTACCACAAACGCTCATATCAGATACCGATACTTCAGCTACTAATACCAAATCAAAAACCCAGAAAAAGCTATCAACGAATTAATCCAAAACATCCAAAAATCTGTGCTTTACCTTATAAACATCCCCAAAATAAAAAATTGCAAGCTATTCCACATATAAAAAAAAAAAAAAATCAATCGAAAAAGAGAAAATGTACACCACCCAAACCACTATTATTTTTCGCTCTGAGACCATCACTTCCTCTGTATAAGTTCTTCCACCGCTAATTGGTGTTTATTCTGTCTTAACGTTCCATACCTTGGCATTATTTCATGTTGTTATAGTTTATTATTTACACCTGCTATTTGTTCTATATTGTATTTTCTCCTATAATTTAACCTGTGTTAATCAGTACCACATCTGCAGCAAGTTTAAAATTCGTGTAGGTTCACTGAATCATATTCAAGTATGTTCCCGATAACACTAGGTTTT
The DNA here is from genome assembly GCF_002994745.2 of Rosa chinensis. NCBI lineage: Eukaryota > Viridiplantae > Streptophyta > Magnoliopsida > Rosales > Rosaceae > Rosa > Rosa chinensis. The sequence continues at coordinate 75,250,366 of NC_037092.1, read as the reverse complement.
TGCCAACATCATTAATATCATCAAGTCTAGTGGCGGAGCTAGAAAATAGTCTCTACTGGAGCACTCTAAAGTTAAAAAAAAAAAAAAATTATTAAAACTTAGAATATATTAAAATTTTAATAAAAGTAAAAAATTAGAAAGATCAATATTTTTTTTAAATTGCATATTTTATTAATCAAACATTCAACTACATGAAAGGATAGTGTTAATGTTTATGTTAACGTTCCATTCCGAATAGTACTAATGTTATTAAAAGGAAGAAATAAAAAAACATGTTTACATATTGTGGCTGGTACTAACAGTCAAACCTAGGACCAGGCTCTGGCACTTAAATACCTCTACCACTACATTACAATAGCTTTTTCATGTAAATATGAAATCAGAAAAATATATAATGAACATTTGACTGGAGCACGGGACCCACCGTGCCCCAACGTGGCTCCGCCTATTCAAGTCCGAAGCAGTTATGAAGGATTGAACTTTCCACCTCTGTCTTGAACTATTTTTGCTTAAGCAACAAGTCAATCTTCTTTTGTGCATGTGTGAGCTGGGTAGAAGTCCAATTTATTAGATTGGGCTTATGTCTACCTACTTGTATCAATTTATGAGCTGAACAGAAGCCCAACTTATATTCCTCAAAAACCGGAACCAAAAGAAAATTACGATTGAGCCCTCGCAGCGCACCTTCTCCGACGTCGTCGTCCAAAGCATGGTCTTCATTCGTCAATGTAACTAAATGCCCATGTAATGAACACCACCCACAACGATAATGATGAAGACGACAACAAGTGAACAAAACGGCTTGGTTTCTATGTCAGCGTCACTCAGCTACAGATGTGTCCATATAACATTAGTTTTGAAGAAATCACAGAGGTAATATCTATTTTCGATTGAATGGAGAAGGGGACAAAAATGAAGATGACAATGGAAAGCTTGGTGTGTCTGTTAGTATCTTACTTGTGTATGCTTATTTTCAATTCTTTGATAAAATGAAAGATAAAGTAGCATTGGCAACTTCCTTCACAGTGCCTCGTTAGTACCCATGGATTTAAAAATGCCAGCTTCGGTATATTTGTTTAGTCATATACATTCTGGATGTTATGTTATATGTTATGTTTCATTCTAATATATTGTACTAAGTTGCTTCTGCAGTTTTCCTCAAATAACAAAGTTCTTTCTCGTTTATTATTCTATTACTATCCTAGCAAATATAATTATTACTTCTTGAAGATTGATGACCCGAAATATAAATGTGACTATGTGAGCGTGTAAGATGTTGGCGAGCGTGGAATTTGAGCACCAAGACTTAATTCCAAGACTTCCAAGTCAACATTTTGCAACCACAAACTCCTGTAACAGCAAAGAAGATTTCCAAGTCTTTCAGTTGAGGCCCTTCTAAGTCATCGCTGCTTAGATTAGATTTGGACTACCTCTGAAGATCAAAGACTTGATGCCAAGAGACTTTCATTGTGCACCACCCAAAGTCCCAAACTACTATTATATATTTTCATTCTGTTGAAAAGAAAATTGATGCTTTCTTAGCGTAAAAGGTTTATCCCAAATAGACAATCTTTATAAACCGAATTGATTGATAAAGATTGTCTATTATAAGTGCAAAAAAAAAAAATAAATAATCAATTCGGTTCAGTGTTAAATTTCTCTTTCTCCACTTAATTTTTCTTATTGAAATAAGAAAATATATGCATAATTTTGCAAAAAGAAAAGTTATGAATGAACGAGTGAATAAGTAGATGGAATTGTATTAAAAAAAAAAAAATAGTAGACGGAGGGGCATGATTCTCCCTCTAAACTTTTTTCATTTATTTCTATTATTCAAAGAAAATAAATATAAAAATGACCATATTACCTCTCATATTTGGATGAAAAACGTTGAATTTGACGGAAGAGGTGCAATCGGCAATTTTCACTAAGTTTACAGTGTTAATTTTTGCAATTGCAAGTTAGGGGTGTAAATCGATAATTATTGCCAAATTTAGGGGTATTTTGGCAATTATTATGCTAATATTTTATTTGGAAAGTAAAGTGCATTGTAGTTACGTACAAAATGCTAGTCTATGAAATAAATTAATGAAGGAATTGCAGTGCTAAATGACTTGACCTTATTTTTGTTAGAAATTTCTATATTACTTTTCATATATATACTTCAATTCCAACAAGAAATTACATTTACTTTGCATGATTTGGTTAAGATATACTGAAAGTCTCATTTTAATGAAAAGCTCATTTCTTAATTAATCAAAGTCTTGAATTCAGGTGATCGATATCGGGAGCGAGCTGCTTCCCAGTGGAGTGTTTTTATACGCACAACTATAGTGATCAATCTAGGTGGAGTTTCCTGTGGTGCAAGGAATTCGAACACGTGCCTCCGGAGCTTAAGGAAGTTCACACAATCAAGATGATCTAGTTTGGAAAATCTTTTGGCGTTTGAAGGTTCCATTTGCTGCAAGGGTGATTCTATGGAGAGCTTTACATGATGTTCTTCCCTCTTCTTTTAATCTCCATCGAAGACACTTGCTACATTCTCATATATGCGCACGCTGCAACATGGCCGCTGAGACTACATTACATGCTTTGTGGTATTGCTCCAAGGCCAAAGCTGTTTGGCACATTACTCCCTTCAAAAGTGTTGTTGGTGGTTACAGAGAAACCTGTTTTTTTTTGGATCTGTAGGCATAAGTATACATGTCCTCGTATATAATTCTCCCAAGTCCAAGCTTTCCTTGCTAACTTTCGAGCTACTCCAACAACTCAATTTCTCATTTCCAGGCAGGTAAGAGTACCTCATCACTGGAAGACACCCCATTCCCCTTCTTAAAATTACATATGGATGGTGCTAATTTGGAGGAAACAGCGGACCTAAAAGGATTAGGGGATGCTTTACTCAGTGAGAGAGGGGAACTACTCTTGGCAGTTTCAAAAGGAATGCATGGTTTCTTTGGTGTGAAGACCACATAACTGTATGCAGCAAGTTTAGGCTTACAATCCATACTTCAAGCCGATTTTCAATCTGCATCCATGATTCTAGAAATGGATTCACTATCTGCTGTTAATGACTTGCTTGCTGAGTATGATGATTGATCAGTGGAGGGAAACTTGATCAAAGAAGCGAAGACCCTTTTTCATTTCTGTCGTTCAGTTATTTGTACATATATCTCAGGAAATGTAATCTGGCAAAGCATTTGTTAGCTAGGCATGCGTTTTTGTTTCTTGCATTTCAAGCTTGGGTAGAGGATGGGCCTTCTTGGCTATTCAATGTACTGATATCTGATGTAAACATTCCAATTGCTTAATATAATGCAATTCCTTTACCCAAAAAAAAAAAATCTAGGTGACAGTTGATGAGAGAAGTAGCTAGACAGGTTCTTCATTACCAGTAAATGGGTTTGTTAATTGCGTCGAAACTGAGGTATATATACCAGTGGCTAACTTAAACAGTTTATATATTGTTCTTATATACTCGGGCTTCTTGTCAAGTAACATCCTAAGAGCAACTCCAACAGTTTCCCTATAATGTCTGTATTATAGAAAAGCAAAAATCAAAGATTTAGTCTTTTTTCTTCTTCTCCAACTCCAACAGATTCCCTACTTTACAGCAATCTCTAAAATCTCCATAATTCTTCCTTAAAATTTTAGAGATTGCTGTAAATTCAGAGAATTTGATTTTTTATTTCCTCACTATCCCTAAAATAGGGAAAATTAGGAAATCTGTTGGAGAAAAAGAGACTCATTTTTCCCTAAAATATAGAAAAATCAAAATATGGAAAAGCTGTTGGAGTTGCTCACTTAGTGCCAGGTTCAGATAGTGTTGAGAGTTATCACCCAGCATGTTCCTACTTACACATTACCAGCCGAGAAAGCCTTATTTTCGTATATGGGAAATTAGATTCTCATCTTTGGATAGGATTTGATTCTTATTAAACGGGATGTTAGCTACATTTAACGATGATTTTGGTTTGACTAGGAATATATACTTCATACTAGGATGGTGATTTGAGATGGAAATGGATATTTCAACATCAAAGAAATTTCGCAATAGATTCCATACATAGACCAAGTCATACTTGACTTAGACCACTTTGATTAGGCACAACCGCACAACTACAATTATTCAACTGCACAGTTCCATCACTTTCATCTGATCCACAACAATGAAACATCATGAGATCAAACTGTCACGCCCCTGATTTTACACACATGAAAATCGATATATATAACCCCATAATTATATATGCGTGAACGTCCAGTCATCAATACAAAATACCTGGAATCTTTTTTTCCTTTAACTTACACAGATATTGATGCCCTGAACCCTCAAAGTTAATATACACTCGCTCTATAGAGTTATATATTACACAAGCATACGAATTAAATTGTCAACAACAAAATAAAACGTAAATGCTCCTCAGAGCTCACTACAACGGAAGTCCAAATAACGGTAAAGTCACAGAGATGGTTTCCTACCGTAAAGCTGCTAGCTCGCTGCCTCAACCTTGATTATCCTAACCTGCAGGACTAACCCCTACACCGTTTGAATAGTGTACCGGGTTGTCACACAACAAACCCGGTAAGCTTTTGCAAGCCCGTATGAGTAACTCAAAACACACATGCACAACTCACGCTTTGATTCCTTAAAACACGAAATAAGGAGAACAACTCATACTTTAATTTCCTTTCAAATCGAAATAAAAGAAAGCAACTCACACCTTGTTTCCTTTTAAAACGAAACATAGAAAACAACCCACACTTGAATTCTATCAATAAAACATAGAAAACAACTCACACCTTGAATTCTATCAGTTGTACCATAAGTGTACCATAGAAAGCAACTTACACCTTGATTTCTATCAGTAAAACATAGTAAACAACTCACACCTTGTTTCCTATCAAATGTACCATAATCGTACCATAGAAAGCAACTCACACCTTGATTTATATCAGTAAAACATAGAAAACAACTCACACCTTGTTTCCTATCAAATGTACCATAATCGTACCATAGAAAGCAACTCACACCTTGATTTCTATCAAAACGTTAATAAGGAAAACAACTCACACCTTGTCCCCTTAAAAACCATTAATAAGGAAGCAACTCACACCTTGTTCCCTAAAAATACGTAATGTCATGAGTTGTAAATAACCAATTCCCGTTACCCCATGAATTACCTATATGGCAGACAGATTAGAGCTCTAACTGAAAACGTAACCACTCGTCCGGCCAAAGACGTGGTCACCTGAGATTCTGCCCAAGGTCTTAGACCTTCGATCCTCGGGCCGCACTGTCCCTTGGAGCAAAACATTAAAGGAGTCGCACAGGACCCAAAATGTTACACAAATCGCAACGCTTTTGAAAACAATCGAAATCAACATTTCCATAATTATTGTTTTCCGAAAAGCCATAACACAAAACAATAAAAAGCATCAATTCATGCCTATTGTTTTCATACCCAAATCTCAACACTTTTCTCAAATCTCAACGCTTTTCAAAACAAATCGAAATCAATCATTTCCACAAATCATTTGTTTTCCAAAAGCCACAACCCAAAACAATAAAAAGCATCATTTCGTGCATATTGTTTTCATAAATCCACAAACCACCCAAAACATATATATTTCACGTAAACATATATCTACTAATACATGAATACGTATGTATATATATACATCCCATAATATATATATATATATACACACATAATCATCTACTCAGAAGTGCCACTAATACCATCTATAGTTTGCAGTTAACTAAATAACTCTCAAAACAATAAGGGTATTCCCGTTCGTGAAATGAACTTCGTGAGATTACTCACCTTGAAACTCCCGCTGCGTCTTCTATACAGAACCGAACCAAAACTATCACCAACAACTCGTCCAATTCACCTTTAGAAGCACCTAATCACCAATGACCTCAAATCAGTAACGATTCACAAACGATTTAAGTCTGAAACCCCTATTTTGAACTAAATCCCCAAAGTAACGCCAATCGAGGCTAAACCACATCCAAGACCACCCAATGTCTCCGGAACACTTCTACGATCGATATGTCCAAACCACAAGTCGATCGGACGCTCGGATCCTCACGGATCGAAGCATCAAACGGTCCGAAACCGTAAAAATCACAATATATTCATACGATCTCCAAAAATTGCGTATTATATATCAAAACGCTCGTATCGACGAGTGGATGATATACAATACCAGAAACTAACCATTACATGGCCGAAAGGCCACCATAACGCCACCACAGTCGGCGGTGCAACCACCACAACTACCACCGGCCAAAACTCAACACCACAACAATCAAGCCAACCAGAAATGTTCATCATGATGAGCAGAGCAACTTTCATACCTGGAGCTAAGCCTGGTTCGGCCTAGATCGTCCTAGATCAAGCTTGCAAGATCGGCCAATCGCAGCCGTCTGATCAAACCCCAGATTCGTTGTGCACCGTAGATTTCAAACCTAGATCTTCCACTCCACACACAAAATCGTCCTACAAGGTGGTTATGAGGATGATCAGAAGGAGGAGGAGATTCCGAAACTGAGAACGATCGGCCGAGGAGTCGCCGAAAATTGAGAAAATCCGACAGGATCCGACTACGTCTACTGTAGCTCATCCGATCTCCACTTTCTGATGGTCTCCGTCGCCGTCAAGCACCAGAGGGAGGACGGCGAGATGGTGGCGATCACGTCTGCGTTGGTTTCGTCGCCGGCGGACGTCGGGAACGGCCGGAAAAGTCGGGTCGGGTCACCGGGTTTGGGTCGGGTCGCACGGAGGCTGACGAGAGAGAACGGAGAGAAAAGGATTTCCAAAAAAGGAAATATGAAAATTATGAAATTATTTTCGGAAATTCCCTATTTATACCAAAATGGAAACTTCTTCCAATGGCCATAACTTCTTCATACGAACTCCGATTCTCGCGTTCCACATGTCCACGAACTCGTATCGACGCGCTCTACAACTTTCGTGAAGGAAGTTTTTGGAGAATCCCAACGTATAAAAAGTCAACCTTAGGCAACCCCCTTAAAACCATATTCTTCAATTAATTATTCACCCGAAACACTTCCGCTCCATCCACGAGCCACGAAACCATCCAATAACCATAATTTAGATTCCGGAAAATCCTCGGAAAATAAATACGAATTTCCGGGGCATCACACAAACTATACTATTGGCCTGTTGCATATAATGAAGCTCAATCGGTTTTTATCTGTTTAGGTGATAATATATAGGAAAAATAACAACTTTGGTCACTCAAGTTTTCTTTATTTGACACTTCAGTCATTTAACTTTGAAAAATATCAATTTAGTCACTTAAGTTCAACACCACCTATCACTTTGGTATTACAGTTAACTCCACCGTTAAAATTTTTTAAATATGATACATTTTCAAGATATTTTCATCATATCATAGAAATATTTTTATAAACATAAATAAATATTAAAAGAATAATTATTTTCATACATAATTAACCTACATCTCTTAGAAACCAAAAAAAAAGAAGAAAAAAAGACACTACATCTCTCAGACCTTGCATTAGTGCATTACTGATCGCAGATGCAATTATAACCCATAATTGTGTTCACAAAATTGCACACCAGAGGAGTTCATAAAACATATAAGGAGAGCTTTATCAAAATATCATATCTTTGCAGCTAGCAAATTAAAAACATCTACCTCACTGTTGAAGTGAACAACAAAACCCAGAAAAATAAAGAATGACAATTACCATTTCCAAGAGTAGGGAAGCTTACAAATTCAATTTAGCAAAAAATTATGAAGAATTACACAACTAAATCCTCCTAACACAAAAAGATTCAATCTTTAATCTCCCTGCACAAAATGACTCAATCCCTAATCAACTCAGAACTGGAAAATAATTAAACTCGTCTTATAAATAGCAGTGGGTTCTAGATGAAGAGCTGTTCCTTATCTTTGCACAGAGAAGCCAAAGCGTTGATGGCCTTGATAGCTCTTTCTTAATCTTAAGGACTTGGTCCTAGTCTGCGATGAAGTTGAGAAGGTCTAGTCTAAGTTTGGTTAATGATCTAATTATGAGTCTCTCTGTGAGAGAATAATGGTCTTTTACAAGGTTTGAGCTTTCAACTTGTAATGGATTAATAAGACTAGAGGGAGAGATTACTGTGTTTGGTCATGGAGGCCAACTAAAAACCTTCATTTATGCGATTGCAATTTGCAAGAAAATAAATTCAAGAAGGCTCAAATTAATTTTAATTTTTTCAGATTTATCTTTTAATGATTTGACCAAAACGTCCTCAATTTTAACGGTTTGTGAAGAAATATTTAACGGCAGTGACTAAATGTTAAATAGTGTTAAAGTTGAGTGATCAAAATGATATTTTTTAAAAGTCAATGACCAAAGTATCAAACAGATCAAAATTGAATGACCAAAATGATATTTTTTCTTAATATATAATTACCATCTTCATTAGAATTTGGTGGTATTACACTATTACTTATACAGCCTCAACTCCTCACACATATTATTTTAGTCCTGTCTCCTCACACATATTATTTTAGTCCTGTCTAGGATAAGTAGGGTTTGCAAAATGCCAAAATCCACCATGAAGCCAAAACATCGGTTTAGTCTAATGTATACCTATTAATTAACCAATTTTGTTATGAACTTGAAAAGACTTGCAAACTTGTGAAATGGGCCGAGCAGGCGAGGACTATGAATGTGGCGAACAAATTGAATTATATTTTAATATTGAATTTTACTTGCTCGTAGCCTTCTATAAATTCCACCAGATGTGTTCAATAATAGCCATCCACAACAAAGCAAACCTTAATTATGGATAGTTCTGCAAACTTTCCCAACCCTGTCTATCATTTCAATATTACTCTCTGTTTCCTCTTGTTTTTAGGCTCTTCATGCCTAAACACTAGTGAACTCTGCTTGGGAGATGGCCTTCCAGTTGTGAAATGCATTGACACAGAGAGAAGCGCGCTTCTCATCTTTAAGGCAGATCTTATCGATGCTTCGGGTAGGCTATCATCTTGGGAGGGTCAAAATTGTTGTCAATGGAAAGGGATTTCATGCAACAACCACACTGGTCATGTTGAAAAGATGGACCTCCGCAATACAAGTCCAGCTCCATCTATTGATGCTGAAGACCAGGAGTTTGAGGCTTATGAAGAGTCCTTTTTGGAGGGTAAGATAAATCCTTCTTTGCTTAGCTTGAAATATATGAGTTACTTAGACTTGAGCTCGAATGGCTTTCAAGGGCTTCAAATTCCTAAGTTCTTTGGTCAGCTTAAAAGTCTAAAGTATCTCAATGTCTCATCTTCATCTTTTGAGGGACAGATTCCACCACATCTTGGTAACCTATCAAACTTGAACTATCTTGACCTCAGTGGTAACTATTTATTGGAAATTTCTTCCATAAATTTGCATTGGCTTTCTCATCTCTTCTCTCTAAAATACCTCAGTCTGACTGAAGTGGACCTTAGCAATGCAGGAGCCAGTTGGCTACATGTTGTTAACATGCTTCCTTCCATGCTAGAGTTACACTTGTCTAGATGCAACATTGAAAGCCTTCCACCTTCACTTCACACCATGAACCTCACATCACTTTTGATCCTTGATATGTCATACAATGATTTTAAGTTCCCATTTCCAAAGTGGGTCTTTAATCTAACTAGCCTCAGAGAACTTCACTTGGCCAAGAATTCTTTCAGCGGTCCCTTTCCCAATGATTTCGTTAACCTGAAGTCATTGGAAGAACTTGATTTATCTCTTAATGGTCTTCACGGTCGAATTCCCAAATTCTTTGGAAATCTCTGCAACCTAAAGACCTTAATTCTTGCGGGAAACGCATTTGATCAGGGCATTCCAGAGTTTTTGGATGGTTTATCAGGTTGTGCAAATAATAAGTTGGAGTCACTAGACTTGTCTAGTAATATGCTGGTAGGCGAATTGCCTGCCTCCTTAGGGATGCTCCCCCATTTGCAGTACCTTAACCTCTTTGACAATCATTTGAATGGATCCATCCCGCAAAGTTTGGGACGACTCTCTGAGCTAGTTTATCTCGACTTGTCGGGCAACTCATTGGTAGGCTTTTTAACTGAAGCCCATTTCATAGATCTCGCCAAGTTAAAATACATTGCGCTGGGCAATATCAGTAAATTCAGTACCCCCAACCTACTTCCTTCCATCATTTTCAATGTGGCTTATGAGTGGGTTCCTCCTTTCAAGCTTGACACCATTTACATCAGGAACTGTCAAGTAGGTCCTGCCTTTTCACTATGGCTTCTATCTCAAACTAAACTAGTTTATGTCTCTCTAAGGAATACAGGCATCTCGGATTCCATACCAGAGGAATGGTTCGTGAAAATATCTTCCCAAGTCCAATATTTGGATTTATCTTACAACCAAATTCGTGGAAAGCTTCCAGTCCAACTGATAGTTCCAAATTTAGTGACTCTAGATTTGAGACATAATCAATTCCACAGCTCACTCCCACTTTGGTTATGTAAGGAGGCTTACTACCTAAATCTTGCTAGCAATTCATTTTGCGGGCCAATTCCGTTAACTTTTGACCAACATTTTCCAAATTTGCAACAACTGCATCTCTTTGAAAATTATTTGAATGGCACGATTCCATCCTCTGTTTTCAATATGCAGAAGTTGTTAGTCTTTTCTCTAAGAAGCAACAACATTTCTGGAGAGTTCCCTCAAGCATGGAGTATGTGGAGTGACATATACATTGTAGATGTTGGAGACAATCATCTCTCAGGAAATATTCCCAGTTCAATGGGTATCCCACGTTCACTTTTTATGTTGTCGATGAAGAACAACAAATTCGATGGTGAAATCCCGATGGCCTTGGGAAATTGCACCAAACTGAGGAGTATTGATCTTGGCGGTAATAGATTTACTGGAAACCTACCTTCATGGATAGGAACAAATGTATCCAAGGTGTTTATCTTACGGCTGCCATCCAATTATCTAAGTGGACATATTCCCCAGCAATTATGCAATCTTGGCTACCTTCACCTCTTAGATCTTGGTCATAACCACCTCTCAGGTACTATACCAAAGTGTTTGAATAATATGACTGCTCTAACAGATGTCAAGTTCAATGCTTATCCCTTATATCAAGCGTATGAACAACAAATAATGGTGACCAAAGGAAGAGAATTCCAATATAATAAGACTCTGAGGTGGGTAAAAAGCATAGATCTTTCCTCAAATAGTTTGGAAGGTGAAATCCCTGAAAAAATATGCAGTCTCTTCGCATTGGTTATCTTGAACTTGTCGATGAATCATCTAAGTGGAAATATTCCCTCGAAAATTGGAAACTTGCGGTCGCTCGAATTCCTTGATCTCTCAGTCAACCACCTTTCGGGACGAATTCCTCAAAGTATTTCATCTTTAACTTATTTGTCTCACTTGAATTTGTCTTACAATGAATTGAGCGGAAGAATTCCTTTGGGCAACCAACTTCAAGCACTTGATGATTCAACCAATATTTATGGGGGCAATCCATCACTCTGTGGGTTTCCCCTTTTAAACAAGTGCCCAGGAGATGACACACCTCCACAACCCACTTTTCCTCGTGGGAAAAGACATGAAGATGATAAAAAGCTTGGTTTCTACATCAGCGTAGTGCTCGGCTTTGTCGTAGGCTTTTGGGGTGTTTGTGGCACATTACTCATAAAGAAATCATGGAGGTATGCCTACTTTCAATTTTTTGATAGCATCCAAGACAAGGTAGCGGTGGCAGTTGCATTGAAAATAGCCAATTTCCAGAGGAAAATTTAATCGAAAGAAAGAAAATAAGTAAATTAGTGTTAAACTTAGCTATGTTATGATTTTCCTTTTTCTATCTTGTAATGTGTAACATTTTTTTTTTGAAAAGATTGTAATGTGTAACATTTGATGTACTTAATTCGTTTCTATTTTGGCCTAGTGGAATTCCTTTTTTTTTTTTTTGAGTACGTGGTCTAGTGGACTTGAGTTGTATGTTCTAACAAATAAAAAAGAAAGAAAAAAAAAGAGTTGTGCCTTTTGGAGGAGTAAAAGCAACTCCAACAGCTTCCCTATAATTTCTATATTATGGGGAAGCAAAAGTCAAAACTTTAACTTCTTTTTCTTCTCCAACTCCAACAAATTCGCTATTTTACAACAATCTTTAAAATCTCCATATTCTTCCTTAAAATTTTAGAGTTTGCTGTAAATATAAGGAATTTGGTTTTCTCTTTCCTCACTTTCTCTAAAATAGGGATAGTTATAAGGAATTTGTTAGAGCAAAAGAGACTTACTTTTCCCTAAAGTAGAGAAAAATCAAAATATAGGGAATCTGTTGGAGTTGCTCTAAGGATGTTACCCCCGCTCCTTTCTCCTCCTCTATGGGCGTTTTCATCTTTGTTTTTCATAAATAAGCAAGATGATCATTCAGAACCTCTACGCACTCGCCCTTTGGATTATCATTTTGGTTACCAAAGAGTTTAAATTTGAGTATGGAGATTAATTTTTATTTGATGTTCTGTACTGTCTATAATATTTATGGGAGCGTTAGGTGTTAAGTGTATGCAACTGCAATATTCTATACAGAGAATTCACTTTTGTCGAGCCAAGTATGACGGGTTTTTTTTTGTAATATTACAACATTAATGAAATTATCGCTTCTTTTAAAAAGAAAGTCTACTCACCCTTTAGATAAACTCTATGCCCTTTGAAAGCTAAGGCGTGTAGAGCTGGTATTCTGCTTGGTATTCACCAAAATTGGTTGTAAGTAGATATTGAAAGTGACTTTGCCCTGTTGATTATTGCACTTCAAAGTAAGGAATATAATTTCTCAGAGGTAAGCAGGGTTTTAGATGATTGTAAAGGATTATGTATATGCCTTTCAATCTTTTACAATTCGGCATATTTACCGTGAAGCAAATGGTGTAGCTAATAAACTTGCTCACCTTGCTAGTTTGTTTGTTTTAGATGATGTTCGGTTAGATAAGGCTCCTGCTATTATTCAGTATGTCCTTTACGATGATTATTGTAACTGTTTTATTGTAGCATGGGTTCAAGTTTTATGTCCCCTTTCCGGTTACGTAGTTCTGATTTAATAAATGATTTTGGGCATGGGGCTGCGCCTTCCAAGTAGGCTAGGTTTCAAACTCCTTCACAAAAAAAATATGTACAACATTAAATAAACACTTATATGTTTTCAGGAAGAAACCACTAAAGAGAGGAAAAAAAAAGTTATTAAAATTCACTAGGGAGCAGGGAAGAAGCTCCTCTATTCTACAATTTTTTATACCAACATCCCATCCAGCTCTTTTTTTTTTTTTATTATTATTTTTTATTTTTAAGAGTAAAGACCGGTGAGCTATGACATGCTAATTATTGATAAAAATTATTATTGTGGATGTCATAGGCTTGAATCTGACTAGTATGAAAAAAAAATTTAAAATTTTCAAATGGGAGCTTCTATTCATACCTCCAAAATTAGTATTTCGACCTCTTTTTTTTTTTTCAAGTAATAGTTGACTTTGTCAACTCATGTCAAATTACCAATAAGGACATAAAATAGGGGAGGAAAAGAAAAAAAAAGGCCTCTTCTTATCTCTAGTAGTTTTTAACTTGGAGAAAACCTTCTCCTCCAACATAAACTCTAAATTCACTGACCATTGTATCGCACCAATGTCTAACTCTGGTTTCTCGATTAGTACTACTAAAAGTCTAAAACCTAGAAGCATCAACTTGAGAAAATTGAAATTTTGGTTCTGCATCTTGATTACATGGTATGATGTTCTCGATTAGTCTGTACTCAAAACTAGAAGTATCCACTTCATAAACTTGGAATTTTGGTTCTTGGTTTGATTAAATGGTTTGATTTGGCACATGGTGCAAGCCATTGGGAAGAATGATTAGTATTTGTCTTAGAGAGTCCAGGACCTAATTTTGTTTGATCTTACTTTGAATGGCCTTTTATTTAATTACTCTTCTATAATTGTAGGCTTTTCGATTAACTTGGTATGGCCTGAAAGGTTGGTGCTATTATGCTATCTAACTATCTGATTGTTGGATTTCTTTATTTCCACTTCAATTCTCTTGTACTATAGTTTCATAGACTTGATATAAATAAGGGGACGTCTAAATCGACCAAAGACGGGGTGTTTCTAATCATTGTTGGTGCTTCAAGCTGAAATGAGTTGTTATCTTTTCTTGCCTTTTGTTCCCATGTGATCAACTCCACTACATCTCTTTTGTGATCGTCTGTAGTGTAGTCTGTATGATAGTTCTAGGGAGTTAGTTAGTTGAATCTCATTTGTACTGTTCTATTTACAATCCGCATTTCATATTGTTTGTCTTAGCTAGAAACTTCTTGCGTATCGTTGTATCCATTTATGTCAATTTGGGTAATGATATATATTTTTCAATTTATTTTTTTATTGGGTAATATTAATGGTCCAAATGTCCAATTGCAATAGAGTTGCCTTCGGTATTCCCAGGAAATTTTAGTAGTGCTTTTATCTTGAAACAACTAATTTAATTGCGTACAGTACGTGCATGAAGACCAGTAATAATAATATATTGAAGGAGAGAATTCAATACACCGATGTGCACTTGCACCGACATAAATGGATGGTTAGATTATATTAAATACATTCTTAGGTTATTAATAAAAATATTAATTATAAATATCAAGAGTTTAGATCATCTTATAAGTGTTAAGTCATTTGCACCGTCGGTGCATAGAATAATTTCCATATATAGAACTATTGAAGTAGCACTTTAGTAGTGCTTTTATCTTGAAACACAGTACATGCATGAAGACCAGTAATAATAATGGATTGAACTAATGAAGTAGCACTTAAGTAGTGCTTTTATCTTGAAGAGAGAATCTTGCGTGGGGCAGCCGCACGGACACGTGGTGGGGCAGACCAATCACTGTCCAGCAAGGGGGGTGTTTTCAGTATTGTACTTTAGGGAGTAGGGGCAGTTTCGAAAAAGAGAAAAAATTTCATTTCTTCTGATTGGGTGGCCCTAAAGCCACCTAGTAGGGAAACCTCCACTTAAGAATTTTCCTATCTTGAAACACAGTACATGCATGAAGACCAGTAATAATAATGGATTGAACTATTGAAGTAGCACTTTAGTAGTGCTTTTATCTTGAAACACAGTACATGCATGAAGACCAGTAATATATAACTAGCAACGTGCCCGTGTTTCTTGCGGGTAATATTGTGATGTTAATGGAAAATAGATCAACTAAAAAGAATAGTTGTTAATATGGATTGTACTATTGAAGTAGCACTTTATTTATCCTTTAAACCTGTAAGTTAAAAAGGCTCAATATATACTAATATATTTAAACATTAGATGATGTGAAAGCAACATGAGAATTCCACAGCTATATATGGGACCATCGTCTTGGGTCTTCATAATCGATCAAGGCACCGTATAAGCTTCAAAAGCATAAACAGAATGATAAGTAAAACAATTAGGCAACCCCATGAAATTTGAATTGTGAGCAGCATGCATGCATATATAGAGAGAGAATCATAAAGACAAACTGATCGATCAAGAAGACAAGAACAACGTAAGTACTAGAGACTCGTAATATAATCTGAATATTGGGAAACTAAGTTACCTCCGCACTTGTAACCCTTGGGACGTCTGGGATCCTTACAACGTTTAGGTATGGTGACTGCGATTGCTGGGTTGAGGCCACGACTCTGAAGTTCTTTAGAGAGCACAATGGCACAAAGGCAACGCTTGTCGACGCGTTTCACCAACGAGCAACACTTGTGAGAAACCGCGATGCTCCCATCTTGTGCTGCTGGTCCACATGAAGCAAGCTTGTATACCACAACCTCCGGGTTGCTTCCACACTCCCCAGCCCCATCAACCCCCACATCAAATCCCCAAAGATTGCCTACAGTTACTAGCATTGCTAGCATGATGACGATGAGGTACTTCATCACTACAATACCTCTCGATCACTTCTGATTCTGAGGATGATGATATTACTGGTTGCATATATGCTAGTCCGCTTTGTGCTTAATTTATAGAAAAACAAGAAAGAAAGTACTTGAAATTAGAGGAGCTGAGTCTACTATAGTAATAATATTATATGATTAACTGATAACATATATATACCATTTACATATCTATTATTGTGTGTTATCTTGACACGTGTCACATGGCTGCTGGTCTTATGGATTAGTTAGGTAGAGTTGTTAGTTAGTGTGATAATTAGGTCAGTAAGCTAATTACTATAAATACCAATACCCTAATCTGGTTGTAACTAATTGTTCCATTTTGTACAAGCTCAGTTTCTATTTTCTGGTACTCTCTGGTTTTCTCTCAAGCTTATCTTGAAGCTTTTATGGTATCAGTGCCAGGTTGAGAACTAATATCAATGGAGCCTTCAGTTTCATCAAAGTGGATGATAGTGTGTGTGTCAGATGCATGAGAGGGAGAGCTCATAGTGGAGGTTGATGTGAAATTAGTAGGAGCATGTGAAAGAATAGTAGCATTAGGACATGTAGGAGGCATAGTAGCATTAGGCCATGTAGGAGATGTTGACGTGAAATTGGTAGGAGCATGTGAAGGAATACATGAATAGTAACGTTAGGACATGGAGTAGAGGTTGACATGAAAGTAGTAGCAGCATGTGCAGGAATACTAGCATTAGGACATGTAGTAGAAGAGATACGTGCTGGGATAGTGGGCTACGTGTAAGACTGAGCAGTTGAAGAATAGGGCTGTACACAAGGTTGCTGTAGCGTTGACCCATGTGAAGACTGAGAGCCAGTGAAAGGAAAGGATGTTTCATCGAAGAAGACATGTCTCGAAATAATACACTTTCTTGTGACCCAGTTGTAGCAAATATAGCCTTTGTACCCAGCTGCAAAGCCAATGAAGACACATTTTGCGGTTTTAGGTTGAAGCTTGTCAGTCCTATAGGGTGTCATGAGAGGATAGCAAGCACGTCCAAATACCCTTAACAAATCAACTGAGGGAACCTTATTGTACAATTTTTCAAAAGGAGAAAGCATTTGTAGGACAGCAGTAGGCATTCTGCTTATGATCGAGGTATATAGCAAGAGCACATGCATGATACCAAAAAGGTGAAGGGAGAGAAGCAGTTTGCAAAAAGGTTACAGCTATTTCCCTTATATGTCTATTCTTTCTCTCTAATATACCATTATGCTCTGGTGTAAAAGGGACATGAGAACTAATGAAGAATCCCATTAGCATTCAAGAAGGTCTGAAACACAAGCTAGTGTATTCACCTCCCCCATCACTATGCAGGGTTTTAATGTTTGTGGAAAAATGAGTTTTGACAAAGGCACAAAGAGACTAAAAGTATGGAAATACTTCAGATTTATTTTTCATTGGAAACATCCAAGTATACCTAGTACAGTCATCGATGAAAATTACAAAGTACTTAAAGCCATCTAAGGACAAATGAGGAGCAGGGCCCCAAACATCAGAATGTAATATATCAAAAGATGCTTCACTTCTTGTTTGAGAAACTGGGTAAGGAAGCTTGTGAAATTTACCAAGCAAGCAGGCTTCACAAAGTATAAAACAGCAGTAGTGTCACCAGAAAGCTGGCACTTATTCAACATACTTTTGACTACTTCATTAGTAAGGTGACCAAGTCTTTGATGCCAAAGTAAATTTTTTATAGTTTTCCCAACATATGCAGTCTTGGAAAAAGAACTAGGAATAGTAGAAGATGATGTAGAACCAAACTTGATCGAGTGGTATGGAGTACAGCCCACAAAGTCTTGGGACAATAGTTGCGTGTTCTCCCACACAATTGTCTTCACATTTCTTGCAAATATACTCAGAGTTAATCAATTTCAATGCTTGTTCTAAAGATTGTTCGTGTGGTTGTAGTTTGTGGTTCAGATTGTGAGGTTGTTGTAGAATTCGGGCTTTATTCCATATAAGCTTTCAATTTGAAGACAAGTTGATCACTGTTCCTTTGATGTATGTCCTTAGTCCTTACAGACTTGATTTTGCATTGTAATCTTGGTTTTCATGTTGTTTGCTCTATTCGGATTTCGTCCAACTAGATCTTACCCCAGCAAAGGTTTTAATAAGTCCACCTTTAGTCTAGGTTGGAGAAGAAATGAAGACATTTTTTCACTTCTTTTTTTCTGGTTTATAAGCATTTATTTGCAATTGTTGCAGGTAGTCGGTCTAATTAATAGGTATTTGTTTATGTTCTGACTTTCGCCCTAGATTTTGTGGACTTAGATATCTGATCCCATGTATTCATTCTTGATCTTAATATCAATTTACATCATTTTGGCGAAGAAAAAAAATATGTTAACTAAGTCTGTTTGATCTTGTTATGCACGTTTCTATTATTTTTGAAATTTATACTGTGATTTCCTTGTCTTAACTAGACTTTGTGATCTTTTCTTTAGGAAATTACTTGTTTTTGTGATCAGATAAATATCACCAAATTCGGTGCTAAGCATTTGGAAATTTCTCCAAGGGCCTGTATGTCATATCAAGCACAATATTTAAATTTAGGTTGGAAATTTTGCAATATGCTTGGTTCAAGTTTCTCTCTAATCAATTGACCAAATGCAGTAATGGTAGTGTAGAGTGCAGACATTGATGTCCATTATATGGACAATGAGTGCAAACACTTTTTCACATCAAATCGTCTTATTCATATATATAAGGCATATACAGAAAAAATAATTCAACAACAATATATTCATTTTCTGCAATTCATATTATTTATGAACTCATGTCTAATATTCTATTTCAGGTCGTGTTAGATTCAACTCACGCTGAAACTCATCACAAATTCCAGCAAATTAAGAAAAAACAAACAAATAATCCACAGGGTTATTTATATATTTATTTATACATAGGGTGCGGCTATTGCTGCCCTATCATTTTCTTTGTTCACCCTAATTGCTCATTACACCTTGCATTTTAATTTCAATTATTAAATTTACTTGTCTACCTAAATTTTCTTTCCAGAAATATCCTTTTATCTGACATATATATCTAACTAAAAAAGAATTTTTTAAAAAAATCTCATTTAATTTGTACCAATAAAAAAACTAAAATCTATTAAAGTTTCCTAATAAAATCATAATCTGATTTACTTCCATTTTTTTCTTTCAGTTTAAGTGTTCGTCTATTTCAATCGGTGTCAAAAGATTAGTAAGTTAACAACTTTGAGCAATGCTGAAGATTGAGTTTTTTTTTTTTATGTTTAAAATTTTTACTTTCGGTGTTCACAAACGGTATTGCAAATATTTTGATGAAATTAACACTAATGATTTTGTGAACTGAATAATAAATTAAAGATGAGGAAGCAACAAGAGACTAAAAACTAGTAATAAATTCAAATTTGGGTGGACAAGATGAAGATTAATGTTACGTAATGAGAAATTAATTAGTCTTTGTATTTAATTAATTGGCTATGTATTTAGTTTTCCTTACCGATTTTTGGATTTTAGAAAATTAGTGTACTTATTATTCATTTTGCAATTGGGTAATATAGTTTTTCAATAATTCAACTAATTGTAGGGTGAACTAAGAAAATTGTAGGGTGGCAATGGCCGCACCCTTATGCATATCTTCTACACGCAAACGAATGACTTGAACTTAATTATTAGAAGACTAATGACCCAACGAATTCATAGGAATCTTACTATAATGTGATTGAGAAAGGAGAATGAAATAGGAAGATTCATGCATTGTGAATATTGTTGCCTCTGAAAATCACCTCGGCCTATACAGCCGAGGGATCAAGGGACAAATGTCCTTCTCGATCAATAGATGAGGAGCGTGCCAGCACACGGCCAAAAGGCCAAGTGTACAACTGTAGGTGTAGTGGATGTAAATCTGACTTATCAAGCAATTGTTAGCCGAGGAAGGAACTTACTCTTGGCTGCGGTTCGATGCCTCTGGATTAAGAACTTGGTGGTTGAAGGTCGGGTGAGTTAAGTGCGATCGTGGGAGTATGAGTAAATATAAGATTAATAGCTACTATGCGACTACGAACAGTAAACAGCACGATCAAATAAGTAAAGCATAAAGACAATAAGGAGCAAATAAAAGATAATAACAACGAAACTAAAAACTGGAATGGCTGCAAATTATTAACTATTGTTTGAAAGAAAACAAAGAGAACAATTCAAAATCGATACTTGGCTACAAGAAAGGTAAAGTAACTGAGATTGTAACTAGTAGAGCAAATAAACTAAGGAAATAGACGGAAATTCTACCTAAGCAAAAGGTAAGACGAAATAAGAAAAGCTTGATGGCTTGAGTTTCTGGAGTTGTGTGTGGTGTCTTCTGTCGACGCTTCTACTTATATTGGCTGCTTTGTGACTTGAACTGATCTATTGACTCTTTGAAGTTGAGTGGAATTCGGCCTCCTCTTGCCTCACTGACTCTATCTTGATTCGGCTTCAAAACTTATCGTCGGCTGACTTGATGCTAGACTTTATCCGGATTGGCTTTGATGGACGTCATCAACGGCTGCAATTAATCTTGAAGTAGACTAACTTGGATTGAACTCTCCTTATCAGCTGACGTGAACTTCAAGTCGACTGAAATACTAAAAAGATCAAATTTCATCTTTATAGCTTATCGGCCTCTCTGACAATCTGCCATTATCTTTCTAAGTTGAGTTCGGATTGGAAACCAATTTGAGTATTGGCTAATGGGCTTTTAGACAATAAACCAATGACTACTGGCCGGCCGATAACCAATGGCCTAACTTTCGAAACCTCTATCGGCCGAGTTTTTATGTGACTTGTCTTGGACCAGATGAATTGTCCAATTATTCATCGGCCAACATTTCTGGCAATCGGCCCAATTACTTGTTGAGCAGAAAACTGTAACTAGAAATCATTCAATAACTATGCACATTAGCTATGTCCCAGTGGTCATGCAAATGTGGGTACAAACATTGCCCCCCCACCCCACCAAGTTGCTTAAGCATCGGCGAATGTCGCCGAGTGGTTGAGAAATTTGAGTCAACATGGCCCCCTGATCGACATCCGAAAAACTCATGAGTTTATGTCCCTCACTACCTCCATGATTGTCTTGGTCGAGCTAGATATCCGGAAATCAACTAAATTGGTGAACCAAATTTAGTAGCCGAAATCCAAGCTGACAAGTTGGCTGCCATACCTATGCTCTAGCAAGTTAAGTAAAGGGACAACTTGAGAAAATGATATTCGAGTAAGTAAGTGCGTTGTTCCTTAGAAAGCCAAACCAAGTTAAGTTAGGACAACACGGAAATGACTATTTATTTTTAAATCGGCCAACAGAAGAGCGAGTATGCAAATCGGCTAACGAAGGCCAACAAATAACTTGCTCTAATAAGCCGATTGATAAAACTGGAGTTGGCCAACACGTGAGAATGCCTCATGGAAGCCAACGAGTGAAAAATGCTAAGTATTAGCCAACAAACAAAAAATATCACAAGAAAACCAATTTGTTGCTCTTGTTGGCCAACACATGGAAATTTTCAAATCGGCTAAATAAGATAGAGTAAGCAAAATGGCTAGCAAAGGCCAATAAAGAACTCCATAAAGAGCTTATTCGAGTAGCTGATAGTAAAACTCGAGTTGGCCATTAAATGAGTGGCTAGTGGGAGCCAACACATGAAAAAATGCCAAGAATTGGCCAACTCAAGTGAAGACATTACAAGAAAGCCAAGATGTAGCTCATGTTGGCCAACACATGAAAAAGTTCAAGTTTGCCAATAAGTAAGAAAATCCAAGTTTGGCCAACAAAAGAGAGTAAGCCATCAAGGGAGACTATTTTCAAGTTGGCCAACATGAGGGAGGGTAAGCCAACAAATGATATATTCTTAGTAAGCCAACAAATGAGAGAGGGTCAGCCAATACATGAAACAAAATTTCAAGTTGGCCAACACGAGAGAAAGTTAGCCAACTTAAAGAAAGCCAACCAACTGAAAAGAAAAGTAAGCCAGCCAACTTGAAAAAAAAAAAATTGGTCAGCCAACTAAAAGAAAAGTTGGCCCCATTCCGTTTAAAAAAAAAAAAAAACTGGTTGCCATTGAAAACCAGAAAATCCAGATTTGCCAAATCTGATGAATATCTCCTCTGCAGATTTCAAACTCAGCATCTTATAGTCATATCTTCCATTGTTCTAAAGTTGAAATCAAGGTTGGGTATCTCCTGATTTTGAGCAAATCCCATTTTATTAGAGCTGTTTGGAGACTGGGTACCCCTTGATTGCTCACTGCTCAAGAACTATCAACCCGTAGGTATGGCATTTGTTCTTTCTTTGCTTCGCAAGTTCATGATTGAAAATTGGTACAACTTTACGAATCATGAAGTCATAATTCTCCAAGTTAATTATGTTATTTTGGCTTTCTGCACTTGAGCTTCTAATTTCCCAAAAAATCTACAGTACACCCCATGAACTAAATAAATGAGTTCATGCTTGCAATTATGAGTGGATCAATCATGTCCCCAGATTTGCATTAGTCAAAAAGAAAATTCTGACCTTATCATTCAAGACCTACTAACTCTTCCATATTTAATTAAAGAAATTGTGGATGGTGTCAGTCCATTGGCATGTTGCCTCTGAAATTACGCCAAGATTGATCCACTCTATTTGTGGGCTAGCTATTAATTATGCTGTTCATATTGCTTAATTGCTTTGGCTCATAATTGCTTGCGGCATGTTTGCTCTCTGCTCATAATTTCCAACTAATATCCAATCATATGTGCTGCAATTAGGGCTGGGCACGGGCCGGGTCTAACTATAATTTCACTGGGCCCGGAATCGGCCCGTTTTTCACTAGGCCCGGAACCGGCCCGTTTTGACACAAACAGGAACCGGCCCGGGACCGGCCCGTTTAACTTCGGGCGGGGTTTGCTGGCTTTCGGGCCCAAAAACCTTTATCTTTTGCTTAGTAGGATATATATATCTACCTTGCTATGTTCCAGATTTCATTCATTTCAACCTGTTCAGATTTAAATCAAAACACAATATCAAGATCCAAAGTTGAAGCTGCAAATTGAACTATCCAAAATACATAAAATCCAAATTCAAATACAAGTTAATCACAATACCCGCAATTGAAAGTTTGAAATACAATGACCCAATTTAAATATGAAGTTCAAATGTCCAACTGTCCAAGTTTGAAATACAAATATGCAATTGAAATAGAAAGTCCTAATTCAAAATTTCAAATACAACAATTTAGCAACCCTTTTTCCAGTTCTCCATCGAGCAATTCAACAGCTACCATCCATCAATTGGACTCCACAGTTTTGCTTTTGCCTACAACAACCATCATAAAGAGATTTAGAAAGCTAAATATGACAGACAGTCGAATTGAATTCAATAATAAAAAGAAAGCTTGATGCATTTATGCTCTGAGAGCTTGTGTTCCATCTATATTTATTAATGCACTACCTTCCAGAGGTTGCCTCTATAAATCCTATTCTTCTACCAAGTCAGCCAGCAGCTATTCATTGCTTTCTATACTAACAAAAATTTGCGGAAATATATAAGCACACGAACTAAACATTTTTTAATCGGCAATTTAAGCTTTTTTCTTCATGATAACATTCCATCAGACCAATCATGAATTTTGAAAATTCCCACAGACTTCGATTGAAAAGCACTAATCTCATTAAGTAGACAAAATTTGCATCCAGCTCAGAGCTTAATCTAGTGATTAGAATACAAGTGAAAGGCTAGAGATCCCTCACCTTGACCAAGAGTGAACCTGAATGGTGTATCACGGCTCGAATCGAACTCAATCCCATCCAGCAAAGTCCCGGTGTAATGTACTGAAATTCAATCACAATTGAAATCAATCCCAATCCAAAACAAACCAAAAACGATTCCAGAAAAGCTCAAATTCAAGAAAACACAAATTCGAAAGCAGTGTTGAAATCGGCACCGCACCTTCAACCTCGTTGTCGCTCTTTGGAGTTTCCCAGCTTTCACCTTCCTTGAGAAGTTTCTTCATCAGGCCCTGCTTTCCGATCTCCTTCTACTCACCGACCTTGAGAATCGGGGCTTCAATCTAAAAATATTGAGACGGAAGGAAGCCTGCAATCACAGTTTTTGCCTACTCACTATGTTAGTAACATAAGTTCATCTAAAAGTAAATGAAAAGAGAGCATATTGTTCCAATGAAGCAAATAAGCTTTACAGGATCACAGTTTCTGAAGCTTGCCACTGAAATATGCATAAAGAAAGTGAGAAGTAATCATTAAATAGAAAACTCTACCTCTTTCTAAGCTGAAAGATTCAGACTCCAGACGTGAAGAAAGGAGGAGCTGTGCAGCAGCGCAGGTGAAGTGAAGAGAGTGAGAGAGCAGTCTGGGCGGCGTGTCGATCTACGTCACGGCCTTTGCGTGGTCTCGATCTGCGTCTCGGCCTCGGCATGGTCTCGATCTGCGTCACGGCGTCTGGGCGTCACAGCATCGGCGGAGGAGGCGGCCCAGCTATGGAGAAATTGAGCAGCATGAATCATGTGTGTTCTGTGTTCAGATCGACTGGAGATTAGAAATGTGGAGGAGGCGGCCTGAACACACAAGAGATCGTGTAGAGATTAGAAATGATGACTGAAGATTAGGTTTAGGTATTTGAGTGTAGAATATAATCTTGTGTATTCGATCCTATGATGAGGATTTTACTCTCTATATTATGACTAATAATACAAGGACATCTGTCCTTTAATTTCTTAGACGGGCCTGACGGGCTTTTGTCACTTTGAAAGACAAGGCCAGGCCCGAACTGTTTGCTTGAAAGTCAAGGCCTGGGCCCGGACCGTTTCGACAAAAAAAAATAGGGCCCGGCCCGAACGGGTCGGGTTTTGACGGGCCGGTTCGGATTTGAGGGTTTTCGGGCTTAAATGCCCAGCCCTAGCTGCAATTGTATGAGACCCACCATGTAATTAAATGTGCTTTATTTCTTTCAAGTTCCCAGTTTTAGTTTTGATGCAATTGACCAAACCATATTTGGCCTTATCTTTCAAAGGCCCCGTAGTCATCACTTTATTCACAACTATCATGACTAGAACTTTAATTGCATTTTTATCACTTATATATGTGGTTTGAAAAGTCAAATAAAGTGAAACTTGTGCTAAAGTCTTTGTTTCGGCAGCGTTCGTCAGGGTCTTATAATTGTAAGTCTGGAAAGTATGGCAGCAGGATACGCATATGTCTCGATAAATATTTATCCAAAGGCATATGCTATTATATTGCCAATATGGTGTTTTTTTTTTTTGGGCCCTTTTGAATTTTTGTGTCGAGAATATTGGCTTGTATGCATGTAATTATATGCCTTTGCCCCCCCAAGTTTCGTGGTTTTCGGCGAATCGCACTAAATAGCCAGAAACTTGGTGTACTTCGAGAAAGATGATGTGCTAACCAATGATGCTCTCTATATCTTGTAGGACTGGGTTGGCCAAGCAATGGCTGCTAAAGGAACCGGAGAAGAAAATTATGAAGGCAAACAGAAAAGTATTACCAAGCGCTCATTTGCATTCGCGGAGGCACTAAGTCAAGCCATTGAAAAGAATGCCTCGGCCTTCATGAATAGAATAACACAACGAGTCCCGAATGCAGGTGTGGTACGTCAACTTGGCCCAAGTATCCATAGTGATATACCGGCCGATGTGGAAAAAGTTTTGAGCCAACATGAAGTAGATGATTCTAGCTACTTCAGTGAAGAAAAGCATGGGGAGCATGGGGAACAAAACCAGGAAAATGGCCTGGTGAAACGGCCAACTGGATTCCGTGGGTAGAACGAGTTGAGAAGCGATTTGGGGAAATATGGAAACGACTTGGGATCTATGACGCCATCAAGCTGTCCACCAGTACTATTCCTTGTGATCGCCCCTTGCTGGTTGCCGCTATGTGTTTTTGGAGTTCTCAAACAAACTCTCTGGAGCTTCAGTTTGGTGCACTTAGTCCGACCTTGATTGATATAGCGGCCATTATAGGCCTGCCGCCACATGGGCAAGTGGTGGACATTGTATTTGCAGAAGGAAAGTGTGACATTGATCTTGGCTGCGAGCTAAGAGATCGAACTAAGGGCAGACCAGCCGTTGCTAATTTTAATACATGGATTGAGGTGTTTAACAACTGTTTGGTAAATAAGTCCCTTGATAGTATCGGCAGTCCGAAAGAGAAAGAGGAAAGACAACAGGAGACAATGGAAGTAACTCATGTAGAGCATGCTGCGTTTCTTGCCTTTTGGATATGTAAGTTCTTAGTGTGCACAATTTCTAAAAAAGTGAATGTGGAGTACTACAGGTTGGCTGAAGCATTAGCAAGTAAAGAAGTACAAGACAGCGATAAGCCATTAGCTCTTGGTCCATTTGTGCTTGCCCACTTATACAGATGTCTTCACCATTGTGTGACCGAAGTACTGAATCCAAATTGGTCTGGGCCATTGTGGATTTTTCAATTGTGGCTGCACACTTACTTTCCCTCTTTCAGACAGCCGGGTTTAGCATTGGCCATAGACACCACTCTTGGACAACAAGTGGCTCCCCTTGATTTACTTCCTCATTCGGCAGAAGAGTGTTTTGAGGTGTTGTTCAAGTGTCCAAAGTTTTCTGCAAAACAGTTTGCCGTTTGTTTCAGTAGGAAGTATCCACCCTACCTTGCCATGGATATCAGCCAACATGCCTCAAAAAGCAAGACGAGATGGGAGACTGCGTGTTCAGCTTGGAAGAGTGCAATAGGTATGAGGGATCTCTTTTGGGGTGTCTTGTCTGGTAAAACACTCAAGTGTGGAGTGGAGTTATATTCACCCTCCTATTTCAGTCGTCAGTTGGGATATTATCAAGCTATACCGGTGCCGGTGCCAAAATCCTCAAACCGATATAGGTCATTGCGAGCCGTTTTCTCCAACAAGGACGACATTGAGCAGAATAACAAGGCGTTTGTGTACAACATGAGTTTTCCCATGAAGACAAGAGTAGCAACTAGCAAGAGTTCCTCCCAGTTCAGAGAGTGGTGGGCGAAACGAGTAAGTAGCCGTTTTAAAGATGGGTTGGTGTCGGCTAGGCGATCGGCTTTTGCAGGAAATCCATGGGCATAAGAGAAGCCGAAAGCTGTAAGGCGTGGTAAAATAACAAGCAAAGTTACTAAAGCAATCCCAACTATAAGTAAGTTGTTGCCCCCCCCCCCCCCCCCCCCCCCCCCCCAAGTGTACTTTCAATTATGCACATGTTTTTAGTTTGTTCACCAACTTGGGGTTTGTTGATTGTAGGTGGCCAAGAGTCTTTGAAGAAGTGTACTAAAGGTAGTACAAAGAGAAAGGCCATCCATAGTGTAGCCACTGAGGCGGCCAAAGGTAGGCCGAAATCAATTTGAATTGCAGTAAGCCATTATGTAAGGAATCATGGCCGATGGCTAATGGCATTTCTGTGTTGTCTCCTTTGAATAACAGATGGTGCCACCATGTCTTCAACGTCTCAATCTCCTCCAGCGAAACAATCGGCAAAACAAGACGAGCAATCCTCTGAAAGTGAAGAACAATTGTGCATGGCCAAACGAAGTAGCCTAGAGACATTCAAGGTATGACACAGCAACATAGTGAATAATTGGCTATTAGCTTGAGTATAAATATGATATACTTTATATCATGAATTTGCAGAAATCCAACGTCCAAAATGCCATTCCTAGTGAAACAGAGGAATCCGTGGAACTAACCACTGATAAAGATGGCCAACCAAGTAGTGACGAACCTATGGGGGAGGTAATTTCTTCTGAAAGAATGGCCGAAAGCGAAGTTGTGACAATGGATATGGAGACACTTGTGCTCACTCAAACTTCAACGCAAGCCAGTATTCCCTTCTTGTCACTTAGTGAGAAACTGGTGTTGGCTAACGAACTAGTAAGTATGCACCAAACATGTTTCGTGATTACTTCCTTTCTATTCTGCTGAAGAACTGATTGTTAGGGGCTGACATTGTAGGAAGGTAATCAAGGATTTGAAGCCGAACTTCAGGCTTTCATGAGGGCATTTTCGTTCGATGCTCTAATCCAACCAGAATGCTGCTCGGCCATTTCGCAATTACCGACCACTCAATTGACATCAAGGGAGGAAATTGATGGGGCTCTGAAGGTGGTAAAGGAAACGTTAGCGCAGCCATTAAAATAATTTGTGGAAACAAGCCAACTATCAAAAGTGAAAGTGGCCATGGATTTGTTACTTGGAGCCAAATACTTTGCCCCTCCCAAGGTAGCCCTCATTGATGAGAAGCTAGAAGTGTTGACCAAAAAAATATCCCATGTAGCTGGTTCTTACCAAGAAATAGAGAAAAGGAGACAACAAATCTTGGCTTGTGAACAAATGAAGAAAGCCTTGGTTCCCGAGTTTGGGTGGTGTATGGAGCAAAAACGGGTTGTGGAGTCTCTTGAAGGCAAGATAAATGAGTTGGAAAGACAATTGGAGTCCTTGAAACAAGAGAGACAAGAAGTGGGGGAAAAGCTCCTTCAAAGGAGTAAGCAGTGTTTCCAAAGCCAAGGACAACTAAAAAAGATAGAGGCCGAATTGAAAAATTCCGAGCCTAGGTGTATGCAACTTGAGAGTGACCTTCAGGACACTGGTTGTACCTTGGGAGGTCTTAAAGATTTATTAGCCAAGTAATGATGATTAATGTATGTGGCTCTTTTGTCAGCCATTGGCCTGTTTTTGTAAACATTTGAAAGTTATGGCCCGATGAAAAACTTAATTAATTATTTGCTGCCGGTAGATTATCATAAACATCGTTAGGTCATGGATAGATAATATCTTGTAGTAGTAAATACAAGTGAAGTATAATGGTCAAGCAAACAAACTGGAAATCTGATAAAAATAATCTTTTCGGCTTAATTGCATCGGCCAGAATCAAGATGGCCTAAACATATATACATTATAAACTAGTGGCCATCTTTTGGTTACACCATTATTCAGTAGCTCGCGCTTCCCACATTGTGGGATAATATGTCTCAAGGTATTGGCCATTAATGGGCATTGAGTGTCCTTCGCCATCTTTATCTCACAAATAGTATGCTCCTTTGCCGAGAACTTTGTCAATAATAAACTGACCCTCCCAATTTGGTGACCATTTTCCAAATCTGGGATCCTTCGTGCCGATGGGTAACACTGCTTTCCATACCAGCTCGCCTTCCCCAAAACTCTTGTATCTGGTCTTTTTATTGTAAGCACAAGCGACAGCCTTATTTTGAGCTTGAAGCCGATCATATGCATCCAACCGCGCCTGGTCAAGATCCTCTAGTTCTTGCAACATTGCCTGATTATATTCGTCGGCTGTGAGATTGTTTTGCATTGCGACTTTCAATGATCTGACTGTCATTTCCATTGGTAAAATTGCATCATGTGCATAAGTCAGAGCAAAGGGAGTTGTCCCTGTAGCCGAGCGTTTGGAGGTCCGATAAGCCCATAAAGTTTCTGATAGAAGATTGTACCAATCACGCGGATTTTCCTGAATCATCTTTTCCACAATTTGGTTGAGGACCTTGTTTGTGGCCTCAGCCTGTCCATTAGCCTGAGCATAATAGGGTGTCGATTGCTGCATTGCAATCTTATACTCGGCCATCCGTTTGATGACGGCTTCAGCTATGAATACCGATCTTTGGTCAGTTGTTATAGTTTCTGGAATACCGAAGCGGTGAATGATGTTTTGCTCAATGAATTTGATCACCTCGGCACTACTTATGGAGGTGAATGGAACGGCTTCAACCTATTTTGTAAAGTAGTCTGTGGCTACCAGTATCCATCTGTGCTGTTTGGAAGATGGGGGAGATATTTGGCCAATTATATCCATTGCCCAGCCCTGAAAAGGCCATGGCTTCACTATTGGATTCATGGGGAAAGCAGGAACTCTCTGAATGGACCCGTGAAGTTGGCATGGAGCACAGCCTCGAGCATACTCAATACAGTCTTTAAGAATAGTTGGCCAGTAGCAGCCATGTCTCCTAATTAACCATCTCATTTTTATCCCAGCCTGGTGTGCTCCGCAAATACCCTCATGAACTTCAGCCATTACTAGCTGGGCATCTTCGGAGCCGAGGCAACGAAGAAGAAGGTCATCATCAGGACTTTTCCTTAGCAGTTCACCATTTTTAATTGTGAACTTGCTAGACAACATTCTAATTTTTCGGCTCCCACCGCCATCAGTTTTCATCAAAAGGTGTTGGATTATGTAAAATCTCCAATCACCAAGTGGCACGTCAAGCTCAAAGACATCGGCTGGCATACCTCTCTCGGCCAAAGATGGCTACGATTTTCTCTCAATTGTGATGATTTTGTTAGTTTGGCCTGCTGGAATGCTGATGCCGGAAGCAATTTGAGTCGTTTCATTCGCTTCACGATTGAGTTCTCGCGGAAGATGGTGAAATTCCACATCATGAAAACAACTAAGCAGTTGTTGTTCGGCGGCATAATAAGTGGCTAACGAGAGATTTGAACATCTAAAAACCTGGAGCATTTGATTGATGACTAATAGTGAGTCCCCAAACACCTTAATACTTGTTGCTCCAAGTTCTTCCAATACTTCCAGGTCAATTATTAAGGCTTCATATTCGGCCTGGTTGTTTGTGCAGTTAAAGTCCAGTTTGAAGGCATATTGATGCTTTTGGCCGGTTGGAGATTCAATCACTATTCCTGCCCCAGCGGAGTCACTGGTGCTTGAGCCATCAAAATATAGTAGCCAAGGCTCGTGATACATCTGGCCGACTTGTGCAATATCTATTTCAACGTTCTCCATATCTTCAATTTCAACAGAAGGGTGGTCAGCAAGAAATTGAGCCAATGCCTGGCCTTTGACTGACTTCTGAGCCACGAATTTGAAAGTAAATTCAGAAAGCGCCATTGTCCATTTTCCAATTCGGCCTTTGATGATAGGCCGAGTCAACATATATTTAATTAAATCCGTTTGTGAAATTATATGAACAACTGATGGTAACATATAATGTCGTAATTTAATCGCCGAAAAGTAGAGCACGAGGCATAGTTTTTCAATCGGCGAATATCTTATCTCAATGGGTGTGAGGATTCTGCTCAAATAATGGATGCCTTGCTCTTTTCCTTGATCATTGTCTTGAGCCAACATGCTCCCAATTGATTCAGCTGTGGCCACTATGTAGAGCTTCAGCGGCTTTCCTTTCTGTGGAGGTACTAACACTGGGGTTGTGTTAAATACTTCTTGAGTTCGTCAAAAGCTTGTTGGTGCTCTGGCTCCCACTTGTATTCGTCTCCAATTTTCAACTTAAGTAGAGAAGAGAAAGGCCGAAGTTTACCAGCCAAGTTAGAGATGAATCGTCTAAGAAAATTAACCTGACCAAGGAATGATTGTAGCTATTTTTTGTTAGAAGGAGTGGGTGCGTCAATAATGGCTTTAGCCTTATTTTTGTCGACTTCAATTCCTTGTTGGTGAACGAGAAAACCAAGAAAATTCCCCGCTGATACTCCGAAAACACACTTTTTGGGGTTCATTTTAAGCTTATGTTTTCGCATACGTTTGAATGTTTGCTCAAGATCGGCTAGATGTCCTGATCTAGTTTTTGATTGAACAACCACGTCATCTATGTACACCTCTACGGTTTTGCCAATTAAATAGTGAAAAATGGCATTCATGGCCCTCTGGTAAGTTGCTCCGGCATTCTTTAAGCCGAAAGGCATCACTACCCATTCAAAGGTTCCAACAAAGCCTGGGCACCTGAAGGCGGTTTTATGGATATCCTCCTCGGCTACAAATATTTAATTATAGCTGGCATGACCATCCATGAAAGATAATATTTCATGTTTGGCAGCTCTATCAATTAAGAGATCGGCCATTGGCATAGGATACTCATCTTTTGGAGTTGCTAAATTTAAGTTTCTGAAGTCATCGCATACTCTCATCTTGCCATTTTTCTTTCTTACAGGTACAGCGTTGGAAACCCATTCCACATATCTAGCGGGTCTAATAAATTTAGCATGTAGTAATCGTTCAATTTCCTCTTTCATTTCAATTTGTACCTCGGCTGAACATCGCCGAGGAGCTTGTTTGTAAGGTTTACAATCATCTCTAAGAGGTAATACATGTTCTACTAAGCTTCTAATGAGCCCGGGCATTTCATGGTACTCCTATGAAAAACAATCCTTATATTCTCGTAATAAAGCCTCCATCGCTGCTCGCAGTTCTGGATCGAGAAGTCTACTGATAGAGATCAGCCGAGGGTTATCTTCATCTCCCAAGTTGATTTGGTCTATAGGATCTTGAGTTTCGGCTTCAGTATCTTCTTATTCAGCCGGTGCTGGGCCGATATCTTCCAACTGCAGTTCTGCAATATATTCCATCAAGTTGATGGTTGAGTTAGACTTGGTAGTCCTGTCGGCCCAATAGGCCAGCAAACGTCCTAAAATAGATCGGACTGCGGCCTTTCTTTCTAGAGGCCTTGGGTCTCTAGACATTGATATTGTCCTTGAAGAGGTCAACTAGGGTTGGACGCTCTGCATCTTGCAAAACATCCTCACTCCCTAGGTTGACAATTTTCTGGGCCGTAACTTGGGTAGGTCGGCCCTTGCTATCTCGTCCATTGAAAGTGAAATAACCAATATCGTCCTTATAAAACCTTGCTTCTACTACATTGGTGGATGCTTGAAATGGATTATTGTCTACTGGAATGACCTCAATTTTGTCTCCATGCCAGAAGATCAAAACTTGATGCAGGGAAGAACGTACACATAAGTTCTGGTGAATCCAATCGCGACCAAGCAATGCATTATAATGAGCAGATGAATCGACCACGAAGAAAGCTATCATGTTTGTCTTTTCCCCCACTGTGACATCGAGTGGGAGGATACCTTTTGGCCTGCTCTTTCCGCCAGAGAAGTTGCTCACTGTGATGTCCGAAGGTAGCAAATCGGATTCAGTTCTGCGTAATTTCTTCATAACCGCTGTAGGTAATACATTAACTGCTGCACCATTGTCCACCAAAACTTTCGTTATTGGATATCCCTCTATGTAAGCCGTGATGTATAACGGCTTCAAATGTTGAGCCATTGTGGCCGTTGGTTTTGTGAGTACCACACGGCTGCCTTCATCCTTCAACTGGGCAATGGCTTCATCAATCTCAAATCGAGATTGTTGATCAGCAACAAAGTCGTCGATCAATTCATTTGACTGACTTGGTTGAGCTTTGAGTTCTGAAGGTAGGACATAAACCATGTTGATGTCCATTGTATTACCTTCTCCTTTTCCAAAGGCGGCCTCGCCCTTGTAAAATGGGGATAAAAGATGTTGCCTCTGAAAATCACCTCGGCCTATACAGCCGAGGGATCAAGGAACAAATGTCCTTCTCGATGAATAGATGCGGAGCGTGCCAGCACACGGCCAAAAGGCCAAGTGTACAACTGTAGGTGTAGTGGATGTAAATCTGACTTATTAAGCAATTGTTAGCAGAGGAAGGAACTTATTCTCGGTTGCGGTTCGATGCCTCTAGATTAAGGACTTGGTGGCTGAAGGTCGGGTGAGTTAGGTGCGGTTGTGAGAGTATGAGTAAATATAAGATTAATAGCTACTATACGACTACAAACAGTAAACAGCACGATCAAACAAGTAAAGCATAAAGACAATAAGGAGCAAATAAAAGATAATAACAACGAAACTAAAAACTGGAATGGCTGCAAATTATTAACTATTGTTTGAAAGAAAACAAAGAGAACAATTCAAAATCGATACTAGGCTACAAGAAAGGTAAAGTAACTAAGATTATAACTAGCAGAGAAAATAAACTAAGGAAACAAACGGAAATTCTACCTAAGCAAACGGTAAGATGAAATAAGAAAAGCTTGATGGCTTGAGTTTCTGGAGTTGTGTGTGGTGTCTTCTGTCGACGCTTCTACTTATATTGGCTGAGTTGTGACTTGAACTGATCTCTTGACTCTTTGAAGTTGAGTGGAATTCGGCCTCCTCTTGCCTCACTGACTCTATCTTGATTCGGCTTCAAAACTTATCGTCGGCAGACTTGATGCTAGACTTTATCCGGATTGGCTTTGATGGACGTCATCAACGGCTGCAATTAATCTTGAAGTAGACTAACTTGGATTGAACTCTCCTTATCATCTGACGTGAACTTCAAGTCGACTGAAATACTAAAAAGATCAAATTTCATGTTTATAGCTTATCGGCCTCTCTGACAATCGGTCATTATCTTTCTAAGTTGAGTTCGGATTGGAAACCAATTAGAGTATTGGCCAATGGGCTTTTAGACAGTAAACCAATGACTACAGGCCGGCAGATAACCAACGGCCTAACTTTCGAAACCTCTTTCGGCCTAGTTTTTATGTGACTTGTCTTGGACTAGATGAATTGTCCAATTATTCATTGGCCAACATTTCTGGCAATCGGCCCAATTACTTGTTGAGCGGAAAACGGTAACTAGAAATCATTCAATAACTATGCACATTAGCTACGGCCGAGTGGTCATGCAAATGTGGGTACAAACAAATATATAGCTAGATAGCTTAACTAGTCTAGATGACGGTAGTTAGCTAGGT